>NC_086287.1:83914057-84214057 GCF_963924245.1 Chroicocephalus ridibundus | reverse complement strand
AGCTTTGTTCGTGCTAGGGAGTTCTTCTTTACTGCAAGTACAGGTGTTTGCGAAAGGTTGTTCTGGATGAAACAGAGAGGGAAGGGACTGGGTGTTCAGGGCTTTTTATCTTTTAATTACTCAAAGGAGACAAAGGAGAGTTTTCAGGCTTCCTGGAGCTGTTGGTCACTCCAAGGTGAAGAATATTGCAAAGGAAAGTTGCCTATTGCGAGGACTGGACAGATGCAGTTGTTCACGGTTATTCGTGAAGGTTAAGCCTTCTATTAGGTATAAGAGAAGTTACTTTGCTAATTTTATTTATGGTTTTCTACAATCAGAAGATTGGTCATTCTTTGTATAAGTTATGCGCATTTATCTTTTATGTAAACACACACAATGTGCATATGCGGTATACATATGGCATTGAAACCATTACCAGCATATTTATCTTAATATTACACAGTATTCTTTGTAGAAAATGCACTATTCTCTCTTTTGCAGGAAAGAGTAAGTGTATAATAAAAAAAGACTTTTTATGGGTAGGGAGTGGCTATCATTTATTTCAGGAAAACGTTGAGAAGACTTTCAAGAAGTCAACTAAAAGGCTTCGGCGAGCTTGAAAAAAGTATACTACAAAAGGTGATCTAGGTTTGCTGCTTTTCTGGAATTTACACTGTGTTTTATCAAGTTTTATGATTCTAATGCCAATCTATAAACCAAAATTCATTTGTCCAGGTGGGGGCAATGTTGCATTAAACAACAGGAACTGACCAATCTTTTTGCATCAGATAATAGAAGTCCTCCCTCTTCCACCCCAAGTACTTCATTGTCTGCTAGTAAAACAATTTATCCTACGGAACAAAATACTGTATTTATTACTTCTTGAAAGCACTGCTTTTAAGATCCCAGGATATTAATGTGTCAGATGTAAATGCTCAACTATTTTATGTGGGTGAGACTAGTATTTTCATTTGGCCTCATGCATTTTTTTATGCATTTTGAAGTTTGGTGCTGTAATAATATGCAAAAATTATGGTTAGCTTTAACCTTTCAGTGTGCAATTTTGAAACAACTTGTTGTTAGTTATGGTTTTGTTTCTAATAATAATATGAAGTACATTGCTAGTACTTACTGGTTAATTGCAAAACCAACTGGCTGTCCATTTCTGAAGTAATTCCTTTGGCTTGATTCCTCTGGTTTGATTAATATACACTATTTTCATCAAGTGTAGGTATTTTTCCTTTTGTTGTACCTATAGACTATATTAATTTTATGCTAATCTAGAAAAATTGAATTTGATTAAAAATAGAAAAATATATTTGCTAGAATTAACAATAATTTTGCTGTAATTGAATATGTGTTCTGTTAGTGCTGGTTAATCCAGGCGATGAGGCTGCCAACTGTCAGAAATGTGTAAGCCTTTTAACCAAAGCAGAGGTTGCTACGTATTAAGAGCGTGTTTGCTGGAACAAATTTTAACTTTCCTTTAAGTACTGTGTTATGGTCTCTTAATTTTATGCTCTCTATAGTGTATGTGAAATGTCCTTTTAATTGTCACATGAGTTTTATCTGTCGTAGTTGTAGCTTAGCATTCCCAGCATTGTCTGAAAGGACCTGAGCGCGTGGAGTTGCTTTGGCTGCTGTTGGGCTGATTTGACTTGGGTGTTCATCTCTCTAAAGAAAACAAGCAGGGTAAAACATAGTATTTTTTAATATCTGTTGATTTAATATTGATCATTTATAAATGCCGTTTAATGTAATCCTTTTTTTATGGTGGTCTTTCTTAATACAGAAGCACATAAAGTATGACAGAAGTACTGTTGATGCACGTTGCTTATCTTGGATGGATTTCAGTAGCAGTGTCTTTCTCCTTGCTCTTGGTGTGGAGAACTCAATTGTTTAGGTCAAAATGCCATTTTAGGGGGAGTCTGCCTGACTTTTAAACCACAGCACGGCTCAGAGGGAAGGTACAGGTAGTCTCCAGCACACCCTTTGTGTTTGCTTCTGAGCCAGATGTCTGGCCAAGACTTGGGTTTGCCGCCATCTCTGTCAGGTTCACTTTTCCACAGAGAATTGTCTCTGCTAAAGAGAGTGCTGGTGCTTATTAAATATGCCAATTAAAGATGGATAATAATTAGGATAATAAAGCCAGAAAAAAATCACCCATTCAGCAAAAAGACAAGTCAAGCAGGTAGCCCTTTTGTCAGAACCTCACCCGGGACTGTGTTGGTCTCTGGGGTATGGCCTGCGTGGGCCAGCAGCAGTGGTAGCAGGCGGCCCTGGCTCTGCCTCCCGCTCCGTGTGCAGCCTCTGCCGCCGCCTGCCCAGCAACGTCAGCTCGGGGTTCCCAGGTCTCTATTCGTGTGCACTGGAGACATCCCTCTGCTGAGCAGAAACACTGGGAGATGGCACTCGGGGCAAACTTAGCTGTGAACAAGCCAATCAAAAGGTTTTTGGCTCTTTGCTCTTGCAAACTTAACATTTTTAGTAAGGCAAAAATGCAAACTGCGTGGGAGTGGAAGAGGGGTTATACTTGATCATGGAAATTGGTTATTTAGTGTGGAAGCTTAAGGCTGTTGTCTTAGATTTCTTAAAGAGATAAATACTGTAAACAAGGGATTTCTTAACCTTTGTGTGAAAATAGCACATAAAATCTTACTAGAATAAGTAGGTGTTTACTGAACCAGCTCTTACGTGCAGCTCATTTGGTGATTTCAATGAGATTGAGACTTTGTATCTGGCAAGATAAATGGATCTGAAGTTCTTCTGCTTGGCTCAAATCGCTGTGAGAGAGGCCAGTTGCACACGCAGTTCCTGGGTGAGGAACCGTGTTTCCCTGGCAGTGGGGACGGACGGCAGAGCAGCGGCACCCTTCCCTGGGGGGCGGGCAGAGCTGCGCACCCTCCTGCTGCCCCACGCCGCTGCCCTGCTGCTGGGAGCATCTCTGCATCTCACTGTGCGAGGAAACCCTGGGCAGTGCAGGGCACAAACGACTGGAGAAGGTTTTTTTGTTTGGTTGCTCTCTCTTTTTTTTCTTTCTTTTTCCCTTTTTTTTTTAACCCAGCCAGCTCAAACTTTAGTATGTTCTTGCTACAGCCACTGAAGTCTCTGTTGTTGGCATTGTGGAGGTACTGGCATGCAGTCCTCTCTCACTCAAAATTCACTGTAGACACATTTTATTTTATTTTTTCCTCCTTTTCCTATCTGAGCAAAGCTTAGTGGCATATCTTGTCATCTTCTGTGAGAGAACGTTGAGACAAGCCTCCCATTATCTATAATAGTCTGGGAAAGCCTTAAGTGAGACAGTGCTGCAAGAGGAGCAAAGGTGGGAAAGCCAGGGAGAAGGTAGACAAGATGAAAAGACACGGCTGAGGACAAACACAAAAAAAGTGGGGCCACACAGTTATGTAAGTGACAGCTGGGTGAAGAATACTCACATAGCCGTTCGGTGTCTGTAATGGTGTTACCTGTGTGGGCTACAGGATCTGCTTCTGAACGGGAAGCTTAAACAAAAACTTGATGGTGGTTTTTGTTTAAGAACACCGTTTCCTACACAAAAAAATACTCTCTAGCATTTTTCTAAGGTTACTCTTGACTCCAGGGGTGCTGACAACAAAAAGCTGTCCTGAAATCAGCGAGCCAAGCCTGGCTTCAAGACAGAGCCAGCACAAGCGCTTTCTGTCCCATGTTGGATGGAAGCTGGTCACAGCAGGGCACCTCCTAACAAACCCCTTCCTGGGCACGGCAGGACTTCCCACTGTGCTGGTCCAGTTCCCTGTTGGGGTTTGCGGTGTTATCTTAACTCGGGGTTGCTTTTCTAACTGATAACTCTTGGCTAGTCAGGATGCAATGGATGAAAAAGTGTGTGTCATTTAACTCTCCATTTTCTTACTTGTGATATCATTTACTATAATTCATTCTTGTGGTCTGCTATAAAACCACCCTATTTCCAAATCACTTGGCATGTTCCCAAAGATGTGTCTCATAGAAATGCTGATACCTAGTTCCTCATAAGCTTGAAGTTGCCTTAAACGTGTTTAACCAAACAAATGGTTGGATTTTGTTGGTGTGTGAGTACTTAAAGATTTAATTGCTGCATGCAGTGTCAAGCACAGAGCGCTCTCTGTGACCTTGGAGCAAAGTACGGCAAGACCCACAGAATAAAATCTCCAGCTGGGGTGACTTGCTCTTACTGCAATAAGAGGAGGAAAAGGTTGTGTGTGCCTTTATTCCTGCTGTCCCAGGACTGGGCTGGCACCAGTTCATCTGTGTGGCTGCTCATAGGTATGTTGGTTAATAATGGCTCAAACCCTAAAACCTCAGTCAACGTCACTGAGTAAAGTGCACCAGAATTCATTCCCGTTTGCCTTTAACCAGAGGTATGAGGAGGGCACGGCAGATATGGCGATACCAGTTTTCTAATTCCTACTCTGGCAAACCCACTCGGGGACGGGAGGGTTTTGTCACGAGAAGAGGAGCTGGAGAGGGCACGTGGGTTCAGGCAGGTGACACTCGGTCCAGCCCGGTGACCGAGTGGGTTGCACCAGGAGGAAATCACCTGGGTTTCACCACGGTCATTGCTCTGCGGCATTAATGACTGCAGAATAATTTGTTTTTATAACAGTGGTGAGGAGCTCCAGCTCTGAGCGTACAGCGCAAGCTGCTCTGTGAGGCAGGAGGGTGACAGCTTTACGTGTTGGCTTTGGGAGTCGCTGGAGGCTTCCCGAGAAGAGCCTGCGAGCGCTTGTCTGTGGGCTGGGCTGGTGGTTGGATCCGAACGATTCATACACATGGCTCAGATATCCCAAATAAAGGATTGCTTCCCATTGTGATATTGGCCGTAATTTGCTTCATTGCCTGGCAGTTTCAAATTATTTGACAATAAAAGTGTCAGCAAGCCTATAAAAGTAAAACACATGCTTAGAGGAAGATGATGCTTTCTTTTTTAAAAAATGGTATACGGTGCCTTTATGGAGAAAGGAACCACGGCTATTTATAGTCCACAGTTTTCAAACATAAAATGTTACGCAAAGTGTTCTGTGATGCTTCACAGTCAGAGGTTAAGAAAGCTAAAATCGATATCAAAATGCGTATTCGTTTTCTGGGCTTGAAAGCCAAAACTGTAACTATAAGTTTGCATTTTGCAGTGCCAACATTCTGCGAAAGTAATAACAGCCACGTCTTACTCATGCGTGTTGTTTCCGAGGGACAGGAGGGGAGCAGAGCATCGTGTTGTGCCGCGTTCAGTTAAGTGCTGACTGACAAGCCTGCATTCACTGTCCCATGGCCAGGACTCGCGATACGTTCCCCAAAGGCCGGCCATGGCTGGCTGCGCGGGGCGCGGAACCCCCAGCTGAGAAGCTCCAGGGAGGAGGGGCACCCCCAGCCCATCCTTCCTGCTCAGGGCACAGGGACACGCGTTTCTGCTGCTTGTCCGCTTGGTACCCTTTTGTGTACAAAATGATTCCAGGTTGTGGTGTCACACCTTTGCCCTGTGCAAGGGATGAAATGCTCCTAGTCATCTTTGAAGGCGACTTCTATAAAACAGATGCAGAAGGCAACTTTTTTTTGCTGCTGTTGGCTAACGTTTTATTCATGATATGTAAGAAGTCGTTCTGTCCGTAGAGCAACTGACAGGTTATCTGATTTTTTCTCATACTTTGCATTGTTCAGTTTTAGTTAATAACGTTTACAGTATTTTGCAATATGTTTGGGAGGAGAGATTATATATATACACTCAGAAGTGAAGCCTCCCTTAGGAGAGCTATGCCCATGCTTCCAAGAAGGAGTTTGCAATATTTTTGCTATGTGTCTTTTACTTGTGGTGTAGGTTCTTACTAATTCCAGAAAACAAATTGAAACGGTAACATGGAATTTTTAGAGAGTGCTCAGGTCTTCTGCCTGTTGAATCTGCTTTATATATACCATGCACTTTTCACCCTGAAATGAAGCCAGGTAGGCTTTCGTTGCTTTTTGCTCCCAACAAAGTGATGCAAAGCAAGATTAGCTTCTCTCTCCGAAGGTTTTGAAAGAGATTGAGCTGTGCAATAGACGACTTCATCAGCTTCAAGCTAAATCAGTGAGAACTTTGACACAGAAGCGCGCGCCCCTCTACCACCAGCGACACTCCTCCTCTGGCCGCCGTCCCCTCCCGGGCGCCTCGTCTCTGCAGTCATTGCAGTTGGCAATTAGCAATTGCACCCTTGCTGAAAAAGGAGCAGGGAAAGGGTTGTTCTTTAATGAGATTTTTCTTCGTGCAACAGAAGACTGAATTCACAATTAAGTTTTGTTATAGACAACGGATACGGTCTGCTAGATGTGTAGCACTTAATTTATCTAAAAGGCAAATGCAACAGAGTTTGGAGATACTATATTATATTATTGCATATGTTACTCTACATTAAATGGTTCTTAAAAGGTAAGCTGTAGATCCAAGATGTCTATAAGGCCTATTTGCATTTATGCATTTAATTTTTTAATTAAATGTTGCTACATTTTATACAGCCCAATCAACATGAAGTAGTTGTTTCTGTACATGACCCTTGTGAGACTGCATGACCAGGCATCTTGTACATGCAATTGAGAACGTACTAAAATACATTAATAATATCTCTTTTATTAGCAGTTACCTTCTAATTTCGGGGTAAAATAAATGTATTTTTTCTAAGGAACTAGGATTTAAGGAACCTGCTTTTAGAAACTTTTTCCAGTTAGTTAACAGGAGAAGATAGTAGCTCACGTGCATTTTATTTGACTTAAATGTGCTTCAGCACTTATTTTGCCTGGCAAGCAAAGATATGGAACTGGGATCTTCTTGGGCTCCCATTATTTCCTCAGGATAACTACAATATTTGGGCTGTTTCCATGTCTTGGGCAACATTTTAGCTAATGGATATGTTCCCAACTGAAGTTAAATGGACGAGAATTCCCAATAAGAGCCAAAATATCTCCCAACGGTACACTTTGGTTTGGATGCTTTTTCACTGAAGCATGCAGGCTGGATGGTGCATTGTGCTCCCAGGTGGAATTGGAAAGATCATCTTCCCTCATGTCTCCTCTTGTCTGGAAGCCAAGAAACCTGAACAAATGGTGCTTCCTAGTTTGTGAGCCTTGTTTTGGTGTTCCGACGGCTTTGTGATAGTTTTGTTCCATTACTCAGTGCTCCAGTAACTCAAAAAAATATTCAGCAACCACCGAGTGAGGAATGGGATTGAGAACATGCTGATAATTGCGAGCTTAAAGACATGGCTAGAATTTTGCCTGTGGTAAATTCAGACTTTGTATTCTCCAGGTAAAACATAGAAAGCATGGCACTTCCAGTGGACATGGGCAGCGCATCTGGATGTCGTTGTTTCCAGCTTCACTGTCCCCATGCCGAGTGGACACTTGCACTTGTGAATGCTACAGAGTGAGGCCACAAAACTGCTGCAGATCCCACCCACACCGTGGACCTTGCTTTGTGATTTTGGCAGGGTTCTGGCAGGACAAGCTGAAAGATTTATAACTAATCTGAAATCTCTTGTTGGCGCGTTAGAGAATGTAGCAGCTTCTTGCAGGATTCTTCATTGCTGCAACTAGTTTTCCCTATCCTTAGATTTTCTCTGTGTGTCATTAGTTATTTTTAGGAGCGAGTCTAACCATAAAATCAAAACTTAGGCAGTGTTGATGGGGTTTCTGCCTCTGAGGTTTGGCCAGGCTGGCTTACAGTTGCTATGTTGGTGTCAAATCGTAGTTTTTTTTACCCTGTGGGTCTGACATTTACTGTCTATTGTGTATCTTTTTTCAATTAGCAACTTTCTGGTTTAACATACTGTATTTCATATTTAAGTGAACGTATATAGTGTTTGTATTAGTTCTGCGTGTACATGCATCACTTTGCGGTCCTCTCCGTAGCATTCCCCTCAGGAGTTTGCTCCTGTAGCTATCAGCCTTGGGCAGTTCCGCGCCTGTAACCCATGGGGTTTGCTCCCCAAGTTCCAGTGACTGTAACCCGTGGGGTTTGCTCCCCAAGTTCCAGTAGCTGTAACCCGTGGGGTTTGCTCCCCAAGTTCCAGTAGCTGTAACCCGTGGGGTTTGCTCCCCAAGTTCCAGTAGGTGTAGGGCTGGCACTCACTGCAAGCACGTTCACGGAGGAAATCATAGGGTGGGTTTTAAAATTTCTTGGCGTGAATCTTTATGAGTATGTGTCTGTGTACACAGTGCAGCTAGAGGAGTCCCAGCCCTGTTGGAATATTATTTACCTTTACCACGATTGCCTTTGGTTACTTACTGTCCGTTGCTTTCAGTGGCAGTTACGTTGGAAATGGAGAACATTTACAGCTGAGCGCTCTAGCACTTTTTGTGGTAGCTTGTACTTATCTTTACATAGTCATGTATGCTTCTGGGGACAGAGCTATGCTGCATGATTTTCCCAATTATTGCTGTAATTAGGGCTCGATGGCAGAGAGGGTGCCCCAGTGGAATGGCCTTCATTCTGCTTGCACTGTCTGACTGACCCTGCTGTGAAGCAGAAGCAAGAGGAAGACAACTCCAAGGTTTTCAAACACAGTGAAGGAAAATTACATTTTTTTTATGATGATAAGAGTCTCATACAGTTGTTTGAGGTGGTTGGAAGAAGGCTTAAATTAGCAGATTTCAACTCTGATTCATTACCTAAGAAATCAGGAGGTCATGCAGATACTATGTGTCAAGACCAAAGTCTTAGATGCAAAATGTGCCTTCTTGTAATCAATATATGATGAACTGGGGGTGGGGGGGTGGGGGTATTTGCTCAAGTATTGTTTGGTCCAAATGGTTATTTGCTGATTTTTAAGCCTGCTGGAACCAGTGCAGTGCCTTATCAGGTAGGCTTAAGAAGCATAGTATTGCAAATGTCTAACCTGGTTCTCATAGGTAGACACCCACTTGCTCTTCTTGGAGATTGATTTCTGGCAGCTGAGCAATGCCGGGCGAATTACTGGTTCATGTGTAGAATAACTATGCTTCTCAAGGGGTAAACCTGTTTTTTTGTCCCCATAAAAGAAAGCACTTCATATTTTTTTTCTTCTACCTCTGATGCAGAAAACTGTACTAAATGTTCTTTTCTGGTTGGATCTTCCCATAATCCTTGTTTCTTTAATCCCTGTTTGTCTTAAAGGAAAGTTTATGTTGTGAGCAGGGGCAGTCAACCTTTATTGGGGACGTTTTATTGAAACCATCAGATGTGTTCTGACACTTAGATACAAAAGGCCATAATTCAGTTAACATTTCTCTGTTAAGTTTTGAGGTTAGACCCTTTATGTGGTGCTAGCTTTTCTCAGGAAAGAAAAAAAGGACATCTTTTCTTCTGAGAAGAGGTACTAGAAGCTGGAGCGGAAGAGCTTGAAGTGGATTCCTCATCTACTTTTTATCTTCCTTCGTGCGTTCTCTTGGTGTTTCCATCCAGGACCAGCACAGCCCATAAGGGTGTCCATTTAAGCTGTATGCAATGCAGATACCCTTCTGCCAGGGGACTGTCGTCTCGTTTGACTTAGGAACAGCATTCGAGTGGTGATTATATGGGCAACTGCCAAAATGCAGAGCAAGAGAAGTGTCTTCTCATCTACTATTTCTTTGGAATTAAATTTTCATTTCTTCCCCCTCTCTTTCCTTTTTAGCCTGTTCGATATGGGGGGAGAGTATTACTGCTATGGCTCCGACATCACCTGCACCTTCCCTGCAAACGGCAAGTTCACTCCTGACCAGAGGGCTATCTACGAAGCCGTGCTGAAGTCATCGCGGGCGGTAATGAAAGCAGTCAAGCCAGGTAACAGATCGGTACATGGCACAGGAACTGACGAGCTTGACAGCAGCATTCAGGCTGTCAAGACAATTATGTTTGGATTTTAGAAAGTGCTGGAAAGGAACAAGATGACAAAGTTGATTTCCATGTTTAAACAGCTCCTAATGGAGGATAGAAGTAGGACACACAACATTTGCCGTACAACACTTTTAAAGAAAGAACACATAAACAATTCTTAATAAGATTTGAAAGGTATTTTAATCTTCCACTTTTTCTTTTTTAATTCCTTTAATCTAGTGGTGACAGTTGTTACTCTGATGTGTGTTTACACTGGCAGCCATCTTTTCAGGAAGCTTATGCCAAAGGCTGAAGTCAGAGTTTGAGGCAACATGTATGTCATGCTTTGGTTTGTTTCAAGCATTTCCTGCATTTTACGTGTAAGCTCGATAGAAATCTTCTGCTGAAAAAGAGGATGGAGAGTGCCTCTTTGGGAAGGATACTCAATTACCCTTAAAACGCTTTAGAAAGCACTGGCTATTGGGTACTTCACTGTGTGCCTTTAAGTTGCAGACAAGGTAATTCATCGAGTATACATTTTCACAGTTGAAACAACTGCCTGGCTTGATGAAAATCTTATTTTTCTCCGATTCGGCTTTCAGGGAAGCAAATAAATGCTTTTAGAGCTAACTGCTGCTGTGATTTTGAGTATTTCACTGGTGAAGGTACTTGAGCATTTCTCATTATTACTAATAGAACAGCATTGAGAAAAATGTACTTAATGCACAAAGCACACTTATCCTTTAAATTTACCGTATGATCAATCATCAGGCCTGGAGTGCACGGACTGTCTGGATTGCCAGTCAGCACATACGTCGTTTCCCTGTTACACAAGCTGGCAGCAGCACTGTTCATTTGAGCAGCCTGCAAGGGAGCAACAGCACTAGCAGCTTATCCGCAAAATGAGACTAGATATTTTGCCATTTTAATAACAATGTGCATTCTTCATCATTTGCTCTTTCTCCCCTGGTTCCTGTTCCTCTTCATGGTCTGCTTTGCATTTCAGCGTCGCCTTTAATTTCACGTAACATTTTTGGCAGCATTTTATACTAATAAATTGCGGACTATCTTCAGAACCTGAGAGCTAATACGATGCTGTACTCGGGATGGTGTAGAGAATTCCTCACTTTACTTAACCCTTTATTTACAGTGTCAGAAATTAAGTTAAGTATTTCTCAAAATTAGTTGCTAGGATCCTTTACTAGCCTTGGGAGTTTGAGATTCATAGACAGAGAAATCATTCTTGATGTCTGGCAGAAGATGGGACAGAACTTTCTGTTCTCACCATGCTTTAGTTCTCTTGCCTGTTTAGAAAAGTGGTGCGAATGCATTGATGCTGTTTGTGGGACCGTAATCATGAATTTTCTGGCTACAGAGAGCAGGTTAAACACATGTTCTGTGGACTGGTTCAAGTGCAACCGGGACCTTTTGCACTCTGTTGAATTACAGATCTGGGTACCGTCCTGCAACGTGCAAAAATTTTCACCATCTGGAAGAGTCTGCTTTTTACGTCCCTGTGGCTCGTACCCTACTTCTTTTGCAGCTTTTAGCCCATCTGTACACTGATGCAAAAAATCTGACAATATTATTGTATTTTCCTTTGATGAGCTCTCAAAAACACACCAAAGGCCGAAGGCTCTGGTAAGAAACACTTAAAATAGGTAGTTAGCAGAAAAGTATTTACAATGTCTGAAATGAGTTTATGATCTTCTAAAGACAGTTCAAACTGAAATGATGAGTTGGATTAGCGAGGCGATCCGCTTTTATAAACAACTTTAAATAACTTTAAAGATCAGATATTATTCAAATAGTTACTTAGTTGTTTTGTTTCCAGTCCCACACCTTTTCTTACTAAAGGGGACATGGGAGATAAGGCTTTCGTAAATCCTTTTGAAGAAATGTATCTGCTTTGCGCTTTCCACCAAGTTCCTTTAAAATGTTTTGGCGAGCTCTTTTAATGGCACACTGAGACAGACAGAAAAGCTGCCGTGTCCTGTGCTGTGGGACTGCGAATTGACAGTGGCATTGGGTCTCCTGGAAGGCTCATATTCCGCTGTAGAAAAAGAAGAAATAGAAGCACTGGCCTTCATAGCATGGTTAGTGTCACATACTTCCCAGGCTGCTGAGAAAGCCCAGAGCCCTGGAAGGGCGGGTGCAAACGGAATGCATTGTTCTGCTGCCCAGAGAAAAGCCCTTTCTGCGGGAGAGGCTCCTTCCTCTCCTTGGACAAACCTCATGTGTCGGCTCATTGACTAAAGCACCAGGCCCCGCTCCTGGGGGAGCCAGCTGTTGTCACAGGGGCAGCAGGAAGGGACGATGTGAATTCAGCTCTTGGGTGCCTCTTCTCCCTGTCTGACGGAAAGTTAATGCTCTAGGTCTGCGGTTCAGGGGCACTAAATGTAAAACCCAGCCCCGTCATGGTTTGGTCAGGTTTTCTGAATTAGGGAGCCCTTGTTCCTTTTGCTGTTGATTTTGTTTGTCTTGGTTTGCCAGGTTGCTAGGATCAAAGGCGGTGGAGCGAGGGGGCTCCCAGGGCAGTGCCCCTTGGCAGGGCAGGCAGCGCAGCCGCGGCGGCGTCAGCGGCCGGAGAACACAGCACTTCTCCCCAGCTGTGGAATCGGGGCCCTAATTGTGCCTTGTGGCAAAGGGTCACAGGGGACATTGAGCTGTTATCTTCAGGAGGTTAATGATTCTCGGAGTCTGTCTCAGTGCAAGATAGGGAGCGAGTACGTTAGGGACAGTCACTAACCAAATACTGGGCTACAAAACTGTGGTTATGGATGAAACGTGCATTTGCCAGCAACCTTAAACATTTTATATAGGTGTGTGTGGTTTAGAGATCAGCATTTCTTTTTCAATTTGACTTTCATATGAACCTGATTGACTCTTGAGTGAAGTTACTTTCCGAGAGATAACAGGCCATTTTGTTTATACTTCCATATGCAAACTGTTGTCATAATTTTTAAAATACTCCGAAACGTTGTATTTTATTGTAGAAAAGCACTCATCCGAATGCATCCTGTGTATGGTCCAAACATGCTCAAATCACATACATGGGTCTCCCCACCTTCCAACTGAAAGCACAGAATTCCTTCTGTGAGCCAAATAATATATTCTGAAAGTTAAGAAACGCTCTCAGTGGGATTGTAGCCCGAGTTCAGTGCAGTCGTCACAACTCCTGCCACAAACCAAATCTGTTTAAAATAAAAGGGGAGAGAGAGATATTCGGTCTTGCATAAGCAGCAGTTTTGAAACTACTGAACGTGGATCTCGTGTGAAGAGAGCGACGCTCATCGCTGAAGCGAAAGAGTCAAAAAGGCGTGCTTGTGTGGCAGTGGGGTAATTGTCTTTTTCCTACAAAGTCAAGCTCGTGATCCAAAATGTCAGAGAGGAATGTTGCATTTCTACTTAGGGGATATTCTTACTGCGTCAAGTCCATCTGGGTTAAATTTGCACTTCCACAGAGCTAAAACACAGGGGCAGATGTGCAGAATATAGACACTTCCATTCACATCGGTGGCTGAGGCATCATCTGCTTCTTACTCAGAGCAGCAATTTGAGAGACAATTCGCCGTTATGTAGATCTTCTACGTAATAAGAATTGTTAGAAAAGAGTGAAATTGTAAAGCCAAGTATCCCAGATTTAGAGTATTCCAGAAGTTAATGTCTCACTAATTTGCCTCACTTCTGCATTGTTTTTTAATCTCATTAGATTTACTAAATTTGTTGAGGCACATTAGGCGCACTCCTGGAGCACGTCTCCCAGTTCACTTTCATCTGAAATGAATTCAGCTCATACACTTCAGAGCTCCACTGTGTAAACCAAGCCACAGTTACTGAGGACGACCGAGGGATTTCACCTCCAAGGATGATTGGAATTAAAATCTTCTTGTAGCTACATCCATTGTTTCTCCCCCTGCTATCTTATTGCAATGCACGTAACAGAAAGAGCTGAGCCGATGAGCAGCTATTCAGTAATTTATTTTAACCTTTAGTTCCGTGCATGGCCCAGAGCTGTTTATTGCCTACTGTTCAAAACCTGCTCTGAATCCAGAATTATGAGCGTTCTCACCAGTTTTTCTGAGTGCTCATCATAACAGCACCAGGTGCCTGGCAGGCAGTAAGGTCGCTTGCGCTTCATCTCGGTGCTGTGGAAGTGCAGCAGTTCCCCGTCTGCAGGCAGTGCAGACAGGCTGGAGAAGCTGGTGTAAGAGCTAGTGACTCATTTGGGATTCCAAAACTGAAATTCATCAGATTTGAGATCCTTTTTAAGGGAGTTGAGCGTTACTCTTGCTCAAACCCCAGCTGTTTTGACCTCTGTTACAGCTGTGAGTACCCAGCTTTTCTGCACATCAGACTCCGGATTGTCAGGCCAGGCTCCAGTAAAATGAAAGAAAATTATTAATGAACAAATGTAAAATAAATAAATAAAAATAAAAAATTGTGTTTGAAGCAGGTTGCCTAGCATCCTGCTGGGAGTCTGAGTCTGAGACAAGGGTGGTTGCTAATTCCCAGTGGCAACATTCAGGTGCATTTGCTGCACTTGCTTTTTTGTGAAGTCTCTTATTTCTTTTCCGGCACACTTTCGGCTTTTGCAGCAGATGAAAGAGGAGTTACGTGAGGAACAGGTATCTTCAGTGGTCCAGCAGGAGCTGTGCTTGCCTTGGACTTAGAGTCTTCTGGAAATAAGGTAGCCCTAGAACTAAATGAACGTGGGCTTCCTGTGGGTTTGCGTCTTGTCGTTGGTAGGAAGCTTTGGTTGGTCTGGTGGAAGCTTTTCCACTGGGCTGAAGCTCTCCTCTGTGGGAGTTCTCCTCGCTGTAGTAACACATGAATGGATGTTGCAGTTTTGCTTGCGTCAGGTTTTCCGTCTTTTAGCCAGCTGCCTACATTACAAAACATAGTGCTGGGTCTGTTCCTCTGGTGAGTGCCATTGAAAATCTCCAAAAGGTTTGAAAAGTTTTATTGTGGGACTGAAAAAGGCAGCAGCGTCAAAAAGGCCTTGCTGCTACTGAAACCCCATCCAAAGGAGTAGGTGGTCATGTAGCTAAAGGACTGGACTGTGACACGTCAGCACCAAAGGTCCAAGCAAAGCTTGCACAGACAGCATCAACTGATAGTGCCTAACTCTGGAGCCCTTGATGCTATAACCATAAAGACACTGCTTTTAGTGTAGCTCTCGCCCACCCCTGTAATTGCCCAGGGTTAAAAAAGCAAACTGTGATGGAAAAAAAAAAAGTATTGTGCAGCACATCAGTACGTATGAGGCTAAATAGCGTGACGGTTAATGGCAGGGTGTGAGGTCTCAGGTCTCACGTCTGTAGTGCTCCCATGGACAACTGTCGTGGTGGCAGTTGAGAGCCTGAAGTGCAGGGGTAGATCAGACCCTTTTGTGAGCAAGTCTGACATGTTTGTTGATAGTGGAAAGATCTGAAGAACTTGAAAGGGCAAATGCTCATTGTTCCCAAATTCTTTTTCACTTCGTTCTTTATCCCAGTCACATAAGTTAGATCCAATGTCAATGTAATAGCTTTATTAACCATCATTTGTCATAAGTTGCACCTGGGAGACCAGTGTTGTTTGCTCTTTGTCATTAATCTAAATGTATTTGAAGAAACATGTGAAATAATTGGTTTTGCTGAAAGTCCCTCTCTGAAACTTCTCAAAAACAACTTGTTGAGGAAACATGATCTAGCTTTGAAGTTAGCCCTACTCGGAGCCAGGGTTTGGATCAGATACCCTCCTGGTGTGCCTCCTACCCTAAATCACTCCATGACTCCATGTTCTGAAACCTGCGAATGAAAATGTCAGTCGTGTAAGAAGAAGAGATGCTGATGAGGTCAGTGCCTGTGGGCTCAGTCTAGCTCTTACTGGGGCAGGTAGTGCTGTGCAAGCCAACAGATCGCCATGTGCTTTGGTTTCTGTGCGTGAAGCGCATTCAAGCTTAACCCAGCCTTGAATCCCACTCTGTTCCAGCAGGGATGCGTTACTGTCAGTGAGACATGCGAGTCCGGTAGTCTTGGGGAAGATACTGTGGAGTAGCTTCCTTTTTTATTCTTTAGCAAATAACTGTGTATTTAAACCATGTCCAACCTCCCAACTGATTTCTGCTGCTTATTATTTGGATTATTATCTTGTGCATTTAAACAATATTGATAATTAGACTTCTATAAATTTAATTCCTAGTTGATGAGGACAGTATGGTTTCTACATCTAGAAAGTTTCTATACACAATTTCTACCTATAGAAACATTGAAGTTTCTCAAATACGTTAAATCTGCTACTGTGTTGAGAGGAAATAAAAAGGACGTATGCTTACCTTTAAGCTTTGCAATTAAAGCTGTTTTGGATTAATGCACTAGATCATAAACAGAGTCTTTAATGAGCTAAATATTGGAGCAATCACATACTTTCCATCTTCATCCCTTTGTGATTGCGCACTGGGACCTCTGAACATTCCTCCGACTCTTCTCTGTAGAGTAGTGTAAAGTCACAGGAGAAGGAAGGGAGCATGTTGTGCTTAGTGTTCTGGTACTGCTGCAAAACTTGTGTATGTTGGGAAAAAGAGAACAGAAAAACTTCTTTCAATCTCTAAGTGATACAAATTAGTATTTGGGGGGAGAAGGAGAACGAATTAAAACACCTCGATCAGTAAGGTCTATTGTCCTAAATTCCAGTCAAAAAAAAGATCTCTTTGTCTAGCAAACTGCTCCCAAGGAACAGTTGAGTAAGGCCAGGTTGGCAGCCACTCAATTCCCTATCTCTACATTTATATGATTTAAAAAGCTTGTATATCCAAAGTCCCCATTGAACCGAAATTGCATTCAGACATTAGCTGCGCAGCTGGGAATATTTGCTGATTGATGTTTGTTTGTTTCAATAAAATGAAAAATAAAAAATAGTTCCAAATATGCACAGAAGTTGTTGTTCACCAAGTCAGTTTATGTGCAGCGTGAAACCGTTCCTCCTCAGGATGCTGACATTGCTGTAGGGTCTCCTGTGGGATTTGTAGCTCTGCGTTATTTCAGGCTGGAGCTCGTGTTCAAGGGTCTGTGCATATCCCCAGGTCCTGCGTTTTACTGTGCAAGAGAGTGAGTATCGTCTTACCTCTGGCTTTCAGGCTTTGCTTTTCTGATAAATGCTGTTGAGGAAGGTCTTGAAGGCAATCTCCCTCCCAGGACTAACATAATAATAATAATAATAATAATAATAATAATAATAATAGTAATAATAATAATAGTAATAATAATAATAATGGAAGGTGAAAGCTTCTCCATACTAGGGCTGGAAGATTCCTTGCCTGTTTATAGCTTTTCCAGAACTCAAGTTTCACGTAAGGACATGGGGTCTTTAAGCTCTTAAATCCTTTCTTCCAGGGTCAAAGATCAGCCATTGCAGATTTCATTGATGCCAGGATTGCCATATAATCCTTGAGCAAGAAAGTACAGTCAAGTACACTTCAAAACCAAGTACAGGCAAAAACATTGCAGGCAAAGAAGTAAACCCACGTGTCAAGCAAATAAAACATCCTTTTATTAATCATGTAGATATCAGCAGATCCTTAGAACCTACCAGGAAAGGGGTCCCTTTTGCTGTAGGTGCTGAATAAATGCGAAGTAGTAAGTAGTTCCCAAAGGCCAAGGTCTTTTGAGGCAAAGAGGTGGAGGAGAGAGGGTTGGAGCACAGAGCCAGTGAGCGCAGGCCAGCAGCTCTGTGGCTTGGACTACGGAAAGTTCTCTGTAGCTGATGGTCCCTGCTCTGTCCCTGCATCAGCTGCCTCACCAGGCCGAGTCTTGCATTTTGCAGTTGAGAGTGGGTGTCTGAAGGTGTTTCTCAAGTTAGCAGAAACCCTTCCACTCTCTCATTTCTTTCTCATGTTCCGTAGATGTAGAGCCAAACAGTGTGAGGTGCAGAATGATTCAGAGGAAGGCATTACACCCTTGTGTAGATCTAACTCTGAGGCCTTCCTTTAAAGACCAGGAGAAAGGGTCCTTGGAAGTTCACTGGGATGAGACATGACAACTCCATGACGTGCCACCTGCCATACACAACCTTAAAACTCAGCATGTTGGTATTTTGGTTACAGCTGCAACCGTGCCTGGAGTGTGAGTGTTGGCCACTCTTTCTGCCCAGCTTGGTGGCAGAGGACCAGAGAAGGCCTTGTGTATTTGTAGGTGCAGGATGCTACACAAAATTAATCCCACCTGGCCTTGATCTTTGTCTTCTGGGCAGCTGCAGCTGCACAAGTGTTGAGCTGCTGCGTGAAACCCTATGTCTGCTTTTTGTGCCTTTCTCCTGATTTTCATTCATTGGTGCAGCTTCCTGACCTCTTTGCAATGGAGGGGCCGCCTGAGCCAGTTTCGCCATGCGCGTCCTTCCAAGGAATCTGGTCAATTAGAAGGACAAAGCAAAGCAGCAGATTGAAGTAAAGCTCATGGAGGGAGATACAAGCCCAGGGACTTTAGAGGGTGAACGGTCTGTATTTTTGTACAGCACAACATAGACATTGGATGGTATGTATCCTGATATACCCCTGAAATCAATTTGGTATCTAAATATTGGGGCATGGTTCTTTCAGTGAGACTGTCAGGGGGAGGAAGGTTCAGGGCACAACTACCAGCTTCATAAATAACCAATTTTATACAACAGAAAACACCATGATTTGAATTCAAAGTGGCAGTATGATTCCCTATTCTGTGTTCTAATAACATGTCTCTGACAAAAAAAGAATAGTGGAGAATTTAGCTCAGGTCGGATAGTACTAAGACCAGGGATTAGAATAACCCAAATAATTAAAGAACTGTTTAATTGGAAACTAATAGCTAGGGTATTTGACATTGCAGATCATATTACTCGCACTTGTTTCTGTTATTAAACTGAGCAGAGTTGTGCTTAGAAACATATGCAAATTCAAAATTTGCACCTTCACAGATTACGACTTCTTTTTTGTAATGACAGTTCTGTAACTTCTTTAGAATTCAGGTTTATTTTTGTTTGCTACTATTTCGAATACTGCTTTAGAGTAATTGTCACTGTATTCAACTAGGATTAAAATTTATTAGACCTAAAGAAAATAGTTGTAACTGTTACTAATATTTATTCCTTCCAAGTACAAGGTTCTCATTCACATGCAGTGGGCGTTTTTTGCATGCAAGTCATTTCAGTTTGGTTTTATGTAGTCCAGAGTTGTACTTAGTAGAACACCATGAGGGCACGCTTCTCTGTTGTGCTGTATAAAAACAGTAGCTAATTTTGATGAATATTTAGAAAGAAATTGGACTGTAAACCGGACCTTTTGACAATAGCACAACAGGGGAGGGCGTGGGAGCACAGTCTATTTTACAGTTTGTATAATTTCAAAATGCCCATATGAATTATTCCCATTCAGATTGTCATATTTTAGGCAAAGTGCTGCTGATCATTATTAATCTGCTGTAATATCTGAAGCAAAACAATTATTCTCAGCAATAAAGCATTAATGACAGAAGTTGAAGATTTCATACCAGTTCCTCTGAAGAACAGATGCTTTCAGGGCATGTTGTAACCAGTACTTGATACTCACAAATCCTGCTGAATGACACCGCAGTATTATTTTTCCCCCCTCGCAGTTAAGAATGTGTTATTGTGTTAAAGACAGATTGGAAAGTAAATCTTGTCAATGTATGTTTTAAAAAGCTATTTGTAGTCCGCTCTCTCTCTTCTCTACTGAATGCAGTTGGCTGTATTTTTCTTGCTAGCATTAATGTTCATGATTAAGTTTCCCTTTGAATACTCTGAGATTGACCCAGAAAAGGTAGGATAGCTTTCTGTGGTAAATTAATTCCGTTTTTGTTGCTTTAAATGGTTAAAGCATTGGCCGCCACTTAGGAAACAGAAGCTGAAGGAACTAAAGGATGCATAGACAGTACTGATGGTCAAGTTCAATCCTTGATTCTTGCAAGATTATTAAATAAACACGGTGTCATTGATTACTGGAGCTCTCATTGTTGGACGCGTCACCTGACCTTGCCCAGAATAGCAGTAACCTATGGCTGCTGGTGTGAAAGAAAACGGCGGTGTTTCCTGTCGAATCCAGCAGCCCCTGCGTTGGCACCGATGCCCCTGTGCCAGCAGATGTGCTGAGATGGGGGCGGCAGCGCACGGGGGAGCGCAGAGCTGCCCGGAGCTGGCTGCTGGGGGGCTGACCCCAGGGGCCGGCCCAGGCGTACACGGGAGGCTAAAATAACCCTGAGCTATTGCCAAGCGCATACATCAGGCACCTGAGAGCAGTGGGGCCTCCCTGCCCCGCAGCCCCCCATGGGGCGGGCTGGCAGCGGCCCTGCTGGGGCAGTCTCTGCCGGGGCTTGGGCAAACCCGCGGCTTTCCAGCTCCCCTGAGCCCCTGGGCTTTCCTCTGCTGCCGGCGGCTCTTCAGAGGTGCTGCTTGTACAAAGCAAACACATTTAGAAGTCTTCACAAACTTAGAGCCTACCTTGGCTGCGGGTTATTTTAGCCTTTCTCTAGTGAATGTGTTTTGGTTTAAGGCTATTTTTTTAAAAAAAATATCCTTTTTTCCTAATCGTAACAGGTTGTAATATTGTAACGTTGTACAATTCTGATTTTAACAGTGACTTTGGGGGGAATAAGCTGCTTTTACATAGTCCGATATGCACTGATTTTCTCCCAGCTGGGTATTGAGGAAACACACTCGTTATACATTGTAATGTGAGTTGAAGTACAAAGTTCGTGAGTCCGTCGATCTTGACAGTGCATCAGCTATAGCTGTCAGTGCAAACCTGCTAGACACAGATTGTGCTGTTTGCCCTGAATCTTATCTAAATAGAGTCTTTTCTAAGCCTCCAAGATTGATGAGTTTCCACACCACGATCGCTCCCTCTAAGCGCTTCCCTCCTTCCCTCAGTTTTTTCCTCCTCAGTGCACAGCCCTTGGGAAGGAACATGCAGGAGATCTGGCGTCTGACAGTGCTGCTCAGTCCTGTGTTGCATCTTTCCAGCGGTGGAAGAAATCCCTCCTCTTGCTCTACGTCTGCATCTATTCAAATTGTTTTTCTTAAGGTTTCAGCATGGCAGACTGTTATCTTGCTCTTGCCTCTGATGTCTTATAGATCACTATGTGCAGGTTTATAATGGGGAGGATGGGTTTACCACTTCAAACTTCCATCATACTGCTGCAAAAGAAATATTGTGATAACAGCTGAACAGCATGACACTATTCCGAATTTCGGAGATGATGGAGAGTCTTCTGTGTTCTCCTTCGGTAGCTCCCGCTGTGGTCAGGCAGGTGCATCTCACTGGGGGATTTGAGGGTGGTTTCTGAAGGAGACCATCCTGGTCTGGGGCTGTGACACTGGGGCTCATGGCACGAGCAGGCTGGAGTCGAGTAATCCCTGCAGTCAGCACTGCAGGTATGACACAGCAGCAAATGTGATACAGTTCCCATCACCTTTTTAGGATGGGAAAGTTAACAGACTCTTCTCATCATGTGGCAGCCAGATGCAGCTGTGCCACCGCTGTAAAATACAGCCTAAAATTGCATCCCTGAACCAGGCATCCATATAGACATCTGACATTGACTCCGGGAGGCTTGCGGGTAGGTAGAATCTTAGAATCACAGAATGGTTTAAAGCCCATCCAGTGCCGCCCCCTGCCCTGGGCAGGGGCACCTCCCACCAGACCAGGTTGCTCCAAGCTCCGTCCAACCTGGCCTTGGACACCTCCAGGGATGGGACAGCCACAGCTTCTCTGGGCAACCTGGGCCAGGGGCTCACCACCCTCACAGCAAAGAATTTCTTCCTCATATCTCATGTAAATCTCCCCTCTTCCAGTTTAAAACCGTTCCCCCTTGTCCCATGGCTCCCCTCCCTGATCCAGAGTCCCTCCCCAGCTTTCCTGGAGCCCCTTTAGGGACTGGAAGGGGCTCAAAGGTCTCCCTGGAGCCTTCTCTTCTCCGAGCTGGAGCGCCCCGGCTCTCTCAGCCTGTCCCCACAGCAGAGGTTACCTACACAGCATAGGAAGCTCTGAGCAGCTTCGCTGTGCCCAGATGTTGTCAGTGTTTGAGTACCGCATTTTGGTTTCTTGCTCTTCGATTCCTCACCCCGTCACAGAGCAGCCTCACCTGCGGCTGCAAGAAACCAAGCCCGAAAACTGAGCCCCTCCTGAGTATTTCATCTAGGGGGCCAAGAGGAAAGCATGAAAAGTAGAAATGCAACAAATTCTTCTCTAGCACCCAAGGGAAGAGGAAAGAAATAGTTGCTGTTAGTATTTAGATGATGTTTTGGTTTGTTTTTTAAACTGGGTTTGATTGGAATTTTGAAGGAGCTATTGTTTTCTGTCTGATATGGTCACTGTGTGTTGGCAGATTCTGATCTGTTCCAGTGGGTTGCTGGCTGGACTGGGATTGCGTGTTGTGTCTGCATTTCAGTGGCACTGCCAGGGGACATCGGGCCTTTTGCCCTTGTCTGTGGACACTCAGAAATTAAATGTAGCTTAACCTTAGCACAATTTGGGGAGAAGTTACTACAACCTTGCCATACTCCTGTTTTTTTAGTAAGATTGTGACATCTGTGCTGGCAAAAAACCCCCACCCTACAACAACAAAAAACCCCTGCTAAATCATTTGTGGTTTAATCATTGTCACATTACAACCACAAAGTACCCTAAGTAGCGGCCAAAAAAATCCTGTTAGGCCTTTTCAGAGCACTTTCCGACCAAAGTGGCTAAATACCATGCAGTGATTCTAAATTGCTTTTGTGTGCTGTTTCTACTTTATGTTCTCGAATAGCTTCTAATAAAACATCAGAAAATAATCACTGGAATGAAAATACCAGTGAGTTAACAGCAACTGAGGAACAGTTTATAGTGTGATGTATTACAGCAATTAATCTGTTCAATTCTACTGTTTAAAAAGTTATGGTATGTTCGGTAAACGATAGGGATGCTTTTGATTTCTGGTTTCACTAGAAGCATTTCTTTCTCTCTCTTTTTTTTTTTATTTTAACAAAAGTCTTCCCTATCAACAGTTTGATCAAAGAGATCACAGGTTATTGCAGAGATCCTTATGTGATGTTTCCGAGTCCCTAAAACATGGTGTTTCTTCTGAAATTTGGTGTCTTTGGCAAACAGATAGTTAGGAAATATTTTCAAGGCATTAAAACAATACCTATTTTATCTTTTTCTTTTCTGTCCCACTAGTATCTGTGGATATCAGATAACATTCAGGTTGATGGGAATAAATTTTTAAAAAACCCTTGTGGTAAACTGAATGCATTAAGTTTGCCATTTTTAAACACAGCGACTCACACATCTGCAAACCTCTGCTGTACTGTTAGCACGGTGTCTGAGAACTAATAGCTTCCGTGTATTGTTTAACTAATCCATGCTCTGTCACGTTTCATTATCGGACATATTCAGTGCCTGGTCCTTGCTATGGAGTTGGTTCACTCTGTATCTCGAGGCATCTCAAATGCTTTGGTTGCTGTAAAAAGTGGGGTTTGTCCTGGCCACTGGCCCAAGCACGTGCTGCATGGCAGGTAACGAATCGCAGCCCGAGGAGCCTTGGTAACTGAGCTTTCCTGGGCAGCCGGTCGCTGGTTCAGTGACCTGCATTACCCAGTATCTCGTTTGGCAGAGAATTAAGAATGGAGCAGACACATCATCAGCAGATTTTCCTGAGCGCAGACTCATTTTGGTACGAGCTGTCAAAGTCCAAGGACCCTCCAATCTCGCTTTCTAAACCTCATCTGTCACTGCAGTATAATTGGTTTATAAATTGTCTTAAAGATAATAACGGAACTAACCTTTTTACACAAAAAGTATGTCTGCAACTACGATAAACCTTTTTACACAAAAAGCATGTCTGCAACTATGATAAACTTCACCAAAGCTTAAAAATAATGGTCCTGAGTAATATCTGCGTAAAGCGTCCCAGTGGGCGATGGGTGGTGGGAGGTTAGCGCAGGCTGGGGTCGCAAAGCAGTCAGCCACTGCAGGAACTCGCGTAACTGATGGCAGAGCCACTTGTCTGCAGATCGTTTTGTTGTGGGTTTTACTTGTTTTTTAACTGCTTTTTCTCGCTGTAAGAATGCTAATAGAGTGGTTTCTGCTGCATCGGCTTGCAGCAGGTGACAGAGCTCTCTACCATTAATCCAGAAAACTGTGAAGCCAGACAATGGAATAGAAGATGCAATCTATCTATAAACACGTTCGCTTTTTTTTAATTAAGAGTATTTGAACACCTATTGTAAAACACATTTGTACCGTTTAGCGGGGTGCCCCCAGCAGCAGCTTGGTTTCCCTCCAGCCAGAGCTTTCCCGGGGCTGTCTGTGTGAGAGCTGGAGCTGAAGCCCTTCCGGTCTCCAGCAAAACTGGTGGCACTGGCTGGGTGATACAGGCGTGGTCCAGAGTCGCTCTGCTGGGCTCTTTCCAGAGCGCGGACCTTGTTCCAAGAGAGAGCCCAGAGCTGCAGACTGTCCCTCCAGCCTCAGTGTTTATTTTGCAGGGGAGCTTTCTGTTGTCCACAGTCTCTAATGAAATAGAAAAGATGAATGAAAACCAAACCAGACGGAGAACGCAGAGCTCTGGGCAGGAGAAGAAGAGGGGAAGTGGTCATGCTTTTTCTCAGGGAGAGAAAAAGAAAGAAGTAGAGGCGAGGGAGGAAGGGGCTCTACTGGGTTTGCTCAGAAATGCTCAGGATTTACAGCCACAGCAATCTTTTTAGTGAGGGCAGCAGAGTCATTCATTTGCTCTGTTGAACTTCGGCAGGCAAATGGGTATGTGGTTTTGATGGTTTTTTTTTATTTCTGATCAGTTTAATGTTTGTATCGGTTCTTAGTTGTATCTCTTCCTTAGTTTGATGCAGGTGGTTGTGTTTCTGTAAGTGCAGTTGGTGGGTTGGATGGAGATGAAGAGTCTCAGCAGAGCTGCAGGGGGAGGCTGTACCCAAACAGCCGGCACCTCGTCTTCGGGTCTCGGGCACCTCCTCTTAAGTTGATTGAGAGCACCCAGGATATGGTTGTATTTTGGCTTATGGCAAGGGAGTTCTGACCTTCGTTTATAGCGACAGAGGACGAGGCTTCAAATGCTTGACCAGAGTCAGAAGTTACCTGTGCCTTTGCAGTCATGGGGATGAAAATAGAAGGCTTGTAGTAATACTCAGCTAAGAGATCACAGAGAGATCTTAAGAGAACATCCAGTGTCCCCAGAAAGAATGTTAAAGACTTCGAGAGCAGTTAGAGTTGACTGCAAAGCACAGAAACTGAACTGGGAGTTACACACAGAAATTCTGTATTCCCACAACTACAACATAAACAGGAAAGCAACTGCGATTCAGTAGTAATTCCAGCTTGATATCTGTGATATCGATGCAATCGATTGTAATGTTTTCGACTTACCATGCAGTAGGCTGGAGCCTATTGTGATATAGCTGTGAAACATAGGTGAATATAGAGAAGTGAATATTGCAATAGAACCAACGTTCAAAAAGATAAAAAGATAAATTCTTGTAAAATACAATTACGTTGAACACAGTTGTCAAAGAACAACTGGTTGTAGTTGTATTAATTCTTTCTGAAGGAAAAATCTAAATTCCTTTTTGAAGGAAGGAGAACATGAAAGTAGCACGTTTTGACCAGGAAGACTACACGCATCTGCCGATTTTTCTTTTGTTTCTGACTTTTCTATCAGAGCCATATCAGAGCCAAATTGAATTTTATTTAAGCGCTCCCATAGGATGATTTTATTTCAGCCTTTGAAGCCCCAGTACTTTGAGCAAAAAGTGCTAATGTAATTATGATATGACATTCATGTTCACAAGACCCTAGAGCTGCGTCTTTAACTGGATTAGAGCAAATGGAACTTGATGGGGTTTTTGGCCTTAAAAATTGCTGGGTTTCTATTTGTTTAATCATGCCAAAATTGAACAAGGAAAATATTCTTCTACTGTACCTTAGCCCTAGTTGTCTTGACTCTGCAACCGCTCTGTTGATGATGACTCAAAGCCATGGTGAACTAATTAAGACAGTACTGTGTTACTAACAAAAGAGCTGCTTTCTTCCTCCCTCCTCCCCCCAGCAGTTTGTCAAACAAAATTGTATCCTATACCAAAATAATAGAAATCTAATGTATCCTGGCACTCTGTCTCTAGTCAACCAACAGGATTTTGTAATGCTGTTTTAGTACGTGAATTAGAGGACTTGTGTTTTACACAGCCCATTAACACAAGGGAATCATTAATTTCTGGAGAGTGTCTTTGCCAGAAAGATGTGGGCTTTAAATCTTCTATGTATGTAGAAAAGTACTGTCCATCTCAAATGTTCTAAATATGGGCATGATCGTTATTGAAACTAAAAGGATAGTAATATTTTATGCTTTGCATTTTAAATAACTGCATTTTACAGTTGACATTCTTTTAGAAAACTTTCTGATACATTTGCATCTGCACAGACAGGCTTAGGTACGGTGTCGTAGCGTTCTCTCAGGTGGATCTGGATTACAAGGTGCTGCTCTTCCTCGTTTGTAGTTTTCTGTGCTTCGCATGCACAGTAAAGATAATTTTGCCTCATTTAAAGGGTTTTTGTGCTAATGTTGCTCTTTCCACCTTTGCTTTTTTATAAACAAAGGGTACATGTGTTACATCTGCTTTTTGAAAGTCGTCTTTAAAAACTTTTAGCAATAGTTAACTCAGCTGCTTGTTTCTGCTCTCTAAGGGGTCGCCTGGCCTGATATGCACCGTCTGGCTGACAGAGTCCATCTGGAGGAGTTGACTAAAATTGGCATTCTGAAAGGCAATGTAGATGACATGGTGAAGGTTCATCTGGGTGCAATATTTATGCCACACGGACTTGGACATCTACTTGGAATCGACGTGCATGACGTTGGAGGCTACCCAGAGGTTAGTGTTAGTCCATTCTCAACTGCATTGCAGATTAACCCCTCCCAATTCGACCAGCGTTTCTCTTACCAGTTGCTTCTTCTCAGGGGTGCAGCAGATGTGCGTTTAACTGTGTCTTTTTCTGGATCTGATATTTTATGCAGTTTACTTTAAGGAAGTCTGTTAGTTCGTTGAAACAGAAATTGCTTAGGGGGAGAAGTCAACTGATGCCGCCCTTTGGGCATTCCTAATCTGTTCAATTTCTACATGCATTTTGGTGTTCCTCCACGGGCCACCACTGAAACGTGTTATCACTCAAGCATGCCCTATGCTGTGGCAGAGAGCAGCTCCAGCTGCCCGAGACCTGTACTGGGATGACCCACTTGCTCCATTCACAATGTGAGGCAGCTGTAGGAGCCCACTGCTGCACCCGGGCTAGTAAATGCCGATGGCTGTGTCATACGGAAACAAGCGGGCTCATGTTCCTGTCTTGAACTTAGATCTCAGGCGGCAACATGGGCACCAATGTAGATGTGTTGTCCTGGAATGAGAATGGAAAGAAAAAAAATCCATCAAGTCTTCCAGTCTTTGCACATCTGAAAGCACAACCTCTTGTATTCCAAGTTTCTGCAGAAAACGGAGAATGATTACCTTTTTCCTTGAATTAACATAATGTCCATGACTGTGGTCTGAGAGCAGAATGGGTAAAATTCTGTAACCAATGAATGGTAGGATGTTTGCAATGATACTAAAAAAAAAAATAAATCTCTAAGGGGATCTGAACTTAAGGTTTGAATAAAGACAGGAAGTTTACAGCAGCTTCAGAAAGATTTCAGAAGGATTTTCTGTGTGTTATGTTTTGGTTATTTGAGGCTAACAGTTTAAGGATTTTCAATAATACAGTATGAAAATGGATCATTTGCCTTCTCTCTTACGTAAGAACTCTCTTTTACGAGAACCTGAAGAAGAAACGAAGAACTTCTTGGGTAAGGTTTAGGCATATTTTGGAGCTCGTTCATGTTGGGTGAACAGGCTATGTAACAGCTGCTCTTGCTGGGTTCACTTTTGCAGGCAGGGAAGAAACAATATAATATTAGAGGGTACTCATTATGTTCACAATATAATTATTGTTGAGACACAATACTGTGATGACAATGTCTTGGCATCAGTTAACAAACTTTCATAAAAATGAAACAAAAATCAAAAGCAACCCTATTCTGATTTTAAGATCTCTCCAGTAGCTGACACAGAGAGGATGGGTGTTTGATACGTGCCTGCGTTCAATGGGAGAAGGTTTTGTATCTATGCCTCATTATTTCATGAGAAAATGCATTTTGAAGACATCTAGTAGGCTGTGGAGTGATTTTTGGTGCGTTTTAAATGTTTACCGGCTAACGAGATTTTCACAAAGAATTTCATGAAGCCATTTGTGTGTTTATTGTACACTGAGCCCATGCCTGTAGTATCATGCTCTTTTTTCTAGCTGGTTAAGAAGCAAGTTATTTGCTTTTGGCTGAGGGAATTTCTGGGAGTATTACAAAGGATTTTTTAAAAATAAAAACTTTCCAAGTGGATATTATTCCATTATTTTTCCTCAAGTGTAAACAGTTACATTTGGAATAATACAATAAGCTTTAATTTCCTAATTTTTATCCGTCACAAAGTTTTGTGCGTTCCAGAAAAACTATTTCCAGACATTGTTAGCTTAGATTAGTTATTCATTAGTAGCCAAAGATTTCTTTTTTCAAAATTGGCAATAATAAGTTTTCATCTTTTCCAGTAAGCTGCTTTCACATGCAGCACTGAACAAGCACTTTCTTCCTCTTTGACAAACACCGTAAAAACTCGCACATTTTTTGCAAAGGATACTCTGGGATATTAGAAAAATACAACATTTCCCTTCCGTGTTTTTGCCATGATAAAGAATAATTGGGTTTGGCCAGCAATAAATGCGTCTGAGCAACTATGTTTAGGGCAAGATTTTTAGGAGGCTGTAACCAGTGTATTTCCTACTGAAGCCCGTAAGTCAATGTCCTGATTTTCGGGAGAGCTCGGCAGTGCAGGGCTCCTTCGGGAAGCGGGTCTCCTGCAGCCTACCCTGCTGTTCCTCGCGGGGAAACCCAGCGTCGAGCACTTCTTTGAAAATCTGTCTGCTTCTTTTGAGGGCCTAACTACAACTTGAGCAGTTCTGAAAATTCGGCCCCAGCGGTACTAATCACTGCAGAAAATCTGGCCCTTAGCCGGAGCTAGCTTCAAAGGGTGAAAACTCCACTGGGCTTAGCTTCGGCTGTAAAATTTAATCATGGAGATGGTTTTCCCACACTGTTTTCATTTGTTTCTGGGTAAATTCGATACGGGATATAAATGAGGGTTTGTGCCTGTTGCAATGGAGAATATGTGGTAGGTGATCCCAAATTTTCAGACCCTGAGGTAGATGGGTCTGAAGTTTTCATTTAAATCTAGGTTCTGTGTCTCTAGATGCTCGAGTTGATTCAATTTCATGTTATATTAATTGACTGTAAGGCTCTAAAGAATGCTAAGTACATTTGATGACTTTCTATAATAATAAGCCAGTTAATTTAAGTTAGGTTAATAACTACTGTGATTTTAACATCTTGTGAATTAAGAGTTTCATTTTGTTTTGTCTTTTAAAATTATAAGATTTACCTTAGTTTAAAGTTTTAATTCAGTTCTCTATTCTCATGGCAAGCCAATCCTTTCATCGCTCTTCTGCACCAGCAAATTAAGGTTAGAGGTTTGTTTTGATCCTGGAGTGATCCACGTCCTTCCATTCCGGTGCGTGGTGGGGAGCACTGCGGCTGCTCCCAGAGGAGTGCAAGCTGCGGCTGGCTCTAGCAGAACGCTTGCGCCCGGTTGACTGTCTGGGGGTTTGGGTCACCAAACCTACTGAAGAATACAGGAATAATCTTGTTCCCTTTCTTGTTCTGGCAAAAATTATTTTCCCTACGTATCCTGCTTTATGCTGAAGCAGAAGATTTCATTTTTTTGTGGTTAGCATTGCAAATGATGCATTAATGTTTTTTTCCTTTAAGAAGCAGAGGATGAGGTGAATTCACCGAGAAGCCTACAGCTGTTGTGTAGAGCCCCAGCGATGCAAATTGCCTCGCTTGGTCATAGCCTTGCGAAGCTGTGCTCCCGCTGTGCGTACGCGGGACCTGCAGACATGAAACGACCTGCAGGCGGGCGCTTGGGTGAGCGAGGAGTAACAGGGCCTCTCTCCAGCTTTGGCTCTGTGTTTCGTTCTTGTAAGCGATTGTACACCTCGAGGAAAGATGAGGGGAAAAAATCTGCTGCTTCCACTTCACGGGATCCCATTGAATCACTTTCTTTTTGGTTCTTTGAACTCCAGCATAGCAGAGTGGGATGCCTGGGGGGGCCGCTGAGCAGGCGGAGTGCAGGCAAGAAACTAATTGGTGAAGACTTTCAGTTCTGCAGCATTTCTGTGCAGAGCAGTGCTGAAATCCATAGTGCTTGTTCCTGTCTGTTGGGTCAGACACCAACCAGGAGAGTTTCCTGCAGCATAAGATTCTCCTGTGGGATTTTAATCCCCTCCCAGAGTTAGGTTCATAGAGCTTCTTACCCTGCCGCGGCATCTCACGTGTGCTCAGAAAAATCAGGATGGGTTCCCAGCAGCTTTTCCCTGTGCAGAGAGATGCTGGAGTTTGGGTCTTTGTGGGCGCTTAGGGCTTGAGCAGAGGCTGAAGAGGAGGGATTGTCCAAATCTTTCTGGAATTTTAGCAGAGACTAAGAGAGCTTTGTGTTTTTGAACAGTTCATTCTAGGCACAGGAGAAGAGAAGAGCCAAAACAGTACAGTTCTGCTTTCAATTGTATGTAAAAGTAAGGTATAAGAAGGTAGGTAAGCTTTAAGGGGCTTGCTATGCAATTTCCACTAATATTAGTATCAAAAGATCACAAAAGAAAAAGCCCTTTAATTTAAGGCCGTTGCCTGTGTATGCTTTCTGCATGTCACAAGAAAACCTGCCCGTTAGATTTTAAGCGGTACTTGTCGTTGGTCTCATTTTAAAAGAGCGTTGCTGGTAGCTTTTGCAATTCTTTATCTCATGTCTGACGAATTCTCTATCTAAATATTCTCCTCATCTTCCAGGTTTATGTTGTAGTTGTCAGCTTGGTGATTTTTACTATGTACTATTTCTTTTTTTCCTCACAGTTAGGTTTTAAGAAAAAAATATAATCTGTATGTTTTATTATTATTTCCGTTGCGATAGCAATGGAGCTTGGTGGCATCTGAGGAGCAGGAAGCAAAACTGAGAAGGGACGTTATGCTGAGGACCCCGCCATAGCGATGGATTGAAATTCAGCTCTGTCTGCCTCGGAGCAGGCAGCGGTGCCTCCAGTAAGCGGCAGGCGATTCTTCTACATTCCTTGCAATAACAGGAAAGGTGTTAGGCAGCTCCAACCTGATACCACTAGTTAATACCTAGGAAAAGACAAAAATGTTTAAAGTAAAAACAGCCAGTTAAACATCGTGTGCTCTCCATTCCCCCAATATTAACTTTGAGCTGTGTCCCAAAAGCTCCAGCCAGTAATTAGATTCTCCTGCAGAAGTGGAAGCTTTGACTTGCAGATGGCACGAGTGGTGTGTGACGCCCGGAGCATGTTCTCCTGTCACCTGCTGCTGGGCTCCGTGAGGCTGAGGAGGGGTTCCTGCAGGCGGCTGGAGGCAGCTCGGGCTGCTGGGAAGGAGCGGGACAGATTGAATAAACTAATCTTCATTAGTATCACTCAGCAAGAGAAACGAGGGCTTAGAAAGAAGGGGCCAGGAGACAAGTGAAATGGAATTCGAGGCTTTTATTTTATTAGCTGCAGAGGGCTCTGTTCTTTTTACAATAAATGAGCTAATTAGAAGTTGGGTATACGCAGTGGGAGAATAGGGAAGAGTGAGAGCTGGGATTTCAATTCGGTGTTGATTTCGTGTAATCTAAATATAATGTTAGTATCCTGACTAATTTAAATACTTGATTGCACTTAGCTTGGTAAAATGATTAGGACTCCTCTGTATCGGATGTGTTCCAACAGGGACAGTCTATTTACCAGGCTCAAAAAAGTTCTGTGACAATTTAGCTGGAAAAAAAGTACCAGAAACTAGTTTGTGTCACCACGTGAGTCTTTTCCTGTGGTTCAGTATTTGCAGTTACGAGTGGTTTTGGTGATCTCTGCTGGGGCCATTTCTCTGCTGTTGGTGGCTCGAGGAACCTTCTGGGCGATGGCAACTAAGGCTTGCAGCCCCTGGTTTGAGGAGGGAGGGCGGCCCCGTGTCTCTGCGCTGCTGTAGTGGCCCCGTGGTCAGCGACCTGCCAGCGCAGAGATGTCACCTGTACTTTCCTTCTGTCCTCATCCAGAGACGGACCCCAGATCAGGCTTACCCGAGCGGGCCTGGAGCTGTGTCTGCTTTGATCACTTTGCCTGGTCGCCGGTGTCTGTGGGACAAGATCCAGCATGATACTTACTGCAGTTCTTCCACAGAAAAAGCAACGTATGCCCCCATGAACCATTGAGTTGGTAGGAGCAGGCAGTAATTCATCCTTATACTGAGGTATTCCGGAGATACTGAAACTTCTAGTCTTCCACCACCACTTTTCTGGGGAGTAGGTGTATTTGCGTACTTCCTAATTCCCTGCTTATTCCAAAAATAGATCTATATTTTATATCACTGCACACTTAACTTAATTTGAACTTTTATTTTGCTTACATAGTAATGAAATCAGTTTACATAATAATTCTCCTGTTCCCTTGACAGTCCTTATTGCCTAGACAGGCTGTTTTTTGTTACCTTACATGAACCATTAATTGGAATCTGATGTTCTTGGCAGGAGTACAGTCGCAAATGACAGTGTCATACATCTGTGCTTACTGTGGGGGGAGTGTCTCAATTTTAAAATGTGAGCAGAACCTCCAAATAAAATCAGTCTTAGAAAACAATTTCGGATATAGTCTGTTGTTGCAGTATACAGGAAAATAAACAGTTCTTTGAAAAGTCATTTTCCCAGAATAGAACTGGGAGTCTCTTTTTAGATGCCTAGGTGTTAATATTTTCTAGATTATTCTCTACACTTTTTTGAAGCAAATTACCAGCTTAGGCTTTACAGTTGTACAGCACTGAGTGCGACGGAGTCCTGCTCCATGGCCATGCCTCCAGGATATAATGGGAACAGAAACAGATATCCACACAGCTGCTGCGCCAGCGCTCATATTTCTTACCCTTCATCTCATCTAACTACAAAACAACATCATGATTATTGTTGAAAACAAGGTGCTAGTTGTTTAGCTGCAAAATAGAGGGAAGTTGCCTCCTCACAAAGAAGAAAATCCATTAATGGCCAAAGATGCATACCAATGGATGGCAGTGTGAGGCTTTGCTCCTAACAGGGTTTGACTTGGTGGAAAATGGCAAAGGCCTTGTTTCAGACCTGTCACCTTCTGTTTAGGAGGTGGTGGTGTTTCAGTCATTAAAAAAATCCTCAAGTTTGTTCTAGTTTTCATAAACAACTGAAGCAGACTGAGAGCCAAGAGCTGTCCTGATGGCCGTGGTGGGTACCAAGGAGGTTGCGAATGCCCAGAGATAGATGTCATTTGGGATGCTGAAGTCATAGTTTGATTGCTTTAATCCAGTGCTGTTCTCAAAAGGAATTCTGTCATCTCCCCAGCTTGGTCACCTTCCCCCTTCCCCACTCTGCTCATTCCCTGTCCCAGCTCATGTTGTCCATCAGCCTTGCAGCAGGTTGGGCTGGGGCTGTCCTCCTGTCCTCTGCTCAGAGTGTGCATGGCCAGAACCTGTCTCTGTCTGCATCCGTGCCACACATCTCTTGGTGAACACCTTGCTAGCCTACATTAAAAGGGAGCGTAGGGCTTCCTCATGGCAAGTCCTCCCACTGGTGTCCTGTTTGCTGACTTTGAGAAGCTGGACAGTGTCACCGTTTCTCCCAAGGCCCTTAGAGGTGCTTTTATGGAAGAGATGTAGCTGCTGCCATTCACAAAGTGACTTCAGTGCCTGCAAAATGCGAAGATCTGGAGATGAAAACAAGAACCGACACAACCTAGAGCTGAGATAGGATGCATGAAATATCGAGAAGAGTTTGTGTGTTACTAGCTTCTTGGGGAAGTACTAAAAGCAGAATCAGACCGCCAGCGGTCCAGACAAAATGTCTACGTGTTCCTGTAACGGCTGTACGGAGGTGTCTGACATGGGCACCAAGGTTGGATGGTCACACCTGGTGGTAAACCTCATTTGTTTTAAGAAAAGGCAAAAAAATGCAACCGTGGTGCCAGGGCTGCCTTCAGAGGATGTTTGCCATTGTTTTCCTCGCCGCGCATTCATCTTTCTAGCATCTGTCTTGGATTGACTGCCTCAGAAAAGGCATTTACAAAGTAGAATTGAAGAGAAGTGTACTCTTAAAAGCCAAATATGGGTTGTTTGTTGTAAAGCAGCCGATAGATAGTTGGCAAGACACCAAAAGGTCCAGACACTAATCTAATTGTTTACAGCTCATGGAGAGATTAATCCACAAGATTGGATGCCCTCATTTCCTTTACGCATTACAATGAATGTGTGAGATGCCAAACCCCATGGGGCAGCAGCAGAAGGAAAAATGGCTCCGTTTCAGTGCAGTTATTGTTTTGAGTGTAGAAATATATTGATTCTCTGTGGGTTTTGATAAGAATATAAATGCAGAGTGCCTTGCATATCGGAGTATTCTTGTTCTCTTGGTAAAACCGTGCTTTCTTATGTTAGTGTAATGTAATGCTCTGCAAAATTCAGCTCAAACATATGAAATAAAATGGATCGAGTACACAGTGAAGATGGTCAGGGTACACTCACTGGCTTCCAAGGACGAACAAATGCTCCACGTCGCTGAAAAATGGGCAAACTTGCCCACGGGCGTCTGGGCTGCAGGGCTCTGGAAACTTTGGCAAAAGCAAGCAAGACACTGTGCGGTGGAACAGAAGCTCTGCGAAGGGGAAAAGCGACCCCGGCACTGCTTGGGTGAGCGGCGAGAGGAAAGAAACTGCTGGGTGGCTCTTGCAAGCGGGATTTCTGTGGAATAGGCTTTCTGAGGAAGGAGCAGAGAGTACTGTGGGGCTGTCTGCGCTTTGCAGAGCGAAGGAAGCAATGAGGGGGAGCCATGGCGGGTCTGAGGGCATCTCCCACTGCCCGCCAGCCGTGTCAGGGGGGGACGGCAGGGAGGGGAGGGCTCCTGCTGATGCCAGCCATGCTGCCACTCCTCCTGGAAGGAGTCGCCCCTTCTGCTGGCAAGGAAAATTGCCGTTGGCTAGAAGCGAGGTTTGGGAATGGCACCTGGAGAGCAGATGACCAACACGGTGGCCGTGCAGAGCTGCCCCCTGTGACTGAGCGGGGAGGCAGGAGGGTTCTCCCAAGCAGCGTGCGGCTCCGCCAGCGAGCGGGCCTGTGAGCTGTTTGCTGGCCATCACCGTATTTTGTTGATGAAATTTTGCTGCAGTTGCAAAGAATTTTCAAAAAGCTGATGGGATTGAGATATATTTATTCCGATGTTGCAATACCTGGCACATTTGGGGGAATGAAATTAATATCCTGAACTAGTCTTTGCAGTGTTTCTAGTTCCTTGACTAAGCACGTCCTCATATATCATTTTACTTTACCAGCTTTTGGGAAGAAGAGAATGTTTTGCTAGTCAGGACTTGTTTTGACTTAGTTTTTAATAATATCAGTCAGCACCATGTTGCCTGAAAGTCTGAATCTGACAAAAGTTTAGTTTTAAATGGGCTGCTTTTATGAGGTCATGTGTAAACTCATTGCTCCTGAATCAAGATCATAAATGTGTAATTTTAATAACATTCAGTGAGAATAAGCATTTGCATATCCTTGGAGAAATTGTTCTCTGCTGCATAGTTGAGCTACTTCAGCCATCACGTGGAGGGGGCATTTCAAGATTCGCGCATCGCTTAAAATAGTGTACTTTGCCAGGAAGGGTATAGAAAGAAATAGTGCAAGTAATTATTTTTTCTCTGTAGTGCAGCACTTCTCCCAAGGTGGAGAGTGATGGAACCAAGCATACCCAAAGCCAGGATTTCTGTGGTGCAAAACCCATTTGGGTGTTGAGTTGAAGGCTGATCATTGCTGTACATGAGAGCGAAATGAGGGACTGATGAGAGAGAGAGAGGGAACGGTACGGCACCGTTTCAGTCCTCTACTTCCCGATTATTTCTTGTATTTTGGGTCTCTTATGGAGCAGCCAGCGTAGGAGGGCGTTGATAAAAGGCCAGCAGGGATTGCCTTTCTGTCTCTGAACCGGCGTCTCTTCTGCAGGGAGTGGAGCGCATCGACCTGCCGGGGCTGCGGAGCCTGCGTACTGCCCGCAGCCTGGAGCAGGGCATGGTCCTCACCATCGAGCCGGGCATCTACTTCATTGACCACCTCTTGGACCAAGCCCTCCGTGACCCGGCGCAGTCCTGCTTCATCAACAATGACGTCCTGCAGCGCTTCAGAGGATTTGGTGGGGTGAGTAATTCTTAAATGGATGGTTTTCTGAAATTGGTTTTCTGTTTGTTTGCCTCTGCTATGTGTTTGAGAAGAAATCTTTCGGAAGTGGTAATGTATTGCATATAGCGCCGTTCCTGAAGCAGCACCTTGGGCCATTTGACCCTGCAAACAAAGTGGAGGCTTTTTTCGTTGTTTTTAAGTGTAGTTTTGTACTTGTGATATCTGATTAATGGTAGACCCATATCTTTCCATTGATTGAAATACCTTCTGTCAGCACTGTACAGTGACTTGCCAGGTAGGTGTTTTGTGTAATGTGTGAAACATGTATCTTAGGAAATAGGAGGCTGAGATCTGATCCATATTCCAGAGTTAGCTTCCTTGGCAGCAGCACAGTCCAGTGCTCCCTCACAGGGCAGAAGAGCCTGATGCTGTTTGAGTCAGGGAGGCAGTAGAGAAAAACAGCAATAATTGCTTTTACTGGACTGTTGCCAGAACAGCATGAAACTTGTGAATGAATGTAAAGCCATCCCTGTTTTCCAAGGGAACGGCCGATGGTCCTGGCGAGCAGTGGTGCGGGAGGTGTGGCAGGGCAGGCTCCGGCGGCGCAGGGAGGCTGGCTGACTCGGGATGCAGCCACCGTCCCGGCCACCATTCCCATACAGGCAGAGGGGCCTTGTTCCTCCGTGCTCCCCAGGGCACATTCCCCATTCAAAGCCACCGCCCTCGCAGAGCGTTGAGCAGCTGCAGTGGCTTCCAGTGGGGTTTCATTTTAGCAGGGCGAGCATTTGAAGGGTGCCGCATTGTTCTCCGAGCTTCCGTATGCATGCACAGAGAAGATAGAGCAGGCAGCTGCAGTGCCCGTCCTCCGCGTGGCTTTTCTGCTGAGTCCCAACACAGCTAACAATCACTGGCAACGGCGGTGATTTTCTGGTATGAAAAGTCACTCATTAGGAATTGTCTGCTGCTGCCATCGACTAATTTATCGCTGTACGCCAGCCATGAGAGGGTAGTTACTGTAAGGCTTTTGGTCTGAGCTGGCTTTGAAGCACCAGCCCCGCCAGAGGAGCTGTGTGTGCCGTGGCCATGGGGCGAGCCAGCCGGGCTGGGGGGTAGCCCCTGCCGAGGGTACCTGTACGGGGGTGTGCAGCCTCCCGAGAGGCACGGGGCTTTGCCCGCGCTGGCGTTTAACTCACTGCTGAGGCTTGGGATGTTATCTGTGTCTCTGGTGTTCCTTTATCGAGAGTTGCCAGCCAGCCAGCCGAAGGCTCCACCAGTTGGAGCTGCCTGGTGAAGGCAAGGCAGCTAACCCTGCCTTTTCTAACTGGGAGCACGTTCTATATGGCGCTGCATGCTGAAGCGTATTTTAAAGGAATGCTATAAAGCACTTGTGTAGCTTGATACCACAATGAGAACAGGTTTAACTATCTTGGCTTTCCTTGTAAACACTCTGTGGGAGTTTTTCGGCAGTTGAATTGATTCCTGCTGAGCTTTCTCTGGAAATGCTCAGCAAAGCGCAGGTTTTTCCATGACTTGCTGGGAACGCCCGCCCCAGCTTTGCAGCTTGAGGCATGCACATGGCTCGCCTGCCACCTGTGTGTGCGTGGAACAGGGGTGACAGCACGGGATCTCTACCTTGGTAGTAAGTGGCTGGATCGGGCACTTTTGTTCCAGAGATTTCAAGCAAAGTCTAACTCTCTCCCCTGTTTTTTGCTTAGCTTCCTGTAATGATGACTCGTAAGGAGAGCCAGCCAACAAACTTCCCTAAAAGGGGGAGCTGCCCAAAAACGATTGAGCAAAAATCTAAATCTCCGATCCCCCTGGGAACAATACATTTAACTTAGAGAGAAAAAAATAATAATACACACATACCCTGAGCCAGATGTTGTCACTTGATTTTGTCCAGGAGAAGAATGGAAATAAAATCTGAGACTGAAGTACATCCGAATATTTCTGAATTCTACACAAAAGCTGAATTATAATGCAATCAAAATGAATTTTTCCATATTTACAATTCTGACTTGGTTCTGCATAAATAGAAGATGCAATTTGTGTTGTGTAGCATGCTTAGTTATCTACGTGCTGGTTCATTCTAGTTTATGCAGAATGAGTGAGTATTTCTCAAAAGCATGTCGGGAAACTTTCTCTCTACGTGATTAAAAAAGATCTTGTGAAGCCCAGTGCTGTTACTGACAAGGATTAGTGGTACAAGGTTAGTATTGGTGTCAGTTCTAGCTAAGGAGCTCACTACAGCCAATCCAATCTTCCTTTAAGTTTAAAAGAAAAAGACGTTCTACAAAAGGAAATAAGTAGTCCGTTTCCCTCTGCAGAGCTCAGCGCTAATTAAAATGTTCTTAATTTGGTTTAGTTTAATTCACTTCAAAAATGAACTTACATTAACCAAAGTAACCCCACTGTAATTCTGAGTAAGACTGTCCGCACAGGGGATTTGTGGATTTTAATGAATTCACCTTGAATTCATGTCTTTTTTGGGCTTTGGATGATTTTCTTGACTGTGACAAGTCTCTGCCTCAAGAAGAGAAGCTCTTTTGCCGTGCCAAAAAGGGCAAGACTTAGCCATTTATTGTAATTCAGGCTGCCTGGCGTTGGCCACGAAGAGCTTGTAGGAGCTGCGAGAGCAGGAGAGGATGAGGCAGCAGGAGGTTTCCTCCGCTCTGCGTGGCTGGGGACGGGGGGGTCCCTGGCCAGCCCAGCCTCCCGCCTCCTCTCGCACAGACCCTGCAGCTGCTGCTGAGGCACCTCCTAACGTGGGCTTTCACCAAACGAGAGCTGTTCGGGGTCAAACACGGAGCTCTGGAGCGGGGCAAGGAGTTTTGCTGGGGCTCTGCTTCTGAGAGCATGGGCTGCCCTCTCTGAAGCCCCGGACTCTGCCGTTGGGTTCAGTCCCTCGGAGCTTCCTCAGCCGGTTTTGGGAAGGCGCTCGGTCACGTGTACTTCAGTTCTGCATCTGCAACACTAAGGTCCAATTCACCGAGGTCACAAATTCTGTGGGGCAAGGGCTGCCGTTGGGCGCTGGCGCCGTGCCCGTCCCCGGGCACCTCTGCTCCGCCTGGACTCTGCCCGCGCCGCGCTCATAAATAAACATGGCTGTGCAAATAGAGGTACGGGTACACGGCTGTCTCTATCGCTGGGGAAAAGCAGCCCGTTCCTCGGGGAAGGGGAAATACTGACTCCAAGTGCTGCCCTTTAGGGTTTGACATTTCCATTCCTCATAAGCTGATTACTGATTCATGCTGTCCATACGATGTTTTCTCAAACCGTTCAATCTTTTTTTGGCCTTAAATAAATATTCAGTCCCTGTTCAGGCTTTATTTTTCCCTAGGATTTGTAGAACTAGCACTAGACTTAATAGGTGAGAACTCTATGCAACTTTGAGAAAATGCTGAAAGACAGCTAAATGTTAAATACATTACTTTTTTTCATTTGCAGATTTTTCTCATTTAAAAGTTAAATAGATTTGCAAAGCCTAGGACCTTGAAGATCCGCTAATATTACAGTATTTTTCAAAACAATAGTGCTTCCCTCACTCAGGAACAAATGTTAAACTGAATAAAAAGCAGGATATTTAATTGCTTCTACCTTTGGTTCACAGAGTTGCAGTTGTCTCTGTCCTGATTTTCATTTTTCAGAAGGCTGAGCTCTGTTTCGGGGTTTATGGTGAATGTGTGTTGTGGAGTTAAATCGGTTACTGGGCAATAAATATTATGTTCATCTACTTTTTAAATTTCATATTATGCAGCAGTAATAATGCTACACAGCATTTTTTTTTTTAAGTTTTCGTAGAAAAGCCGTTGTCATAATGAAATATATAGCTTTCTTTAAAGGTCTTTTAAGAGAAGTGATAGTTGTAGACAACCCAAAACCAGTGACTAGTTGCTTATAAACCTTTTTAACCCTTTTCTCTTAAGTTGTCTAATTAACATAATGAGGTTAAAGTAAGAGCAGTTGTTTCTAACCTGTATTTAGCTTATAGTTTATTGCTCCTTTTTGGGCCTGGATGAAGGGACTGTGTGCCTGAAGCTTCTTTTGCCAGCCATATCAGTTGATCTAATGAAATACGTGGCCTCACCCTGCCTAATTTTGATCCTCTTTTATAAAATATTTATTTGTGGACCTTTAAAATAAAGTGTCCCTGGCGCAAGGACGTGCTTGTGACTGAGAGGAGGAAAGACTGGCGGCGTGGGCTGAGCGTCACTGTGTCGCACCATCCTGTCAGCCCCCGTAGAAACCATCCTGGCACTGGCACATGGTGTGAGGTGGGCAGGGGACCGTGCCTCCCCCGGCCCTGCGTTTGACGGGGCAGCGCTGTTTGCCAGCCAGTCCCCTGGAAATAACGGTGTCGAACCCTGCTCGTGGTAAGTTTGCTCTACCAAGAATCATTGGTGAGTCAATGGTTGAGTTGAAGTAAGTCCCCTTGGCTACGTGCATCTGCCTATGTAGGACACCAGCTACAAAGCCAGACATGCGGACCCTTCTGCCCCACAGAAGCACGTGTGCTCATCTGCTGTGGGGTGGTGTGTGTGCCCCACGTCCTATTGTCCTTTCCCAGGCGAATCTCCCACCCGGAGATCTTGCAGTGGTAGTATTACTGCCTTCCACAGCCATCATCAAACCAATGCTCAATAGATTAAAACAAAAGGAGACATGTCACCAGTGGTCTTTTTTAATCACGTCTGGGATCTGTCATCGTGCAAATCTGGACTATTTAATTGGCCAAAATTGTTTCTTGATTCTCAAAAGCCTTTTCTATATATCATCATCCAGAAGAAAGGTCTGAGTGCTACAACCCCCTTCGCTCGGAAGATAGGGCGGGAGGCTCTGGGGAGCATGGCCGCGTTAGTAAGTCAGGACAAAGTGCGAGGCTGTGCGTAGAGCTGACAGCAGCGCTGCCGCTAACTGCGCTGCTGTGCTTGGCTGTGCCCGCGCAGCCCTGCTCGGGGACAGCGCGGGAGCCGCTGAGTCCAGCCACATGATGGTCTGCTGCTGCCGTTAGGCGGTTGTGCAATCAGGTCTATCTAGACAGATCATGCCACTGCCCTTGATAAGGAAAAGGCATTTTAGGGACAGTCCTGGCATTCCTGGCCACTCCACCATTGCGGGAGTGCTTTGTGCAGCGTGCCGCTTCACAGCGAGAAAGCAAAGCCCGGGGGGTTTGCAGAGCACCCTGAAGGCACCTCACACCTCGCTTCCCTGTTCCTTTAAGCCATGTCCGATTCCAAACCGCTCCGCAGCCCCGAAACAAGCAGCACTGTCAAACAAAGAGCCTGCAAACAGGGACAGCTCTGAGAGCGAGTTTCATAACCGCTGTCCCCCACTGGGAACGGCAGCCCCAAGCCAGTGAGCCTTGCCAGGCAGATCCAGCGTCTTTTGTCCATTTGGACAGGAGACAAGACCAATGCCGGGCTCTCCTGTAGGGAAGGTTTTGCAGGTCCTCTGAAGCCACCTCTTGCTGCTGCTGAGTTTTAAGCTCAGGGTGAGGTGTGGAGGGTGTGAAGGAAAAGAGCAAATGCAAAAATCCCTTCCCCCTTGAGAACCTGTGTTCCTCTGCACTTGTGTTGCTTTTCGGCAAAGGAAAAACGTGCCCTGAGAGCGAGAAGTCTGGCTTCTCTGTTAGGGCAAGCACTCATTTCAGGCGAGATTCGTGCCGGCAGGGAAATGGTTAGATCCTGGAGAAAGAGCTGGAGCTTTCCTAGGAGTGGTGGGTGAAGCCCAGGGAGCGGTGGGTCTGTGGCCCCCAGTGACCTCCCAAGCAGCAGACTGGTGGGATGGCGCTGGCTCTCCCACTTTTCACAGCAATCACAGCTGTGGATCCATCACATGATCTCCCAACAATGTTCCTCCTCTACCATGAGTTGCTGTGGGTGGCACTCCAGACTGATGGGTTTCCCTGTCCACCCCCGTTCGGTAACTCGCGGCTCCAGCACCCCCTGTGCCCTCCTCGCTCAGGGTGCCTCGCTTCTCACCTCCCCCAGCAGCTCCCTTCCCGGACCCCTGACCCAGCCCCGTCTCCCTTTGTCCATTATTTGTCAGTCACTGTATCTGCCTTCCCCTGGCTCCTTTCGCCACTCCAGCTCCTTCCCCAGCCTCGTCTCTCCTGTGGCCCGGACAGGGCACAGCGTTGGCAGGCACCTTGTCCCACTTGTTCTTCCCCCTCCCTCCTTGGCTTTCATCCGCTCTGCTTTCACATCAGTCCGTCCCCTCAAAGAGCGCCAAGGTATTGGTGAAGGCATGAAACTCCGAACTGGGAAACACCAATTCTTTTCCTTTTTTTTGCTATTCTTACTGATTAAGCAGATGAATTGTGGCAGGTGCGTCTCCGTGGCAGATACACTGGGGAATTTCAGCTCAAGCGGGGCAGGTTTGCGAAGCTGGTGGTGCTCGGGAAGAGACTCTCCGTCGGCAGTGTCAGCTCTGGCTTTGGCTGTCTTGCCTCTGTGCTCGGACTCACTTTTGCACTAACATTTTTACTTTGCACGTCAGCGCCGTGCCCAGCTCCCTTTACACCGGTGTGCTTGCCAACGCGATGCTTTAGCTTTTACCGTGTCCCCAGATCCGTCCCCTGGAGTCTGGCGGGTACCAGCGGGTCTTGGGCAGGGGCTGACGCGGCCGGGCAGGCTGTGCCCAGCAGGGCTGATGCTGAGCTGCTGCAAAGAGGGGGCACGATCTACCTTTAGACGCAATCTCACCATCTTGCCATATCCATGGGTCATGTTTTGCTCAGCTGGCCAAACTCGAAGCAATGAATGGGAACCCCCACCCTGGTAAGACCTGCTGGAGCGCACACACTCGCTCCGTGGGTCAACGGTTTCCTCTTCTGCCATGGGGCGCCGGCCGCTCGGGCACCCAAAGAGCCTTACGCCTTTCAGATTTACTGCCCAAATCAAATGTGTGAACTCAATGGAGTTTGTTTATTTAATTCTGCTTTATAATACTTATTTAACTTGATACCAAGTAAAAGAAATAATCTGGCAAAGACATCATTAAACAGTTTAACAAGGACTGGATGACTCATTTTGTTTGAACAAATGGATTATTTTGCAATCAGACGTACAAATGTTAACCAGCTTTATTTTTAGTTGAAATGTCAAGAGGTCAGAAACAATTAGAGCAACTGTAAGGTGGGAGTCCCTGGAGTTTGTGTTCTGTTGGATTTACACCTTACTAAAATTGCTTTTATTGCAGCTTAGCGACTTACTAACATTTTCCTGATAAGATAACGGGAAATGACTGTGTCGGCATATTTACTGGTAAGAAGAGATTAGAGTCAAACAGAAATGGAGCATACTTTTCATTTTAACAGAACAAGAGCTGGAAGACCATGCTTTTTCCTTGCATGGTTTGAAATGCAGTGATTGTATTTTAAAAGGAATGTCTGACCTGCTTAGGACTTTCTCATCAGCTCAGAATTCAACGTTTTGAATATCAGCTACAAGCTATTTCATGTTGCAGTTCCTCCTTTGGAAGCTGATTGAGTTTGGAGACAAGAGTATGTGATGTTTAGGTGCAAAGAGCAGCTCAGTGCAGCTTAGCACGAAGACGGCTGCGGGCGCGGGGCAGGCATGGCTGCCGAGGCTGTCCCCAGCAAGGATGGAGGCAAATTCAGGGCAGAACCTTCCTTTTGCTGCTCCTGATGTTGGGGGGGAGATTTACTGGCCCTGTGCAATTACACAGCACAAGGTGGTGGATGCAGCGTCTCGCTCAGCCCGTCCCTGCTGTACCCCAGGCAGCAGAGGCACCACCCGACTCTCCCGCGGGTCCACCGCCTCCCGCGGGGCCACACTGCGGGGTCACCGTGGGGCTCCCAGCGTCCCAGGGAGGACGGGGCCCTGCGGAGCTCCGCGCCGCGCTGCCGGTGATGCGGGCAGTCCCGGTGCTGCTCTACCTGGTGCGGCATCAGCGCCGCGGGCTGCAACGTGCCCGGTGCTCCCGCGGCCGTCGCTGCCTGACGTGTGTCTCACCCCAGCTGCAACACCTCGGTAACCCCGTGTTCTCTGTGACAGGTCCGCATCGAGGACGACATCGCAGTGACAGCCAGCGGAATGGAGCTGCTAACGTGCGTCCCACGTACTGTTGAAGAAATAGAGGCTTTCATGGCAGACGGCCAAAGCAGTGCCAAGTCCTTCGACCGCCTCTCCAGCCAACAGCAGTAAACGTCAGGGTGGTACTTAGTCTCACACTAATCAGTCATCGTTCTGATTTCATGCTGCAGCATATAAAACAAAATTTATCCAATTCTTAATAGCAGGAGAGGCAGGCAGGCTCTTAGCGGGAATGATTAATTCATTAAAAATGAAGGTAGAAGGCTTCAGCACTCGATATCCAGGGAATTCAGATGCTGCTGCTCACAAGCAGCCGTTCACGTTACCAAGTGCCACCTGAATAACCCGGCTGCAGTGTCAGTGGGGCTTATACTTCTGTCACATCCCAGCTCAGACATACCTCGCAATTAAATCTGAATTTTGATGATTGGGACTCTTTAAAATACCAAATGGATTATCTGAATGCTGTCAGTGATTGTAACCATTGAAGTCCTTCCTTAAACTTCATCACAAGCACTGCAGAAAACACAGAAGAAAAATCAGCTGTACTCGGTGGACATAACGACACTTATATTTTTCTTACGGATCTTATTTCAGTGTCAATGGAGTAAGCAGAATCAAATTTTTATTAAAATTCATCCTTGGCATCATTTATGGTCACAACTTTATGATCATTATGGTCTTCTGCCCCCGTTCCTGCTTCTTTACCTGACCTTTCTACCAATTTGTGCTCTGGAAACTTTGACCCTTCGTTAGCCAGATTTCTCTGCTCTGGGCAGTGGGGATACTGGTCCTTCAGAGGCAGCCCGAGGCCTGTTAGATTTGTCCATCTACTTGTTCCTTGAAAACAGAGGTTGCTCTGTGAGCCTCAGAAATGGCAAGAAGGGAGTACCTCTGCTGCAGGGCTCGGGGTCGTCCCGCAGCGTGTGCTCTGCAGAACCATAGTTATTTTTAGCTGCCCAGCGTTAGCCAGTTCAGAGTGAAGTCATGTAAGTTTTATTTGGATACACCACAAACATATTAACAATGATCATAAAATGACGTTCCATTCATGCAAGATTTAAATTACCCAGAAAAGCCTTTCTTTACTGAGGTGTTCATCAGCCTGCAGGAGAATAAATATATTTCTTGCATCATAAAATAGCACTAGTTGCTGTAACTACATAAAAATAATCTTGCTCAATTCTATGAACACATCCAAACTCCTGTTTGGTCATCGGGCTCCATCGCACAGTTTGGGGACAGAAGTGACAGCGGGACGTCAGGGCCTTTTGGGTGTCCCCGCTCGGCAGACGGGGATTTCCCCACGGCGCAGGTCGGCTGCCGTGGTCCCCTCGGTCCCGTCGCTCCCCTGGAGCTGGCACGGTGCGGGCGGTGGAGCGGCTGTGAGCTCCGGGTGCCTGCACGCCCCTGTCCCACACGGGGTGTACAACACAACATGGGCTTGGACGGTGTCAAAAACTACCGTGTTACTGTCTTTGTGCCCCCCACCTGGGACTGAAATAATTTCCTTAAAAATTGTCAAATGTGGCGCTCTACGGAGAGCTCTTTTTGCTGATGGGGTTGATCTGTGTGACAAGAACCTGGCTTTATTCCTAACAGCTTGGTGACCCGCTGCTAAATAGGAAACTGCAGGTTGGGGACCAAAGAAACACATTGTGAAATAATGCAGGGCACTTCACTCCTTGTGTTTAGTGTCATTTTATTAGCAAATGAGCCTATTTACCTTTTTTGAAAGGTTGCTGGTGTTGGTTTGTGAGAGGTAAGTGGGGGAGGTCTCGTGGAGGGGAAGGGCCGAGGGGAGGGTGTGGGTGCAGCGGCGCCAGCGCTGGCTTCTGACCCCTGCGGGGACAGCGGGCTGCGCGGCGCGGGAACGCGGGAGCGTCGCTGCTGCTGCTCTGCACCCGGCTGCCCCTAAAACTCAGGAGGGTTTTTGGGTGCGAGCCGGCGCTCGAGGCCTCAGGCTCGCTCCCGCCACGTCGGAGCACTCGGAGCTCACCCGCGGGATCGCTCCCGCCTTGGGGCACTCCAAGACCTGCTGGTGCTTGGGCTCAGTAGCAGTTACTAGTTTAAAGTAACACTTTGCAGATTTTCAAAAAAAGAGTTTTGGAATCGTTTCAAGGAAGCCATAACCCCATTCTCGTTAATAGGCCTTTCCCTGGCTGTGATTAGCCTTGGCAAACGCGGGGCTCAGCTCCTGTGGAACAGGTCGGGCAGTCCAGCGCGGCTGCGGCAGAGCTGGGTCTGCTCCGGCACGTACCGGGATCAAACCCCAGCGCCGGCTCTGGGGAGCCGCCTGCTCTCGCCTTTCGCTTGCCCGAGACGGGGATTCGCTCTGCAATGGTGCACTCTCTGCCATTTGCCTTCATAATCGGGCCTGGGAACTTGGTGAATTATGATAATTTTTTATCTACTTAAGCAAAAAGTGAATTAGAACTTTTTTTCTAAATTAGCATGGAGGGGGCAGGGAAGTAAGCCTTTAAAAAAAAAGGCAAAGTGATATTTAGTACACTTAAAATGTATTAGTGGGAGGAAAATACAGTTAGGGCAAACTTTGAGTACGTGAGGCTATTTTAGGCTGTTAGCAAGCACCCAAATGCCTTTCCCCTTGGTGCGAGCGGACTGGACTAGAGTGGCACCAAAATACCAGAGCGCGTTGCGTTGAGCAAGTTCATGTGCTTAGAAAGGTCCGAGCGCTGGGGACCTTTCTAATGGCCACAGCCCGCGGGGTTGGAGCCCCTGGGTTTATGTGCCAGGCCCAGGGCGCTGCAGGGCTGGGAAGGGTGGGAGAGGCTCCTGGTGCCCGAGGGGCTGGAGCAGAGCCCATCTCTCCGTGCTGCAGCGACCGGGAATGAGGAGCTGTAACGCGCCGCTGTGTCGTGACAGGCGCTGGGTCCCATCACAGACTACAGTTGTTTTTAAGAAAAACGTGTCAAAAGAATAATCTTAACTTTTATAGGCCTACACTGAAATTTTCTTGTGTAGGTGTGTATTTATTCCAGGCTTTCTTTAGGAAGAAGAGGGAATCGCGGGGGTCAGCAAGGTGCGGGTGTTCTGTGGCAGCGGAGGGCTGGGACTGAGGCGGTTTCTTCGCTGTCACAGGCTGGGGCGGGGGGGGACGCCTGGCCCCTGCCCTTGCTCCTGGGGGCTCCCAGACAGCTCTTTTGGCAGGAGGGGGCTCAACGCAACAGACTGACCCCTTCCTCGCAACGAAACGCTCACCGAGGGTACGTTTAAACTAATAACGCTATAATCTCGGGTCCGTGGCCTCACCTATTCAGCTGATGTGCTGCAGAGCCTACCTGCTGCCCTGGGCACACAAAGCCGAGTGCGGAGACGCTCAGCCAGAAACGTCATTGTGCAAACAAATGACTTCTCATAACTCGGTGGCTTTGTTTTAACCAAGAAGGAAGCGGAACTGGAGGAGTCGCCTCCAGAGCATCAGGAAGAGTATTACTCCCACGCAAAGAGACGTAGGAAACCATTCTTACCAAACTCAAATAGCAAAGATTTGGAACCCTTGTTGTGGTCATCGGGGGGACGCCACACCAGGCTGTCAAACCGACTGCAGGCAGCGGGACACAGCCCACCAGGGAAGAGACCGGCTCCTGCCAGTCGCACCAGCAGCACACAGGTAACAAATGGGACGCTTTCAGCTCATCTTCTTCCTTTCAGTTTTTGGTGTTCTGTTCTTCCCTCTTCTTTTGATTTTTTTTTTTTTGTTAAATCAGGAATTCAGACAAAGCTGTAGTGAGTTTCTGATTCTTTCCATTGAGCAAAAACCCGAGTGGAAGACAGGAGTGGAGTCTGCTGCGCTGCTCTCCCAGAGGTAACTGTTTGAGGTGGACACCTCTGCACTTGAGGGAAATAGAAAAGGGACCAGAAAAATTAAGCCAGCGTTAGAAGCAAAAGGTTTTTATTAGCTTCTAGTATTTCAACCCTACCTACTTAAGCTGCAGCTAGAACCAAAAAACTATCTTTGTAAAAAGACTACCATAATCCAAAACAATCCATAAAAGTTTTTCGCATGTATTAAAAGTTTAAATTCAAAAAGAACTTTTCAAGGTTTCATTTTCTAACAGCATCTTCATAGAGATAATATCCAGGTTCTTTTCCTAAGTACAGATACAGGGCAAACAAGCATCCTACAAAATAATCTATGGAAAAAGGTAGTGTAGGAGGGAAATTAAGACAGTGTAATAATCCACTAGCCAGACACACAGGTTAAATGTAACACAACCATACCATCAATGAAATATTTAAAAATGAAAATAAATTAAGGTTACATCCAAGTTCCTGCTTTACTTTTATTGTTTAAATCCTCAGTATAGTACATACCACTGCATTATGGATCATGGCAAAGAGCACTAGCATTAAAAAAGTTGCTATAGAAAAACTTTTATGAAAACAAAACAAGACCAAAGATACTCCTTCACACAGCTGTATGATGGCTACCGAAATTCCACTGCATCACTTATTCAAATGAGGGCCATTTATTTTCAAAATCACCGTGAATTTCTGTAAGATCTTGGTTGCAAATCTGACCAGCCATGAAAATGGAGATGAACGTCAGCCTGAACGGATGCTGTCTTACCCTCTTCATTGCTTCGCCAGCCCGCACATTCTGTTCTCCCTGGTGCCTGCACCCCAGCAAGAATGCAATTTTGCAGAGCAGTGTTTTGGCAGCATTTTGACATTTTCTGAAAACCAAAATCTTGTTCTCATAAGGCCCCAGTCAGTACGTAAGCAATGTGAACTCAGGCTTAAAAGGCTTTGTCAATGTGCTGCTTTACCTCTCGTACGCCATGCGTCAGACTCAGTTGCCGTTTGAAAGCCAAGTGCCTGTATAGATCCTCATAGTATATTGCTATTTTTCTAGCAAACATCAGTAAGCATCCCAGCTCACTATTACTACACCCTCCCCATTAACTCTAACTGGACAGGAAAGACGTAAGTGGTGCTTTATAGAGCTTGCTCTACAGATTTACAGTATTCCACCAAACAGGAAAGCAAACACCCTCCCACGGCCTTTGCAGTTTTAACATATGTAATGGAGAAAACAATGGGCTTAAATACACTAAAAGGTATTTAAAAGGCATTTTACCCAATTACGAGTTTCTGATACTACAGTGAACCATCCTGTTGGATTCCTCCCATTATGCAAACTATAAGAAGGTAAGTGAACATTTCTGTGAAAATGCTATTTCCCTAATACTAAGCTCCTTGTGGACGATGAGTTTAGATCTGTATTTATTAGATAAATCTTTTAGAGGAGAAAAATATTTAAAACGAATACCCTAAGCAGTTTCTGGTTTAATTGTATCAAATCTTCAGTGTTAAACCTAAAAAGAAAATCTGCACAAAATGATGGTTAAAAGAACAGAGTTTTTGCTTGGTTACTGCACGGGCATTGCAGACGAGCTGCGCCTTGAGAGTTCATGTCGTAAGGCTGCAGCCGTGTCTACTGTCCATTGTTTTCTGGATTTGTTGTGGTGGTTTCAGTGCCAACAGGTTGCACGTTGTCTGCAAGGTTGTGCGCATGCTCGAGGAACAAGTCTTTCAGTACGCTCAGCTCCTTGGTCAGGAGCTTAATTTTTGCCTCTAAGCGTTCATTTTCTTCTTTGAGCTGGTTGACCCTTTGCAGCGTGTCTTGTGCTTTCTGCTTGCTTTTTAACCGGCTCTTTTTCACTGCCATGTTGTTTCGCTCTCTGCGCTGACGATACTCATCACTGTTTCTATCCACAAAGGAATTTTTCTTGCCCTGTTTGCTGGGAGGCACAGCTTTGCCTCCGCCACCAGGACTGACAGGCACCAGCTGGGGAACCTGCTGCAAACCACTGGTGTGTGCCTGGGTGTGAATCACGCTTACTCCGTTGGCATCTGTGGTGGTGTTCTGTTGGGATGTCTTGCTCATTTGGACAGGCTCTTCTTGGACACAACAGAATTTATTAGGAGACCAAAGACACTTCTGTTTCTAGAAGGTGTTCCCAACAGGTCTTCACATGGATTAAGGGCAAGGTGAACCTAGAAGGAAAAAAAAATGCTATTAAAGGTGCTGGCTTCAGCTCCAGTCTTATACATCCCTGGTGTTAGCATAGGGTACTGATGGTACATCTGGCAATAACACATCGCAACTGTGCTGGAAGTGGACGAGCTGCCAGCTACATTTCAGAAGCCTCTCGAACATATTTGGATTGGAAGGGACTGTTACTGGGTCATCTAGTCAAGCTGTTTGCATTGTTCACTGGCTTTACTCAGTTATTCCAAAGCCTTCCCTGATGGATGGGTGTCTAGCCTAGCCTTGAATATCTCCAGTTTCACAACCTCTGTCTTGGCAACAGGTTCCACTGTCTAACTTTTCCTCCAGTTATATAATTGTCTTAATTTTCAGACTGGAGTTTTCCTTCTGCAGCTTAAACCTATTAACAGCCTGACTCTTGACCAACAGGAGTACTTGGTCCTTGTCCTCTTCAGACCATCCCTCTGGGTGTATGCACAGACAAATTCCTCCCCGGGCACTCTTCTCTAGAGTGAGGGTGCTCAGGCTGTCCACCTTTCCTCAGCCATCGTACAGTGCTTGCTCTTGAAGATGATGTCCAAATGGATGACTGTTCTAGGTCTCGCTAGCACTAAGCGGAAAAAATAATCTAAGGAGAAAGGTAGTGTGCTTTGAAGGCTGTGACTGAGTGACATTAAAGAAACCCCCTCAACCACAAGCAAGGTAAGGCAGGCTAAGCCTGAGTAGGTGGGACAGGAAGGCAGGGTGATGGCAACTTGAGAGTCACTACGTGGCAAAGACAGGGGACTGTTTGCCACCTGTAGGTGACTCGTCCGCAAAACACGTTCCCCTGCTGCAGCTCCTGCACCAGTCATTGTCCGCTCTTCGCTCCAGCAGACAAACAGGCCTGACGAGCAGGACGGCCTCTCACCTGACTCACGTTCTGCCGCCGCTGAGGTCAGCCTGCTCCTGACCCTACTGGTGGCACAAAGAGGACTCCACCAGAGCTGCTGCAGGGACACGGCCCTGGCAAGGCTAACAGCTGCTCCCCTTCTCTACCCATCTCATGGGATGGCCTCCGAAAAGTCTGGGAGAGAAAGTTGGGAGAGAAGAGGGGAAGGGCAACAGGATTGTTCTAAGTTCCTGACACGCCTGCCTACGGCTCCAGTGAGAAGTATTCCGTGATCAGTCAAATGAGCGTTGATTTCCTGTCATGTCAAAGAAGAGTCTATCACTGGCATAAAACAACCGTACTCCAAGGTCACACTGCGGGGCAGCGGGGCAGCCCTGGGCCCTGTCACACACACGCGCGGTATCGTACGACTGCTGTTCACAGCACCCTCTGTGTCCCCCTTGAGAGGACACGCGGGGAAAGCGAGCGGTTGCAGGTGGCGGTGGGCAATGCCCTGTGTCGGCAGCGTCCAGCCTGGGGTCATGGCGGCATCCCTGCCAGCGCAGGGGACGGGGACTGCGCTCCCGCATCTCGCTGGTGGATGGATGGCTGTGGTGAGGTGTTTGTACACGAGCTGCGGTGTGTCACTGCCCATGCTAAATCATGGCTTCATCAGCTGTTTGCTGTTCTTGTTTGTGTGTTTTCTCAGCCGTCTGCCTTGCTGTTTTAGCTTCCACTAGGGGTATCATTAAAAAAAGGTTAAAATCCTACTGTCTAGATCAATTGGAAATTTTCTTCCATAATGAGGGAGCCAGAACAAGATGCAGCTGCAGTGTGGTTCAGTACAATTCATGGAAAAGCCTAGTAAGTTTGGCTTCAGTATTATTGCAAATTAACGTTCTCTGTCACCGAGAAGTCTTCTCAGTTAAAACCAGTGAAGACGACGAGTGAGTACACCCACACCCCTCCCATCAAGAAATCTTTCCATTTTCGTATCTCAGGGAGGAAAGAGACCATCAACTCTTTCTGACATCTGCGTAGCTAAAGCTATATACATACACACCTAACCTTTGTATTTAGTATTTTCCCCATTTCAACTCTTAAAGCAGCGTTTGCAAATGACATTTAAGTCTTAGATTCTGCCCAAAAAAGCAGTTTGGTTCAGCAGTTAATCTGAAGACACAGCTAACAAGATGTCACTGTGCACAAGTGCCCGACTGGCAGGGCCAGTTGTAGGAGCTGTGCATGTGTGACCGCACAGACATTTTTAGTCAAGATGCTCCTCTCGGAGCATATACCAGCTTTGTCTCAGCTTTATTTTTAAACACAGGATTTCTGTGGCCCTCAAAGAGTATAGAGCTCCCTTAGATCACCCTGACAACTGAATTTTTCCACTAATTTTTGTCATCCTGTCAAAGTCAGGCAGAATGCTCTCCTGTCCCCTCTATTTCAACACGTTACCGTGCTTGCTGACTTCAGCTGGACAGCCCAGTTAAGCGACCCACACCATTTTCACAACCTGCTTTTTGTGCTTCGTGAGATTCTACAGAGGAAGGGGTGGCTCCTGCCCCCAAAGGCACCCCACCCAACATCTAACAAGTTTCTTCACATTACCAGGTTCCATGTGCTGTTTCTCTCTATGCTATTGAAACTATTTAATATTGCTTTAACATTCTCTTCAGATCTCTATCTAATTCCCCTGTAATTCAAAGGAAAAATTATTTGTTCCATTAAACCAAACTTTAATGGAATATTTTAGTTGGGCGGTACACAGATGTGAGCAGAGAAGATGAACCGGTGTCACACCCCTCACGCAAGTGTTCGAGCCCTGCTAGAACGCATCTCCCGCAGTTCCTTCCCACTGCAACTGATCTGCGTTGTATCAAATAGCTATTTTGTGAGTGAGACACACTCTTACCTGGGAGAGATGACACCTGGATTCCTGTCCTGCTCCAACTAGTATTTATGCAAAGCAAGTAGCACGAACTACTGCATCACAGATAACCCAGGAGTGCTAACAGCTGAGGCTTCAAACTGATTTTTCCCCCTGATTATTTGGAGGCTGGATCCCTATTACCAACTGTCTGTTCTTCAACAGAATAATGAGGGAAGGATATCCCAGATAGCAACTGGTGCTGTGGGGCATCCTCCAGGGAATACTGCACAGAGATACAAAGGCAGCAGGTAGGAGAGAGAGGGAAGGGTGAGGGACCGCGTAACTGAGAGAGGCAGGGAGGGTAGGGAGGCAGATGGGGCTCCGAGTTGGCTTCTCAGACACAGTGCCGTACAAAGGCTTGCTGCAAACAGGTTGGCTCGTTGAATGCCAACGAGCATCGCGGGAGGCAGCTCCTCCGAGAGCCAGACGAGTTTCCCAGCATCTTGTTCCCATAAAGCTGCTCACTGGCTCCAGCTCCGCAACAGCCCGAGGCTGGATCCACCCAGCACATGGTAGTGCTTCCAGTGGCCAGTTAGAACTGCCTTGTTCCCTCCTTAGGCCACCAACTGGCCACCCAGGACACCAACTGGCCACCCACTACAGCAAAACAGCTGGTAACTGGAGGTGTCTTCTCAAGCAGAGAGATGCTTCTTACTGTCTGACAGTGCTCCTTGGGGGCCACAGAGACTCCCAGGCAAATCAAGGCCTTTATTATCTTTGCTTTCACAAAAAAAAGAAAAATTGAAAGAAAAATTAAACTTCCAAATGCTTGTTTTGGCAAAAAACAAAAGATGTGTTTTAATTTGTTAATTAAATCAGTATTTTTTTTTACTCAGCAGCAAGAAATACAAAGCACTTCTCTCTGCTCGTCTTCTGAGATGTGACTCGATTCCGCTGGTCCCTCGGGATGACTTTACTGCCCCGAGTCACCCCGCTCCCTGGGCTGGTGCCGAGTCGCCCAACCTGAGCAGCACTGGCTGCCGCCCTTCCCTGGGACTGCGGGAATGCCCCATTAGGGCCTGGATCTGAATCCGGATGACCCGGTACAGACCGACAGCGTGAAACTCCAGGTGTATTTGCCGAGCGCGGGGAGGGCCCGCAGCCCCGTGGCTCTGCGGGCTCGCAGGCCAGTCGGCGAGGGCTGACGGTGGCTCTCAGACGCTGAAGGCTTGGCAACAACTTTCTTGGGACTTGGTAGCTCAAACCAACCGTCTGTTGCCACAGCTGACAACATCACTTCCCCATATTTTTCTCAGAATCTCCATTTTTTCCACACACCTCACAAGAAACATGCATTCCACCATCCTTAATAAAAAGTGCTCGGGAGCATCTAAAGTATGCGATTTAATTGCAGGCCAACAGCGCTGATGACAGCGCCACAAACGATCCCAGGCGCCAGGATCACTCGGACCCTTTCTTTTACACTGTAACGGAGATCCCTATTTCTGAAAAGTTTTTCCCAATTCGCGTTTCCGTGTCCTCTGCCGAGGCGTCCTGATCCGCCGGGCCCCGCTACCGGCCAGCGCTGTCCGTCCCCGCGGCCGCAGTCCCCGCGGGCGCCGGGCTCGGCCATCTGTCGAGACACCCCGAGCTCCGCCGAGGCGCTCGGGCCGGCCGACACCGCACGCCACCGGCGGCCTCCGAGCGCCGCTGGGGGACCCGACCCTCCCCTCCCCTCCCCGCCGCCTCAGTGCCCGGAGGCGGCTGGGCCCGGCCGCGGCCCCGCTTGGCCGGCGGCGGGGCGGGGCGGCCCGGCGGGGCCCGCAGCCACCGCGGGGACCGGGCCCGGCCCCCCCTCCCCTCGCTCCCTCCCTCGCTCCCTCCCCGGGGGCCGCCGCCCCGCCCGCCCCGCCCGTGCGGGCGGCCGGCGCTGCCAGGCCGTGACTTCACCGGGGGAGGGAGGGCAGCCGGGGCCGCCCGCCGATTGCATCATACGCTCCCATGCGCGGCGCCCGCCGCCGCACGGCGGGAGGCGGCCCCCGGCCCCGGCCCCCTCCCGCCGCCCCCCGCCGGCCCCGCTTACCTGTGGCGGCGGGAGCGGGCGGCGGCGGGAGGGGCCGGGCCGGGCCCGAGTCTCGTCCGGTACCGTGCGGCGCGCGGGCGAGCGGCGGTTGCGACACCCGCCGCTCCACCCGCCCCCCTGGCCAATCGGCGCCCGCCCGGCCGCCGAGGTGATGCAATCGCCGCCCCGATTGGCAGCCGGCGCGGCCAATCAGGCCGCCCGCACGCTGAAAGGGCGAGGCCCCGGTTGTTGTGGGGGCTCGCGGCCGCCCCTGGGCCTGCGCCGCCGTGGGGTGGGGGCACCCCCCACCTTTGTCCGCGGGGCGGCCGCCCCGCTCCTGCCGGGGGAGGCCTCCCCTCCCCTCCCCTCCCCTCCCCTCCCCTCCCTCCCGCCCCGCGGCCTAAGGGGAGGTGCATCGGGCGGGGCCCGCGCACCACCACCCCCCCGGCCCGTAGGGGAGAGGCCGAGCTCGCCGGTCCCCCGTGGTTCCCCTCAGGGGCAGCGCGGGGGTTCACCCCGGGCCGGCCGAGAGGGAGGAGGCGGGTCCCGACCCCCGAGGTCGCCGGGGCCGCGCCGTTTTCCCGGGGGTGGCTGGCACGAAACCGGCCGGTGCCCCGCGGGAGGCGAGGTGGATCGTGTTGTGTTCCTGCACTGATTGGCATCTCTTAATTGCCTGGGCTGTTAATTAACACCTGGCGGTGTATTTCCATCTCAACCTGGCCACCCTGTGGTTTGCCTCTGTAGGATGTTGTGAGATAAGGTGGAAGGAATACCAAAGTCATTGAGTAAAAATTTTAACTGTTCTCTTGACAACAGAAATTATGGCAAATTCCTAAATTTCAGAGATTATTAGTTAATTTTCCTTTCCAAACATAGCTTTAAAAAAAAGCTAAATGCTGGCAGATTAGGAAATATCTACATGATAGAGTCACAGGAAGGTTATGCACTGATGCACAGGTATGTTTGTTATAAAATACTTCACTTTTTGTAGAGAAGAATTTTTTTTGGCCCTTAATATTTTCCAGGCACTTTGGTTCACGTCACTTTAATTCTGCTTAAAGAAGTGCAGTACGAACATGTATATGCTCACACTTCTTTAAGTTGTATGTGCGTGGGATGTGTTTATAGCTCTTTGAATGGGAAATAAACGCCTCAATAGAGAGGTGTGCCTATTTGCAGTGGGCAGTTCTGAAAATCCCCCATTTATGAGGTAAGCGAGTTTTGAACAAGTTAAGGTGTACGGGCAGTGAAAACACTAGTGAGGAAAAAGTAGCTTTTGTTTAAACGCAGAGAGAAAAACTACCAATCCATATGCTACTGCAGTTTAGCGCATAGACCTGCTTGGGAAACATTTTATATCTGCAAAAGTGAGAAGAATCAGATTTGTAAACACAGTTGCAGAGCTTAGTAATGTGGATATAATGATTTGCTGTTTTATGGCTGGCTGATGTTGGGGGGGGGGGGGGTCTTGTTGTTGTTTTTGTAAAGCCCTGTGGAAAATCAACTACATTTGCAGAAGAATTCTGAGGATTAGCCTGGGCAAACAGTTTTGCTCAGCTCGTTACCACGAAGATACTTTTCCTTGTCAGTCATCAAGTATTTGCTTTAACATCTCTAATGTTTTTCTGTTTCTCAGTTGGAACTGTTACATTTTCTGTGACAATGACTCATCCGTTTATAGCTAGAGCGAAATTCCAGGTAAGCATTAAACGTTATCCTTTGCTCACAATAGTTAAGTAAGTGTGTTCTCTTAGAGTGCTCGCCTAGGATTTTACAGCACTTTGTGACCATTCATTCATTAATCCTCATCAAAGACAGCTGAAGAAAATAAAACGTAGGCTAACTTATTCTCACAGAGTCCGATTATTTTAAACATTAAAGCTCACACATAATTCCATGCACATAAGGCGCTCCAGCGCTTGGTTGGCATTATATCCTATTACAGGAAAACCATCACACGGTGCACTTTAGTGTTCACAGGATAATTTTTTTGCCCACAGCGTTACAGTAACTATAGAATATGATGGAAGCGATCTTAAAAAGTAATCACAGAAATATATGGGCAACTGCTCTTGAGATGTGGCATTGAGGTACGTGCTTTCCCCGCATATTTCCAAGTTCCGTGAGCTGTGCGGTAGCTCTGGAGTTGGGCGCCCCGAGCAGGCTGGTCCCTGCTGGGATGGAGTCCTCTTCACCCTGATCCCGGACATGTTCCTATAGCAACAGTCTACGTATCGACTACAGATAATATTGTAATTATGTCTCACTTTCGCGCACATAATCCCATCTCATGATTTAAGAAGTTATCTGCAGCCTTCCACTTACAGCGTGGAAACTATTTTGTCGCTGTTTGCACCATTTCTGTTGTGCCTGATTCCACTGTTTATGCGAGTTGCCTCTGTCTTCATGGGCAATTTTTTCTTTGTCTTAAAATAAAAACCATACAAAACACCCTTTAAACCATACAACCTAGCTTTAAAAAATGTGGTTTTCTGGAGGCATTCAGTTCTTTGCCTCTGTTTCCCTCCTGGATAAGCCTTCACTGGATTTTTTTACTTCAGGCTTGCATGTTTTTGTTAAAGGTTTACTTTTCCCACATGATGCCATTGGGCAGTTTTTCCCGCTGGTCTAACATCCATGCCTTTGAATTCTTCTAGATGAGAAGTCAGTCATTTCCTTTCCAGTGATTTAGAGGAGAGGAAAATAAATATATTTGTATATATATTTTACAAGTGGAAATAAATAGGCCCCTTAGGTAAAAGCACCCTACTCGAAGCTGTGATGTGCAGTGTGTTAATGTATTTGAGGGTAAATGCACTGAACTATAACAAAATCAAAGCTTCTCTTGGTAGCTGCTACCCCTATTCTCTCAACCTAGATTTGTTCAAAACTGGATAGAGAGACTCTCTGGATATGATTGCGTTCCTTATGATCCCCAAGCAGGTGACATTTATTCAGGAATATCCCAGAAATACTAAGTCTGTAATAGAGGTTTTCCCTAATCATCTTGTTGCAAACCTCCCTTCTCTTAATAGCCCTTGCATTTTGGTATTACAAGAATTACTTTTCACATTCAGGACTGACCCGCATCAAGACCAAAATCCTGTTGTTAGAAATCTAAATTTTGCAGAGCTGAGGTTCTAAAAGCTTCAGAAAGCAGAAGGATTGCTGAGGTTTATTTATCAGGAATCTGGATATGTTTTGAAAAAGTAAAATTCAGAAAGAAAAAGCATTAGGAGTACCTCTGTCTATTGTTTTGGAAAAGCTTATATTTGTTAAGCACAGAATTTCGGAGTGTTTTTTCAATCCGAGGTAATAACTTAAATGGTAGAAGCTTGTTTATTAATAGATGATTTGTCAGAGGTAGCCTTTGTGCATAGGTAAAGAGAAAGGAGAGAAGACGTTGCTTAGTGGTGACCGCTATTTCAGTATCGTACTTCTAATTCTAGCACTGACTCACTATAGCCTTGGAAAGTTGCAGCGCTTTTGTTCTAGAAAATACTAAGTAAAGAAAGGAGCCATTCTGTTCTAATAGCAAACATCCATTTTATTGTAACACTGCCTGGAGTTCATTTACAGGAAAAATGCAATGCCTTTGTCCTTTCTCGCTATGCAGCTAAAAAGTCTTGCAACTAAGTATTTCCAGTTTCTAGTTCTGCATCTTCCAGTACTACATCCCTTATTTGCCGTTATCAAAATATTAAAGTTAGCCATGTATGTAGAGTTACTCATACTGGTTTCTGAAATGAGATTAACTTAATTACCTGGGCAGAATGAAGGGAATGTTTCTTAAATGGAGGTGGACAAAAGAAACAAATAGGCAGGTGTTCCTGGCCCCGCACCTTCAGCAGGCCATTGGGTGACAGCAAAAGGAGTCAGGCTAACACAGAACTCTTACACTGTCAGAGAAAACTTATACATTGATGACGACTTTTACTAGAAACCCAAGCTGTCACTTGTATAGGTGTGACATGCCACACTTCTCTCCAGCTACAGCTGTTCCCATTTCCCCCACAGATTTAAGTGGGGGATTGGTACTTCGTGCCTGATGGACTGGTTTCATCTAGGTAGAATCTGCCTTCCGAGATTTAATTCCTTAATTGCTGTATTTTCATTTCATGCCATTATCAGGAAGTTAATCAGGAACTCTGAGTTAGCACTTTTAGAATTAGCCAGCTACATAGGGGAAGGTGTGCCCGTTTTTGCAAGTCTCACTTTTCTGTATATTATTCTGGTTAGTAGACCGAGTTCTTTAAGAGTCACATATCAGAGGCTTCTCTTTCATAGCTGCAAAATACTTGTTGATGATAAAATTTGGGTTTTCGTGATACTCTTACCCAGCCTATGCTTATCCCTCATGCTGTCAGGAATATGTGCTTCAAGCCAAACCAGCTCAGGTTCTCCAATACTGCTGTTTTGCTTCACAAGAAGATACTTTGATCTGAGCAGCGTACCACTATGGCAGTGACCTCCTCGGGGATTTGGAGGTAGGGGACCATCTCAATACCCCCCAGTAATCCTTTGTCCTCTTGGGGCAATTCTCTGCATGTAAAAATACTGTCACAAAAATGCATGCTTTTTCAAAATTTAACATATAACTACACCCCTCCCTTCACGGTATTCCAGAGGACTTCTTAGAAGGCAACCAACGTATTCTAAGCACATAAAGATGACCAGATACACTTTAGTGTTCAATAGCCACAAGCCCCTTTGAAGTGAGTGAAGCAGCTGGGGTTACTCTCTGTGACCTTCTATAGAAATATCAGAACATGGAATTAGAAGCTTTCTTGTAGGTATTTGAGTTTGAAAATATCCAGTGTGTCCCTGAAGAATGCCTGGTCTGGGAGGAGGCTGTAGGTGTGTCACATTACCCCAAAGTGTTCAGATTTCTGGAAGAGCATCTAACAAAAAGGGGAAATGCCACATTCCTTTACAGTTTTTTACAGGATTTTACAGTTTTTTATCAACCTATGTTTGCGTTTGAGCGTTTTCTGGCTTTGCTCTGATGTCTAGTGGTCCAGTTAAAATTCATACAGCCATTGCTGTGGATTTCACTGGGGCTTGGCTTGAGTTTTATCTGAACTTCTTCAGCAGTCATACTAGACAATGCAAACTGTGAGTCTTCTGGTATCTAGAGAACGTGACAGGGATTTGTAGGCTGCCACTGATCAATATTGGGGTTTGCTACCACACGTATGCAAAATGTTAGGCGAGGTGAGGCTGCATAGCTAAGGACGAGTAAAAACAAAGTGGATAAATGGATTGAAAGGAAAATGCTATGTATCGTGTGTGCATATGTGAATGTATAAAATCTGGTTCAAAAGAGACTTGTTAGAACTGAACAAGTCTGAGCGAGAATTAATGGCCCACACCTGGGAATAAGAGGTGAATTCTCAAGTATCCAGGTTTAGTAACTGCCACACCTGTCCTATATTCCCAAAAGCATAAATGAGGTCTGCAAGGATTTAGATAGCTTAGCTTCTGAATGCACAGTGCCGTGGCTTTTTTCCAAGGCATCATCAGTCACCGCATGAAAATCCCCACCCATAATTACTAGGGCATTATTTGTCACGGGGTATACTCTAGTGAAGAACTTTACCTTATTCATATCATATCAAGAAGAGTAAATAGTTTTAGGCAGGAATTTTATCCAGACTTCAAAATGGTTCTTCAGAACAGAAGCCTAAAATAAATACCCTTCAAAAAAGCAATTAAATTGGAGAAGCATAGCTCTGTTTCTTCTTCAGTCTCATGGTGTTGGGAGAATGAGGACACAAACTTCTTTCTTATCAAAGGCTTTATTATTCCCTGCAACCTATATGACCTCTGCAATGCTGTAAAAAGCTCAATGAACAGCCACTTGAAAAGAAAAAAGAAACTGAGAGGTTGTCACCTGGCAGTGGATAGTCCAGCTGGTGGTTTACTCTGCCTCCCTTGCGTTCATAGGAATGAATAGAAAATGAGTTAGTGATGCCTGGCTCATACAAAACATGAGGGAGGACAGTTTGAGAAAGTCTATTGGCAATTAACAGCCTGTCTGTTATTGACCACCTGCTCTTAACATCTAGGAGAATTTTGTGCTAGATAATCAGTGACAGCGATACCTTCGTCAGGCAAGTGGAGTCTGCCTCTTGTTCCCAACAGGAAAGGAGAGAAGTGCTTACCTCAACGGTGCCATCCTCCTTCCAAAAAGCTGGCTCTCTCCATTTGGTAAGTTAACTGCTTTTTCTTTTTCTGCCTCCTGAAATGGAAGCATATTCCAAAGGAATAGTGGGGCACAGCACTCTGCCCTTTGGTTCTGCGTACCTTCTAACACAGGATAGACTCCCAGAAGGACAAAGCAATTACACTTACACTTGCAGGCACCTGAATATCTCTGTCATAGTGAATTTACCAGACACAATCTAGCATTAGATTTCCATTGAATTCAAACACCGCAGCCAAATTTGTAGAAAAAGATACTTTGGTAGCATGTCCCAGGGACAACAGTGTCACTAAAGAAGGGCTTATCTGATTTTCTCTTCTCTCAGCAGTAACTATACCAGGTTTCTCTCTGATAGTCGGGAGAAGCTTTGTGCTCCCTCCATGCCTAGCCTGTCCTTTGAGGTCATGTTTCTGCACCTCACTGGCCTTAAAAACCAAGTCAGCAAATCTCTGTACAGAGGAAACTTTCCTCATTGAGTTGTTTAGCCACTGTGTGGGGTTTTTCATGCATCAGGCATGATTTATTTGGTTAGAAGTTCTTACACAATTAAGATACCAATTGAAATTATCAGGAATTTTGCCTGAGGAAGGAATTCAGGATCAGCAATATTACAACAAAGTTGGTGTTGGTGACTTAAAGGGAGAGGAACGGCCTATCTGTGAAAATATGGGACAAAAAAAAGTAACATGCGAAGGAGAAGTTGAGGGGAACACAGAACACTTTTCAAAACATACTGAAGCTGCTCTTGTAGGCTCCCCGTGCTGCATGTGCACTGGCAATCAAGGTGATGCCAGCAGCCACTTGGCAGAGACCGACACTTACTCTATTAAAGCGTGGTCACTTCCCTGAAGACTGTTTCTCTACATACCCAGTATTTGCTGAACATACATGTTCCAGGGAGGACTTTACCAAGGTGTACATAACCATAGAAACCTTCAAAGTGTACGACGAATGCGGTAAAAGTCACCATCGTTTGTCTGGGTTTTGGGGGCCCTCCTCCAGGGAGTACAGGCATTGCTTTGAAGTCACCCACAGCTCTGGTGGAAATGTGGTTTGGCAGTTGGAGAAAAGGACTTTGCTTACCAGGAAATGAAATTCTTCGAGGTATGTTGTTTATGTGTACCTTCACCTCATGTCCGTCCTATTTTTCTTTATGTGTAAAGCCCTTTGACGCTGTGGGACAGAACAGAGGAGCGTAGCATGGGTGCTGGCCTTTTCCTTGCTGTGAACACCATGCAGACAGGACGAGCACGCAGGGGGGTGTGCGCACTCCTAGCAGGAGTACGCACATACAGCCGGTCCTGGAGAACTCCAGCTGTGAGAGCCTACCTTACTGCTAATAAGCTAAGAAGGGATGCTCTGCTAGCTGGTGCCATAAGTAACTGGAAAGCCTTGGGCACAAATGCCAGTGCATTAGGCACAAAAACTTTATAACAAAGTATTTCATTTGTGAAAATGCTGTTTTAACGTAGGGACATTACTCAGCACTAGTGTATGGCATCAGGAGAGAATACTGCAGCGTGTTCTGGAACAGTCTGTATGTCTTTGGCTTTCATTGTGTGTAGGCACGCTACCTGTGGCCACAAGTTTAGTGAGCGTTCAGGCAGCTCTCGGGTACTTCATCATACCAGCAGCAGTGGTAGCTGAGCTACAGGAAAATGGCAGAACGTGCGTGTGTTTGTTTCTTTCTGAGTGTTTTTAAATAGATTTCTGGAAAGATTTTCGGTAGGCTTAAAACTCGATACGTGTCACATGTTCTGATACTCTACCATCAGATGGATTTTTTTTAGCCCTGACCAAAATACGTAGATCTAAGCACTTGAAGTATTTCAGTGCTGCAGGGGCGGTTTGAGCGACTAGCTCCAAGCCCACTGAAACAAACAGGCGAGGGGCACTGGGGCGAAGCCTGCCTTCCTGAAGGCTGAGTTTGTGGTTGATGTGTCAGAAGATCTGAGCTTTACCTGCAGCATTTCCCACAGCTGGGACATTTAGCCTTTTCTCATAAGAGGGACACAGATATTTAGGGTTTGATTGCACCAGTTGTTGCATAGCCGGTGGAATCAGCAGCTGAGCTTGCACAGCTAAGTACAAGGGGCAGCTGTAGACCCACCGTGTCTTGCACTTCCATAAAAAAGAAGGAAATGGGAGCCTCAAACTTTTATCAATGACATCCTGAGCTGGGTAAGCGATGTTTATTTCAGTTTATTAATAAGGGAGAAAAGTAATTCCTATGTAGTCTGGACCCTACCATAGATGACTCTTGATGACTTTAGTTAAATGTAAATGATCCATAGGCCCTGCACTTAGTTATATAAATACTTCTATTTACTAAGCCTTTCTAAAAGGCCCCAGAACATTCATGCTGCTGTGGAATAGCCCCCTTTTAATGGGAAATACTGACCCACTACCAGCTGCACTGTCTTATCCAACCTAAAGCCCAGCTGTGTTGGCTGGGGTAACTCAGCAGCTGTTTCTCTGACAGGGACCAACAGGGTTCTGTGCAGAGTGACGCTTTTCTGTCCTTCTCCTCTGGCAGTTGAGTGTCAGATTGCAGCCAGCCAGCACGGATTCTGTGGCATGCAGGTTTTGAAATCATCATCTTCCTTTTAAAATCATACATTTTAGTAAAATAAAATCCAGTACTGTAGCAGCCAACACTAAAGCATGTTGCATGAATTCTTTTTAGAACCGTGCAACTCACGTGATTAAAAATCTAGACACGTTGCCTGCTTTTAAAGAATATAGGAGTTATTTTTCTAAAATTAAATTTTACTTTGCCATGTTAAGTTTCACTTTGTGTTATATTTACCACGTTTAGTCACAAATGTGAGCAGTTTGTACTGCTCATATTCCCCACTAATAGAATGTTGTTGTTAGTTAAGGAATGTAGAATTTATGCTCATTAATATGTTACATGTAATTTGCATAAAATTAGCATCTAGTTTATTTGGTTATGCCTCAAAGAATTATTCAGAGTGAATAATTTACACTCCAAAAACTTATTCCCATTTCCTATCTTTAATTACAGCAGTAGAAGGAAAAAAAAAATGAGACATTTTTGTAGTATGGGAACCCAATTCATAGCTGGCTCATTTTTTACTTAGAAACACGAGTAGTTTGCGAGGACATTTTGTTTGGAATCAGAAACCTCTCAGCCCTGGGCTCTTGCTGAGTGATTCACTTTGATTATAGGTAGCTCCAGTATTAACTATGTGGCCATGTCAGTCACAAGACACTGTTGCTACCTCCTAGCTGAAGGGCAGTGCCTTCTCAGCATTGCTTGATGGGGATGTAGATACCAAAACATCTTGCATGCGGCCAAGCACTGACACTGGCTTTTCACTTTCTGAAATATCATTGCAAACAAAATACTGGTTTTATGCTTCCATAAAATGAATAAAAAAGATGATGGCTTCCTGCAAATTAAGTCTTCTGATTTTATTCATATGAATTGTGATAATATTTATTTAAAGCGCTCTGTAGCTCAGCTGTCAGCTGTGTTTAAAAACTAAGCAGAAGGAATGGTCTGTTCCAAGCATCATAATTGAGGTAGCCGGTCCTGTTTCCTCTAAAACTTTGAAACATCCTTCTAACCTCCCCACTTTAATACCTAGATTTTTATGGGACTGTGATCCTTCCAGGAAAAGGCTACTGATCGTTAGACTCGCCTGGTTTGTTATTAACTCTTATTACACTTAAGATAAAGACTTGTTTTACCTAAAGCATAAGATTCCAGTTTGAACAGAAAAATGTGAACGCGAAGGTCTTGTGGCAGTCGTGCATTGGTGACTAATGTCTCCTTGTTTTTATGATGAGAAGTGGCATGCTGGGTGTTGCTGCGTGCGGCCTCTCTTTCTGAGAAGGCCTGGGAGGCAAAGCAGGGCTCACCTCAGCAGGTGGCAGTGCCAGGTCCTTTCGCCAGCTGTTTTCCAGTGACCTTTGGAATCCCTGCAGGGAAGGAAGGGCCGTTTCTCACATCACCCGCTGGCGGTTGCAGGAGAGCCAGTGCTGCCCCGTCAGCCTGCTGCGTGGCCAGTCCTGCGGTGAAATCACCCCGTGGCAGGCTCAGTGTGCTGCAGCACGGCGTGCCGGCTCCTGAGGATAAGCTGCCTCTTGAGTCTCATCTTGGTGCGGTGGTTACTCTTAGGAGAGTTGAGGAAATTCTGATGCTGGGAGTATCGCTATTATTAGCTTGAAACTGATAACAAAACTGCTATCATTTTCAAGCTGAGGTGGCATCCGACTTGCTTCCTTCTTCTGTGTGTCTGTTGTTCCTCGCTGCTGGCGGTTGCTTTGATCACGGTTTGGATTCATTGGTGATGTCACCGAGTGACTCTAAGAACTTTGCAGAGCTTCCTTGTGACTCCCTTCCCTCTCACTGCCTTTGACATTTTTCGTTTAGTAGGCCAACTCCTGCTTAGGTTACTCATGCCAGTAATCCCTGGGCTGGCAGTGGGATAATTAGAGAAAGAGAGGTCAAATTTTCAGACCCAAGATGGCATCCACACTGAGCAGTAAAAGTGCTTTCTATTAACATAGAGTCAATACTTATAAAACCCGACATTTTAAAATATGAGTCAAGTGTGGCCCCAAACCATTCTGCCACTGAAGTCAAATGCTTTACGACGTTAATAAAAGAAGGGTTGCACCAAAGGTGTATTATATTTATATTTCCAGGTCTCAGTCCTTAATTCCATAGATACTTTGAGCATCGAATATTTGCAGGCTGGGAATCAAAACCTATGAGCTACTGGGTAGTGAGGCTATCCCATTGCTGGACTTGTGAGTCACACAATAGCTTCACAGTAGAAGAAGTGTAAAAAGCCCACCAGATCCTTGAGTTCTCCAAGGGGCCTTGCGCAGTTCTCATCCCGCTGAAGCCTGCCATGGATTCAGCAATGTGTTCGTCTGTGGAACAACAGCACGAGCCTTTTGTATCCGCACTATACTACAGAACACAACTTTGTACCCTTTAGTAATCCTTGTAACAGTCTCCCCTAAAGGGGAGTAAAGTTGAATTCGAGAGGATGAGAACAGAATTTAGTCCCTGTGAGGGACTAGGTTTTGTGACAGGATGTGTCACGTGCTAAAATACATCATCAAGAAATGGCATGACTCTGTTTTTATAAGCTGGTCTTCCTTTCCAGTCCCACCGCTCTCACTTTTTGCGTCTTGTTCTTCTGACTGTAAATTCTTTGTGTAGCAAAGGGTCTTTTTCTATGCTTCTGGAAGGCGCCTAACATATTCTGGTATTTCCATAATTTTTTTTTTTTTTTGCAGGTACTCCCAGAATAATGTCCACAGTGCAAATGAGAACTACTTAGAAAGAGTGATGAAGCCTGAGCCATGCTGTACCATCTTCTTTTTGAAAGTCTTTTGAGGTCAGCAAAAAGTAACATCCAAGCCAGTGGCAAGGTTGCTTATTACTTAAGTAGCCTTCTCAAAAAAAGGCCCATCTTTGTAAATGTACCTTCTGAAAAGCAGGTGATTTGGGATGGACTATACATGGTCTCCTTACACATTGCCAAAGTTATGCTTACCCAAATAAACTACCTTTTGCATTAAAAGAACAGGTGTGAATAATGTTACAGGATGACTACATGGATATTTTCAAAAAATTAAGGCAAATTCAGAACACGTGTATAACAGACAAACACGGGTATTTTCTTCTTATGTTGTAGTGTTCACATAAGTGTGCTCTGGAACAGTTACCGATACATGTGCATGGCCTTAGCTGCCACTTTAGTTAGTATTGCAAATGAGTATTTTTAGGAGGAGCTGATAATCGTAGTATGCTTTGGGTATCAGAGTGAATGACTCGTACAAGTGAGGAGATGCTATTGCTCTAACTAAAAGGATTTTGTATCAGGAGTTTGTTAAATAACAGGAGTTTGGGATATCATCACTACCCTATTACTACTCTGCTGCATAATTTGTATGCCAGCTAAGGGGCTGCACAAATTCCTGCTCAGATCAATGAGAGCCTTTAATTCAACAGACTAGGGGCAGGGTCTAGGAAAAAAACAAAACAACAACAACTATATTTCCTATATGCTTCCTTAAGGATGCAATGGCAAAAATCAAAAAGGAAAGAATGACATTTTCTTGGTAGTTCAATTCAGAAATAAATTTATTTCAAGATAAAACTTAATTTAACTTTTCCATAAAAAAAATTTAAGAATAGCAAACAAGTGTATGAAAAATAGTGTTTCATTTGTAGGGAAGCACTAGTCAAACTTTTGCATGCTCATTAGTTAGATATTAGCTCAGCTCATATGAGAGATGAAATTCTCAGCTCTGCTACTTATTTCTTGTGTGGCCTTGGCCAGTCATTCCGTCTCCCGGCTCTCTAGCTGTGAAATAGAGAGCAACAACACTGCTCCACCTCCCAGGGAGATGGAAGCATGAATGAATTCAAGATCATGAGCTATTCATCATGAGAGAAACCACTGAAGTTTGTAAGGTAGACAGAAGATCGGGAAGTAAATTCAGGTGTGAAAGAAGGGAGGTTATTGTTTAGTCTGAGGTAGAAGACTAGAAGAGAATGGATGATTTGCGGATAGGCCAAATACGGAGCAAAGGGATAATGGGTGCATACCAGTAGAACTGTAAACATGATTCGGGGAAGTCTTGAGGTGATGGCCTAATACTGCAGAAGAAAACAGTACAGTGAGAGGTGAGGAGCAGTACTCTCACAGCCTTTTTTTGTGGTATTTCAACTGTGTTGGATGCTTGGAACAGAACTTAATGCCGTATCTGAAAAGCATTCAGAATGTTCTGGGCACCATGAGTATAGTCAGTGAAATATGGTCCGAACTATAAAAGAGGAACTATGCATGTAATGGCTTATTAAACATGCAAAAATTGTGAACGGATAAACCACTTACAACTTCACAGGTTGATTGTACTTGATTACAGGTGACAAGCTGGAAACAGACTGGGTTATGAGCATCATTTGAATGGAGGTGAGCCGTAATCAGGCAAATGGAAGTGAAAAGATGCTCCCAGTCAGCTAGCCTGGTAATTGCAAAGGACTGAGCTCTCAGGAGAGGAGCCACAAGTCAGCAGAGCCCAAGGACAGCAAGGGCCGAGGACGTGGTCATAGAGACCCTGAAGACAAGGGGAATGACAGGAAAAGGGAAGAGGAAGATAGCATGAATTTGAGTTGGTTCACCATGGAGTTGTAAACAGTGCTTCTCCAAAGGCGAAGAGCTGTAATGATAAGTAATTAAATCATCTGTCATTGGACCAAGCTGCACATCAAAAATGGTAATCAGTCACCAGCTGCCTTGCCCAGCTGAAAGGAAGGTGCTGGTTGACTTGTCGTACCGTGCTGCAGACTGATCTACCGGCCGCGAGGCTTTGGCATATAAAGGCTTTGCCTTTGAAAATTGTCATGTGTGGCAGCTTTTATGTGCAGTATCATGTTTCCCCTCCCTGGGGCAGAAAACACGGGAGAGGGGAGAAGTTTGTGTTTCATTACACCACAAAAAGTAAGATGGTAGATTGCCAGCTCTTTATTCACTGAGGAAACTGCTGCTGCTCCATCCCTGTCTGCTCCCCTGCTGCTCTTGGGGCACAGCTATGCCCAGCTGAGGATCCCCTTGTCGCTTCCAGGACAGCCGTACCATCCTTTCTGCTCTACAGTGCCCATCCCTGCCCTGGCCAAACCTGTCTCCTTTTCCCCCGCGCCTCCCGCAGGTGGAAAGGGAGAAGCTGCGCCACGCTGGCATTCACCCCAAGAAGTTTTGTGTGCAGACAGGACATTCTGGAGCCTTGTCAGTAGCAATGGAATACTCCAGTTTAACAAGGTAGTAAAATAACATGTAATAGCACTCTGATTCTTAACAGGGCTGCCTCCTGCTGTGTTCTGTACATAATTCCGAGCTGTGGGATCAGAAAGCCGAACGCTGTGCTGGCCACGCAGCCTCTCCAACTAGCCGCCACCCTGTAGCCAGGTAACCCATTTTGCAGCCTGTGGGAGTCAAAGGCCTGAGAGCAGCACAGGAGTCGAGCTCAGACGAAATGAAGACATTTCAGTGTTGCAGTGCAATTAAAAACTCTTAACAGTCACAAAATTCACTTCTATGAAGCAGATTATTTACATTCCTCCACCATTATTTTTTTCTATTCGGTTTCCTTCCCTACTAGCAGAAACCAGCACAGATGAACTGTATAAATGACTTTTGGTGCTGTTCTGAATTGCAGAGCACTGCTCTCCTCTCCCTGCGCCTCCAGACAGCGAGATCTGCTTTGAGATGGAAGAATAGCACCCTCAAGAGTTGACAGCCACGCTGCTTCAGGGATCCATTGTATGCACAGACATCCTTCCCCTTTTCGGTAAATTAACTCCCCGACATGTGTAACTGAACCAACGAGAACAAAAGTTTTCTCTTGACGTTAGATTTGAAATATTTGGTATCAGGCACTGTTGATACGCTTGTGGAAATATGCATTTGTGCTTGTCTGAGGGATGACCAGCTTCTGAACACTTTATTTGCCCTCAAAGAAGGAGGGACAATGAAGAATTGTCTTATTTGTCTAAGTCTGGGAACTTCATTCTATAATATATTAAAACAATTTGAACAGGAATTCATGTTTTGTGTAAAAAGAGATTATTTAGAAGTTCTTAACTTAGATAAAAAGGGTCTATGTAAAAAAAAAAAATACTGAGCAAACCAGTCTTTAAATTGTGGGGACTTGTTCGTTAATTACAGTAATTAGGAATGGAATCTGATCCTAAACTTTCTGATTTACTTTGAATTTCTTTTAATATGTGGTTAGGCCTTAATTGCAGAATGATTATAAAATGTGAGAGCGTTTTAAGACTACAGAGGCGTAGGTATTGTTATTAAATGACAAACTTAGTTACACGCTTCTGCTGTTCCATGCGGCACCGACCTTTTATTTTGAATGCCCAGGGCCTGTTCCTCTTTCTGCCCACTTCAGACTCGGATGAGGCCCTTCCAAAGCTCCCAGTACAAACTGCTCACCAGCCACCGCTCCAAACAGTGTTTCTCCCAGGCAAAAAAGTTTGTCCCTTTTCTGTGAACGGGTTCGCTTGAGTAGAACAAGCAGAATTTGGACAGTCAGGTGCAGTGGGGGACATCTTCCTCTGCACCCTGAGGGATCCAAAACTCACTCCTTTCCTCTGTAGCATGACTTTGTTCAGAGTTGTTCTTAGTGGTGCTTTGGTTGTTTGGACCGTGCTCCAGCCCCCCGTGGGCCACTGAAACACCCCTTCGAGGCATTGCTGCTGCGTTGAAGCCAACGTGTGTAATTTTAAAAAACACTGACTGTATATAAAAAGAATTTAGGATTGATTTTTTTTTTTCTGATAGTAGAAGGTGAAACGTATATTCTGCAGTCTGTACATTAATATGTTTCCCTGCTGTAATTACAGAATCCAGTCTCCCGAGAGGATACTAGAGTGCAAAACTGACTCCCTGGCCTTGTGTTTGCTCCTGGAACAGAGGTTCGCATGCGCCTTCTGTGATATAAAACCATGGGGTCCTGGTAGGTTGTCGTTTTGTTTCCTGTTTAAGACTTTGTCAATTATTTTTAATTGCAAGGAATCTGCCAAACCCTTTTTGAGCGAGGAATTTACTGTCACAAGCTTGGGGTTTACCAGAACATCCAGGACTAAGAATTACGGCATATTATTTTTCTCCAGCCATCACTATGTTTGAATCGCTTTTCTCTGCAAACCTTCCTGTAGCAGTGTTAGGCCTGGACCCCCTCCGGCGGCCTTGCCTTGTCCTGGGGGGTTCCTTCGGTGCCCCTGGGGCCGCAGCCCCCGCGGAGCCCCGCACCGGAGCTGCCCGCAGGGTTATCGCGGGCAAACGCGGGGCGCCGCTCCGCGCCCGGCCCCGGCCGGGATTGCCGTGTGCGCCTTTTGGGAAAGCTCTAATTAGATCTACCTGCCTGATCCCTGCGAGGAACGAGGGGTAGACCCGCGCCTTTACCCCAGCCCTCCCTCCCACGCACGGCGAGACCCCGCGGGGCTGCCGGCCCGTCCCGGGCTGTCCCGTCCCGGGAAGGCGACTCCTCCGGGCTCGGCGGACCGGCCGAGGAGGGCAGGGCGGCCCCGGCCGATCGCCACCGAGCGGAGCGGGGCCGTGGAGCCTCCGCTGCCTCCCGAGGTCTCCGCCAGCCCCGGGTGGGTCCCAGCGCCTCTCGGGGCCGGGCCCCGCGGGTCCCGCTGCCACCAGGGGAGCCCCGCGGGTGAAGCGGGGCGGCAGCGGGATGGGGCGCAGCCCGCCCCATTCCCCCGCTCCGACCCCGCCGGCGCCGGGGCGCTGCCGGCGGGTAACCGCCGCCGGTCCCGCGGGCAAGCACGGCGAGAGGGGGTGGCGGCGAGGAATATTCCCGACCGGCCAAATATTTGCAGGTCCGCGCGGGTGATGGTGAACTTTGAGCCGGTCCCGGCGGCGCGCCCGGGAGCCGCTGACCGGGCTCAGGGGCGGGAGCGGGCGGTGGAAATGTACCGGGGCCGGGCCGGGGAGGGCGCCGAGTCCCCGCGCCCCTTCCCCGCGCCTTCCCCACTGCGGAGCCTCCGCGGCGGGCGGAGCCCTGCGCCCGCCCGGCTCGGTGCGGCGGCGGGGGGGTGGGTGTCCGGGCGGTGCGGGCCGCGCTGCGGGCGGGCGCTAAGACCCGGCTGCGCGGCGGTCAAAGGTTGTCGGCGGGAGGGGCCGGCCGCCAGGGGGCGCCCCGGGCCGCGCCGCTGTATATAAAGGGCTGCGCGAGCGGGGCGACCCAGTGGCAAGAGGGCGGCGGGCGGGTGGCGAGCGGGGCGGGCGGGAGAGGACGGGGACGGGCTGCGGGCGCGCCGAGCCCAGCCCAGCCGCGCCGAGCCGCGGGGCCGTCCGCCGCCGGGGTGCCGCGGGCGCGGTAGAGCCGCCGCCGCCGCTGCCGCCGCCCCGTCCGAACCCTGGATTGCAGGAGCCCTTCACCATGCCCGGCAGACTGTAGGTGCTTCATGGAGCAAGCCAACTTCTACGAGGTCGACTCCCGGCCCCCGATGAGCAGCGGACAGCACCACCAGCTCCAGACTCCCCTGCTCGGCAGCGCCTACAGCTACAGAGAGGCTCCCTCGGCGGCGGCACCTGCTGCGGGCGGCGCGGAGCTCGGCGACATCTGCGAGAACGAGAACTCCATCGACATCAGCGCCTACATCGACCCCGCCGCCTTCAACGACGAGTTCCTGGCCGACCTCTTCCAGCACAGCAAGCAGCAGGAGAAAGCCAAGGCCATCCTGGCCGGGGATTTCGACTTCCACAGCATGCATGGGGCCGGCGCCGCCGCCTCGGCGCCGGGGCACCAGCAGCAGCACCACCAGCAGCCGCTCTTCGGCTGCGTGGCCGGCTACATGGACGGCAAGCTGGACCCCCTCTACGAGCGCATCGCCGCGCCCGGCCTGCGGCCGCTGGTCATCAAGCAGGAGCCCCGCGAGGAGGAGGAGGTCAAGTCGGCGGCGCTCTCGGCCCTCTACCCCCACCACGCCGCGCAGCAGCACCCCTCCCACCTGCAGTACCAGATCGCCCACTGCGCCCAGACCACCATGCACCTCCAGCCCGGCCACCCCACGCCGCCCCCCACGCCCGTGCCCAGCCCGCACCACCCGCACCCCCCCGGCGGCCTGCCCGCCGCCGGGCCCCTCAAGATGATGCCCGCCGACCACCGCGGCAAATCGAAAAAGACAGTGGACAAGAACAGCAACGAGTACCGGGTGCGCCGGGAGCGCAACAACATCGCGGTGCGCAAGAGCCGGGACAAGGCCAAGCAGCGCAACGTGGAGACGCAGCAGAAGGTGCTGGAGCTCACCACCGACAACGAGCGGCTGCGCAAGCGGGTGGAGCAGCTCACCCGGGAGCTGGAGACTCTGCGGGGCATCTTCAGGCAGCTGCCCGAGAGCTCGCTGGTCAAGGCCATGGGCAGCTGCGCCTAGCCCCGCGCCCGCGGGCCCCCCCATAGACACCGGGCAGGAGCGCAGCGCTCTCGGGGAGGCGGGGGGGAGAGAGGGGGTGGGTGGTTTTGTTTTGTTTTCGTTTTGTTTCGTTTGTTTGTTTTTTTAACAGTTAACGACCAATACAAGAAGCCAGGCAGCTGTAGTATTAAAAGGTTTGTGCCTTAGGGATGACACACGAATAAGCTGAAAACATGGTGGGTTTTATAAGGAGAAAGGCGAGGGGAAGGAAGAAATTGGAAAGCCCACATGTCTACACAGGGTAAATAACAATAATAATAATAGTAATAAAGCACGCATAGCAATCCAGATGTGCCTTAAAAGCTGGCTGCAGGAGCTCTGGGGCTTTCTGCCCCTCCGAGCCTGGCAGGGCGCGAGGGAAAAAGGTGAGGGACGTGCAGGCTGGAGGGACGGAGTGTCCGGGGGTGCCAGCCAGGCCCACCCCAGCTGGCCTGCGGTGCAGCAGGTAGGGCAGCGGCGAGGAGGAGAGGGCTGAGGCTGAGGGACACACAGCGCCGGGCGCCCGTTTGGAGCACTGAGGTGTGGGGCAGCTGCCGGACACGCTGCCAGGACTGTCCCAGCCTGGCTGGGCTGGCCTTGCCCAGCCCCGTTCTTGCTGCCGCTGCCGGACCGATGGACGGCCTGGGACCAACGGAGCAGCAGCTTGCGCCGGAGCATGGGGAGCTCCCTCCATCAAAAGGAAGAGCAGCGGTGTCTTGTACTGTATGTCACGACGTGGCGAAGCACAAATGAATAAATACCTATCGATGCGGGTATTTACTATGAACTTTCAGTGTATTTTGCTTTATTCCAGGACATTTAGCTCCTCTCCGAGTCTCTGTCTGTCCAAGCTGTGCCTCATGTAATGTGAAAGCCTTTCTGTGTATACTAGCTACACTTTATTTTTATTGCATTACTTAGATCTTTGCCATCACACGACTTTCTTATCTGGTGACAGAGACTATGCCCTTGTGCTGCAATGTTATTTTATTATTTGGGTGGGTGGGTGTGTGTGAGTGTGTGTTGCCTTCTCCATGTTGTCTGGGGCCGGCTGCTGCCTCCTGGCCCCAAGGTGGGGGTGCCAGGGACAGGGTGCAGGCCAGGGGGGCTGCAGGCCACCCGCCATGGGGCCAGGAGGCTCGTCCCTGGTGCGGCAGCACCTTTGGACCCTGGAGCTTCTCCCAGGGCCAGAGAAAACTAAACAAACGGGCCCCCTTCCCGGGAGCGCCAGTAGCCGTGCAGAGCGTTTCTTCCTTGTACAGTTGCTGCACAAGGATTTGCCCAGTCGGGATAGTCACGACGGGAGAGGAGAGCAAGGTGGAGACGTGCGGCTGTTTGGAAGCGTGACAGCAGGAGCGCAGTGCTGGGGTGTGTGAGCGTGTGCGGGCGGTGCGGATGGGTATGTATACATGTACGTATATGCACACATGTCGGTGGGGTTTTTTTTGAATTTGGGGGGGAGGGAACCGCATATAAAGTTTGTCAGAAGCCCTGGTTATGTTCATAAATAAACAGCATATATTCTACCATAGCCACCCGCCTCTCTCTGTGTTTCCAGTTCGGGTTCTGCCGCGGCAGCGCGGACCCCTCCCCCGGACCCCCGTCCCGTCCCCGCGCCGCTGCCCGGGCCGCCGTCGCGGGTCGCAGCCCCTCGTTCCCCGCGAGGGCCGAGCCCACGGTCGCCTTTAAGAGCGCGGCGGTTTCCCACGCGCTTGCGGTGTCGGAGGAGCCCGTGAGTCACCGGCCGCTTCGCCCGGCGGGGCCGGGGGCTGCTCCCGGCGGCGCGGGGGCAGCCGGAGGGAGGCGGCGGGGTCCAGCCGGGCTCGGGGCCGCAGGGATGAGCCGCCCCCCCCGGGGCACGGCGGCGGCCCGCGAGGGGCGGCCGCGGGCTGGGCCCGGCGCCGCTCGCCCTCAGCGCGGCCCGGCCCTCCCCTCCCTGGGGGGTTCCGCCCCGGCCGGGCCGGGCCCGGGGGCGCCGCCGCGGGGCTCGGCGGGGCCGGGCGCGGAGGGGCGGTGGCGGGAGGCCCGGCGGCGATAGGGCCCCGCGCCGCCGGGCGGGAAGGGGCGGCCGCGAGGGGGGCGGCGGCCGCGGCCGGGCCGTCCCGGAGCTGCCCCGCGGCGGCGGCCGGCCCCGAGGTGAAGCAACGCCCGGCCCGTGGCGCAGGGCCCGGGCGCCGTGCGGGGAGGTCAGCGGGTCCCCCCCGGCCGCCGCCCACCCCCGTCCCCTCCGGAGGGGCCTCGGGCCTGGGCGCCGCCTGCCCGGCGGGTCGGTCCCGGGCCGGGCTGGGGCTGCGCCTCGGGCCCCGGGGGAGACGCTGCCCCGGGCCCCGGCCCCTTCAGCGGCACCTGCGTCCGCCCGGGGGAACCGAGCTCCCGGTGGCCCCTCGCCCCCGGCGCGTCCAGGCTGGCACCTCAACAGCAGGAATCGAGCAGCCCGGGGAGAGATGGAGCCGGGGGTGGTGCCACGGCGGTGCCCAGCTCCCAGGGCGGGCGGTGGGCGAGCACCTCTCGGCCCCGGCCCCGCTACGGGGCAGCTCCGAGGGCGCCGGGGGCTTCGCCTCCCGCCGGGCTGCGGGGCGGGGGAAGGGCACGGCCGCTCCGCCGACATCGCCCCCAGGGCCGGTCTGGGGGCGGCGGAGCGCGGATGAGGAGCAGCGATTTGGTTTCTCAGTTAGGTGTAAATCGGGGGATCCAGAGCAGGTAGTTTTCGAAGGGCAGAGCTAAATTCTCGTGGTGTTGGGCGAAAATAATGACTTTTACTTGTGCTTCCTTCCTCCCCCAGCCCTGCGGAGCTGTGCTCCCGTCGGGTGTGATGTGCCTTACTGAGTAATGCCGTCCAACGTGTAAAGTGGGGAAACGCTGTTATCATTTGAGCAAAGATTATTGCAGGGTATATGTGGGAGGGACTGTAATCTGGTGGTTAGAGCATGGGAATACAGTCCTGCTCGTTTGAGTTATGTTCTGAACTGTGAGTCACCGTGTGTGTGTGTGTGTGGTTTCAGCAAATCATTTACGGCCTCAGACAAAGCAGATTTTTCCATTAATTTAAATGAACTGTAGATTAAACAGGTCTTCAGTGGCAGAAGAATCAACCATTCTATGATTCAAAATTAAGATCACCTATCTACCACATGGGTGTTTCAATAGTTATATAAACACAGCATGCCCTGGAATATTACAAAGGGTAAATTATTGATAGCAGAAAAGTGTTTAGAGACACTTGCCTTAAACACGGTGCCAAAGCGAGCAGCGTTCCCTGATCCTAACCCTAACTGTAGGCTGAGCCTTCGACAAGGACCCATCCACAGCCCAGACAAAGACGTTGCCGCAGCAGATGCTCTCCACAGCCTCCCTGCTCTCCGCAGCCTGCGTTTCGCTCTGGCAGCCCCCTCCCGGCCCTCCCCAGCCGCAGCTCTGCGTTTTCCCTTCCTCTCAGCCATAACCCTTACGCCGGCACCCAGCCGGGGGGGGAGGCTGGTTGCTTCTCCCAAGCAACAGGCAATAGGACAAGAGGAAACGGCCTCAAGTTGTGCCGGGGAGATTTAGGATGGATACTCGGAAAAATTTGTTCACCAAAAAGGTTATCAAGCACTGGAACAGGCTGCCCAGGGCAGTGGTGGAGTTGCCATCCCTGGAGGTATTTAAAAGCTGGGCAGACCTGGTGCTGAGGGACATGGGGAGTGGTGGGCTTGGCAGTGCTGGCTTAATGGTAGAACTTGTTCTTAAAGGTCCCTTCCAACCTAGGCAATTCTATGTATTATAAATGCTGGGTGGCGGAAAGGATTTTTATGCGTGTCTCCTCTGAATGTCACAGGGTAGTTGGAGCTGGACAGGACCTCAGGGGATCATCTCATCCAGCACGCTCACGTGAAGGCCACCGCCGGTCCACACTGCTGCAAAGACGCCATCCATCGGGCCTGGCTGCTGCGGTGTGCCGTGGGTGCAGCAGGTAAGCGTGGCGGGATTCCCACTCAGCTCCTGACATCCGCACCGAGACTGTTCATCCCAGCTCGGGCAAGGTCTTGAACAGCCCCTGCACTGGGCAGGGTGCTGGCGGGGGGAGGTACACTCGGCGGCATTTGTCTTCGCGACCGTGGGGTGGCTTTATGGAAGTTTCCCACCTAGCCTGTTCCTTTTACCTGCAGCAGTGCGGCGTCCTGCCCGTCCTGCCCCACGAGCTGGCTGTGCAGTCCTTCCTTCTCCACCCTGGTCAGCCCCTAACGTGGGGCTGGGGACACGGGCGTGCGACGTGGGGGTGGGCAGTGACGGAGGCTGAGCGAGTGATCACATGCTGGGGAGGAAGGGAGCAGCGCCTGCTCGCACTCTGTACAGAGTTGAGAGATTGCTCATGACCACGGCGAAGTCCTGCAGCAGGTTGGGGGTGGCAGGGGGAATGTCACGTTTCTCAGGGGTTGATTTTGTTTCCACTGCAATGGGTGAATTGCCCCTGAGGAACTCCACGGGGGGGCAGGAATAGGTTTTGGGGTGCTCCACACAAGACTGCACAGTGAAGGGGGGCATGGAAGGTGTTTTGCTATTAGGAGAAAGCAGGCGCTTCTCCGTGCTGTGTTGGTTGCGTACTGTTTTGAATTTACTGGTTGAATTGGGTTTGACCCAATTCAGTGGTGAAAAGAAGGGCAAATGTCCAACTGAGTAAAGGGTGGAGGAACAGGCCCACTGGCCTCTCTTGGTGTAATAGATTCAGTAAAAAATAATGTTTTGTACATGGACATCTCGGGTTCTGTGCGCGTCTCTCTTCCCCTGTAATGAAACCCGTGTTTATACAAGTGAAGCCGCATACGAACGTACACCTTGCACAGAAATACCTGTGTTTCAGTGTGAGTTGCTGTAGCGTGTCTGAGGTAACTGTATTTTGAAGCTGAGGCAACAATTAGTAGTGAAAAACAAGAAACTTCAGAAGAATCAGAAAGTCTGTTTGGATAATTCCTTCCAGTCCATAACATCTTATTATTAATGATTTTTTTTTTTTATTTTATGGTACTACTTAGTATCTCAAACTTAGGCAGTGGACCCAAAGAGAGGAAGTCAGCCCCTATCCCCAAGAGTTCACAGCTTTGGTGGAAAATCTTCATGAGCTCATAGTTTATCGAGCACCTGGATGTCCAGCATAACACAGTTCTGTGTAGGCAGCCTGAAACAAAAATCAACTATTTGGAATACAGATTTTTTCATGTCTTTTCCATTATCAGGTTTCTCCTCAAGCTGTCCTGGCGGGGTAGAGGCAGTGTGTTCACACTACCTTGCCTGCCAAGCACCTGGCTAGAGACTGCCACGAGCTCCCTCTCTGCAGGAGCAACGGGCTGGTGTCTTAAGGACGATGTGGGTATGACTCTCTAACTGGAAGGGAATCCTCACAAAAGGGAATCCGATTCATTTACTCTAAATATTTAAGTGCAATCTTCTTCGTTTGACACCATCCTTTTTTACTGCAGTATTGCATCTTCCCTCTGAAATTAATAGTTAACCACGGAGAAAGACAGGTCTGGCAGAATGGAAATCAGGCATTATATTATCCCATGAGTCACCTACATGCAGAGAACCAAACAAGTGTCAGCCAATGGCTTTGAGCCCAAAATATGTCAACGAGGAGATGCGTATCTTCATTTATATTAAGTAGATAGAAAGCTTGTTGCCGTTCCCATTGAACAGGTTGGAGTTCTGCCACTGGCTCCAGTGGGAACAGGATCAGGCCCATGCGGAAGCTGGCGCTGGTTACCTGCACTGACTGTATTTTCTGCACAGCAGGGCAACTTACATTTTAACAATAGTTTCTAGTCAACGGAGAGACTCAAGACCTCCCTAGTTCTGGGCATTACTCCTTCCTTTGTCAGTTTGATGACTTCTCCTTCGAAACGCGAGGGTGCTCGGCAGCAGGCAGCGGCGGGCGCTTTCCTGAGTGCAGCTGCGCTGGGGGTCAGTGGCAAGTGGCTGTGGAGAGGGACCGGCACAGCACCTTTTCTGAGCAGGGCCTTGTGGTTTCTAATTATCTACCTTTAAAGTAAAGAAACCACGTTTAGGAATTAACCCCACTTTAGGCATTCAAACCTCTTTCTCTGGCAAAGTCCCATTGCAGTCCGGGGAAGTCCTGGCTGAATAAATGCCCCAAAATATTTCAGAAGTTTCTTGAGCACCGGGGAACTTTAGGACCTCTATTTTCTCACTCTGGGTACTCTCTCCACAGCTTCTAATGCATCTGGCTGTAGACCTGTCTCAAGAAGCGAATAAATCTTGGGCTGCTGATACGTACCAGGTCCACCATGCGATTTGCACTGCAGTCCCTCGGGGGGAGGAGGCGATGGGAGCAAACACCAGTAAGTACACCCGAACCGGCAACTCCGAGATCAGGGCTGAGTGCCAGACCTGCTGCTGGACACCGAGTGTCACCTATTCTGGCTTTCATGTACAAACTTACAGTCATCTCGGTCACATATACATTTTATTTTTGTTATGTTGTCATTTATACATTAGAGTTTAATTTGCTTTGGAGGACCCGAGTTCAGTTTGGTGGACTGGGAGTGTATATTTACTAAGTTTTTTGAAGTTATTTTCACATTTTTATTGACATGCCACTTCAGTTAAAACCCTGGTGACAGAGTCAGGCTGAAATGAGTGTCTGTTGCTGATTCATAATTGTGCAAATTAGCATTTAGACTTCTCATAAAATAATATAAAAATTTGGAAGGCTATGTGCCAGTGCTGCTTGCTTCATTCCAGTCAGCAACCCTCCTGTGTTTACTGGAACTCATGTTAAATATCAAAAGAATGGGATTGCCAGAGTTTTCATACCAAAAATTTCTTGACCTATCTTGTTATTGGTTACAGAATTGGCTTATTCCAATTGTTTCTGGAGGCGAGGGGGGTTGCTGTTGACTACAATAAAACTGGGATTTGATTCCCTAGACTCCCGTTTTAAGAATAGCACTGTGTTATTTGGCTTGCTAAGCCAGGAATGTATATAATAACTCTATTGGCAACATTTATTTGAAAAAGTCAATATATGATTACCACATAAAAGCATCAAGTTCTGATTTTAAGTGAACATGTAGGTAATGTAAATAAATAAAGCTCTAGTTATACTGTTTTGTGTTTGCATTGTGAGCAGTAATGTTTGCAAATATCACATCAAGAATCCTGAGTTGATAAAACCAATTTAAAGGCAGCCTTTGCTAAGGCAAATTCCAAGGGGGTATTTCACGAGACCTGTAACAGTATATAGGTCATTATATAACATGTGAAGAATGGATTCACATTTTTAATTAGCTCATGTAATTTATTTTGTAATTTGATTACCGAGTGGTGTAGGAAATCTGATTTTTCAGCTATCAGTAATATAGCTGTAACTTTTATTAGCTAATTTGTATATGGATGATTTCCTTAGAATTTTAAACAGTGACAGATGTTTCTTGACATGACTGGTGTTCGTTGTGACTTTTGTTCAGTAGCTGGGTGTATTCCTCAGTGTTACGTCAGTGACCTGGATCATCCCTGCAAGAGCTCGCGAGCAAGCGGCTGAGAGAGAGGGAGAGAGTTTTCACATGTCCCTTTAATGGCGTGAAATCTGCTCTTCCGCTTGCGGTAGCCGATAGGAGAAGGTTTCAAGTAATGCAAATGTTTTAGGGCTCAGCTGAACAGTATATATTTTGTTATTTGTATTTTGTGCTTACAGCTGAGCAGTGGTTTTTAAAGGCTGACATCCCTCTGAGCAAGGTGCCTGCTCCGTGCCCGGCAGGGATTACAGGGGCCTTTCTGTTGGTTCCGCTGGGCATCACTGGGTGGCTCGGCGGGAGCCTCCGGGAAGGACACACAGTTGTGTCTACCGTTTCTTCCTTGGGTATGCTGCTAACAGAGAGAAAGTTTAGGTATTGGCGCGGCCGCTCTTCCCTTTGGGAATCTCGCATTGACGGCGCCAGGAGCTGGGCTGGCGTCCGGGCGCTGCCCGCTCCCGCTGCAGCAGCGCCGTGCGCTGGGCTGACTGAGGAGACGGGGATGAGGACTCCGGCGTGGGGGCCGCAGTGCCCTGCAAAACACGCGCAGGAGAGCGCGGGCTGCCCTTGGTCCGCGCGGTGGTCCGGCACAGGGCGTTGCAGCCAGCTCGGGCGGCCGGCAGCGAGCAGAAGCACAAACCAGGCCCTTGGAGACAAGGAGGGACGTAGGGGAGGCAAATGTGACGCTGAGGGAAAGTTAGAGCAGAGAGAAGAGGCTGCGGTTAGGATGTAGAAGTGAGGATATTTAGAGTTGGATTCTGCCAGTGGCAAAATTTGCATTAAGTGGGTTGGGAGCAAACGTTCAAGGAGGGGAATCCGGGAAAAGGAGAGAGAGGCCCGAGAGAGAACAAGATGCCCGACATCTGCTCTTGGAGGGCAGCACTTGAAATGGGATCCGGCCAAAGCCTGGGCATGTGTGTGTGCGTGGGGATGGCAGGCAGCGCGGAGGCGTGCTGAGGCTACTTTATGTTGTATAGCATGAAAGCTAAAAAAATGATCTGTTTATTTAGCAAAGCGTTTTTTTTGCCCCAGTCAGAGTCATTTCCCATGAAAAGCAGAATGCTCTTCCTGGAGGACTGCTGGGTTTTGTGAAATATGAGAACAACAAGAAAAGTTTCAGAAAATTTTGAAACATAGGGAAATCCTCCTCTGCGTTTCTTCCATCATGAGTGTCCCACCCATAATTCCAGTGTGAAGGGATGGCAGGGTAGAGGAACAATTCGTGTTTGGGGTAGGTGTACATCCTGGGCACCCTTTTATGATGTACAATGTGGAATACACCCTCCCACTGGAGGAGGAAACACGCAGGTGCGGGTGAAGCTGGCTCGTAGCCATCATATTCCAGGCTCGTAGCCTGGAACGCAAACCTGGGAAATAAGCTTTTATGGAAGATTTGTCAGTTAGAGTGTGCGTGTTGTCATAGGGCTTAAAATGCAAACCCTTCCTTCCGATATTGCCGTTTTACAGCGACAAACGTGCCCCATAAGCAACTGTGGATCCCTGCGATAGCATTTGCATGGCTGTGTGTGTACGGTGCAGCTAATTAGTGTATATTGCTGCTGCAGTTCATGTGAACATTATTCTTACATGCTGAAAATCTGGCACATTGTTGCACATACAAATTAGGCTGTTGTTTACATGTATGTAGACTTTTCTGATTTGGACACACAAACACAAGTTTTCAGGAAAATCCTGCGTTCTGATTAAAATGCAGGTCAAAGGATCAAAAGATTTTGAAGCCAAATTATATTTTCTGGGGATCAAAATGTATAGGCTGCACTAGAGTTCCTTTTAAAATGAGCTTTATAGGTTTCATATGTGACTGCATTAGTAGAGTCTATCATCTGTTGGTAGTTATGACTTCTGGACCTTTGCAATTTCAGTAATTTTATGTGCTAATAAATAGCGCATAGGCAGCTCCGTCTTCCCCGCCAAAGCAATAATGCTGATTGAAGAATCACGAGACTTAATAAGAAAAGTGGGGGGGGGGGGGAGAAGGAAAAGAAAAGGAAAAAAGAGAACAATAAACGCGGAGATCTTTTTCCAATTGTTTGTCTTCTGCTCCTTTAGCTTAGTGCACTTGAGCTAGATTTTCAAACTTTTGCTATGTTCATGCTTTTTAATAAAAAAGCATTAATTCCCAGGAGGTCAGGAAAACGTTGTTTGCGTTGAGGCCTGTGATCAAATCGTAAGCTGGCGACGCTGCTGAGTATGGTCTCGCGTAGCGGAGCTGGTGCAGGTGAACGGGGCAGCGTACACCTACCGGCATGGCTGCGCGTGCTGCAGGGCGCTGGGTCTGCAGGAGGGTCGGCATCGCTCGGATGGCATGTGAGGGCAACAAGATGCACCTGTGTGGGGAAAGTCAGCCCCGGCAGCTGTGGTTTGGGGGTACGCGAGTCGGCGGCAGCCAGAGGAGGGGTGTGTGCCAGACACCATCCGGAGGCACGGAGGAGGGTAACAAGCCCAGACTACCTTAACTGCGAAAGAGTGACTCAGCTCTTTCTGCAAAGTTTGGAGTTTCAGCAGAATATTTTTTCCGCTATGCTGACAGCTTTTCCACCCACGTATCGCATATGTGGCTTTGTGCCACGGAGGTATTTTGGGATTACAAAGCCTAGTGTAAATTTTTAAAGTTACGTATGCAAAAAGGTGCCTTCTGGATCTTAAAATGTATAGATTGTGTGTAGAGTGTAGGGAGTAGGGGACGTCTTTGAAAAACCCGGGGCTTGGGGAAGATATATCCCCATCTATTATTTACCTGGGTTTTTTTATTTATTCCACCAGAACCCGGCCAACGATGTTTTCAGACAACCTTATCTACAGAAATAGAATTACTCTGAAATTCTTCCCAAAGTTGTAGCATTGTTTTTATCGTGGGGCAGAGTTAGTCATTCACATACCTGGTATATACTGTTCTCTTCTTGATCCTGTTACTGTAAGGCATTCCCAACAAATCCCGTGGGGAAAATAGAGATATGCAGGGAATTAAACCTAATAAAATAAAAAGGTTTCTTAATCTGTCAAGTGTATTGCAATATTCAGTGAGCTACTATACTCAACTGAAGATGAAATTGGATGGAGTGTGCTTGTAATATTGTTCCAGCACATGGAGCCATTGCATGCGCATACATCCAGCCTGCTTTGAGCAAGCCATTTGTCAGTTCTTTATGTGAGACTGTGGCCCTGGCTGTCACTCCGTGACTGCTGCGTGAATCAGGAGGGATTGAGGAGGAGGAGGAGGACAGTTAGGCGCTGGGGTTGTGCTTGGTCATTTATGTCTTTAAGCAACCCATCTGTGGAATCCAAAGGTTTGCTCTATTGTCACAATATTTTTTTTATGCCACAAATGCTGATACAGCAGCAAAAGCCTCTATCCGAGGGCCCCACCACATCATGGGACTGGAGAAGAAAAAGAGCAGAAATCCAGGGAAGTAATGTTAGTGACCAGTAACCACCACTATGGCAGATCACTCTTGTAAAGCAGGCAGGGCTACGGCTTCTTTTGACTCCGTGTCAGCTGAAGGAGCAGTAATTCCTTTGTGATGTCTGCAGCACTCCTCAGCTTGCTTTGGTGTTTGGATTTTGGGGTTTGGCATTGTGTTTTGGTTTGGTCATTTATGAGGTTACTTCCAAAGAAAAGATATAATACAAAATGACAGCATATATTAAGCATAAAAGCATCACTGTCCTCTGGGAGCTGTCACAGAAGAAAAGGCAGAGCCACTGAAATGCAACCCCATCAACTGTCAGAAGTGCCCGCCGGCAGGTCAGCAAATCTCTGTGGTCATTGCTGGACAGACCTCAGAGAACCAAAGGGACAAGTGACTTTTGTCCCCGGCTAGCAGGAAGACGCCAGCCAGGGAAACAAGCTCACCCTTTGTTTCACCCTCGGGCTGCAAACGGACCAGGAAATAAGTCCTCCCAACACCTTGCGCTGGATGCTGATCATATTTTGCCTGTGTCACAGTGGGGCAACTTGGTTCCTCCATTGTCTCATACGGCAGTGTTAAAAGACAGGGGAGCCGCCCTGCTCCAGAGCTGGAGCCCCGGCTTGGCACAGTTGATCACTCTAGGCTGAGTTTGGAGGTTTGCGAGGCTGAAATTCAAAGTGAAACTCGGTGGATGTGAGTGCCATGGGAACCAGGGCAAGCGGGAGGTTTGCATGGATCCCCTTAGGGTTGGAGCTGCCGAGTTTCATATGGTGCTAAAAAAAAAAAATAATACAGTGTCTCTGGAAAAAAAAAAAAAAATCCGTCTGTGTCTTGAGGCAACTGTGGGCACCTTCAGCCAGCACCTGATTCACTAGCGAACAGTTACCTACAAGGCATTTCAGCTGGCAGACACTTGTCCTAGGCGCCGTAGGCCGTAAGGGCTGTTTTCAGTTTAATCTATTTTTAATGTGGCGCCTTATTCCAAACTGCTGAGTTCTCACATTCCCAAGCTGTCATGGTAATGGGATTGTGCAGTCTTATTGGCTAAAGTTTTCCACCCCAAGTGCCAGCAGTTAGGCTCCTAAATCCATATTCAGATTCCTTAATGGGACTGGCGAATCCCGCAGGAGTCGGTAGGAACTGGACGTGGTCTGCACCTTGGAAAACAGGCCAGGCCATTAGGTGCGTCGGCAAAGCCTGGCTGCGGGCACACGCGTTCTCAGATGTGGGCCACCGTACGAATGGATTGAGCCCAGCCTAGGAACGTGTATCCCCAAAGGTGAGAGAGGTTCACGCGCAGGGCTCCTGTTCAGCCCCACCGAACCTGTCGTAGGTGAAACGCCGCCGAGCGGTGACCGTATGAACTATTACGCAATGACCGGGGCCGCTTTCAAAGGGCAGGTTTAAAAGCAGTCGTTCCCCTTCCTAGCATGGCTGCCTTTTTATTCAGAATGGCTACCAATGTCGATAGGAAGGAGGGAGGCAAGGTTCATGCAAGTGGGAATTTTGTCGGGGATTCGGGAGCGGCATGCATTCAGAATGGCAGCAAGCGGCAGAGCGCAACAGCGTGTCTGTCCCTGTCCTTGGCTTCCTGTCGGCGCTACTTCTCTACCCGTGATCTAACGCTGCGTATTTTTACTCTACTACCTTCTTCTGCTATTTCTATTTGTAGCACCCTGCTAGACTTGTATCCAAGCCAATCCAAAATTCTTCTGAAACTCCCTGTGCTAGCAGCAACATGAAAGCAGAACTCTGCAGCAGCTACGGTAGGGTTTAACTAAAGTTAAGAGCGGTGTCAGTCACTTCAGCCTCTCGAGTTGCACTGAAAATGGAAATGCCATCTGCCAAATGAAACAGTTTGCAAAAATTGTGTTATGTTGCCTTTTTTCATGTCAGGCCGAACAATACTCTCTGTGGAATTACCAGCCAACGTGTGAAACTGATGCGCTTTTATTGCCTTGTTTTATATGGAAGGTTTGTTTTCTTGTTATTATTATTGCAAGATAACGCATAAGGCCATGGAAGTACAATGCACTGTCACTCAGATGAGACAGAACTTACTTAGTACCCTTTAAAGTGTTTTGCTGCAGTGTGAAAGTGTTGTCATTTTTTTTCTCCTGTTTTCTACAAAGGAGGGAAAAGCAATTTTCGAAGTGTCCCACCAGAAGACAAAAACATAGAAGAGCCAAAACAAATTCCCGTAGAACATGTCTGTTCTCTAGACCTGTAACGCTTCCGTGAACCACATCCTTTGGAGCGCAGGTGAAGTGAAGGACCCTTGTGGTGCCATCTCCAGCCTCCAGAGCCAGACCCCGGAGCCAAAAGCAGCACTGCTGAGCCAAAGCTTCCCAGCCAGTGCCGGAGAGGAGTGGGCAGCCAGGCGCTGGGATGGGCTGGGAGATGGGAGCCTGGATGAGCTGGTGTTCCCAGGGATGGAGCAGAAGTGCCGTGCAATGGCATAGCCCTTTCTTCCCCCTCCTTCTGCCTACTCACATCAGGGCTGCATCCAGACCTAACCTCGACGTTTGAGACATCTCTCTTCCAAACAGAGAGTGTGTTTGATGTCTAGAGGGCAGACTGAAAATACAGGTGTTTGAAATCTTCTTCCACTCTTGCATCCCTGCCATCCCATCGGAGCACAGAAACCTCACTCAGGACTTCATGCTTGAGTCCAATACGTTGTAAGTAAGACAGTAGTGCTCCTTCCTTCTGGCTGGTGTCGGTCTTCTAAGTCACTGTCTTTTATTTTAGAGCATTCACTGAGGAAGTGGGAGACCTGGGTTCAATGCGTTCCTCAATCTGAGAGTGCTCGTCTCTCACTTCCCATGAGACTGTCTAACTGCCGGCTCATCAGCTATTCCGGGTGAAGCACTTGAGAGTGAAACCATGCCTTCCACCAACGGGATGTTTGCTCTCCCCGTCCCGCTGTTGGTAGGCAGCTTCTGTTTTAGAGTGAAATGGTCAGAGCTTCGTGGTGTGAGGAACCTCAGGCTGCATGTGGTGTTCTCGGAGCTAGTTTGCAAGACCCCATGCCTTAGGGTGTTCAGAGAAGGGGCTCCTCGTCTCTGGGTGCCCGGGGAGGACAGTCTAAAGTACATCTCCTTGGAGATGCTCTTCTGGGCAGGCGCAGAAGCAGAAAACTTGAATGTGAACCAAGGAGAGACCACAGAGTGCAGGTGGCTGAGAGTGACCTCTCTGCCTCTGGACTTCAGTGCCTGAGTTCAGTGAAAGTCCAGTCTTATGCACTTAAGTCCTTTATTGGCGGTAACTCCGTAAAAACCCAACTCTGCATTTGGCTCCTTCATGTGGACAGATTCTGGCAGATCCACCAGGATCTTTACTGCTGCTTTGATAAACATTTCCAAGGTTTGTTAAATGTGCTCTGTGACGTTCTTTTGTGGAGATGGTAATTTGACAATCATCACGTGAGAAACTAAGAGTTTGCCATCTGGCCCGGCAAGACTTTTTTCTCCTTACTATTAATTAAACTGAGGTTATTGCAAAATTTTATTATGATGGTTATGATTTGTCCTGTGATAACGCTGGGGCTAATGTGAGGCATGCAAGTGCCTTCCACGCTGATGACGTTAGTGGGAGGTGGACCGGAGCAGCACCTCTTCGGACTCTGGTGTCAGCTCTAATAACAAAGGGCCAGTTCCTGCTATCCCTATGCCGGCACCTTCCCCTGGAGCGGGTTCTTCTGGTTCTGAGGGGATGGTTTCACAAGTAGGAAGACGTAGCTGGGGGGGAGGAAGGGGGCAGCTGCTTGGCCGCAGTAGTGTCATATAACATGCCCTGGCAGGAGATCTTACTGACCACAGCTTTGCCCTGCTTGGTGAGGCTGTGGCCATTCATGGGAAAGTAGATCGGCAACAACAGATTGTTGGAGCACGGTGAGAAAAGAAGGGAGGGAAAGGCGGTAGGGCTAAAGCTGAAATCATCTGCAAAAACCAGGTGCTGATGGCGGCTGGAGGGAGGAAGAAGGAAATGAAGCTTTTCTGGTGATGGGACAGGAGGTGGCCGTAGCCTGTCTGGGATGGATGTGTGCAGTGTTTGGCTGCTTACCCTGTTTCCAGTCCACACTGACACCCGGCTCAGGGCCCTTGAGCGTCAGAGGCTCTCGCTCACTCTTCAGTGATCTCCAAACTGTGACTTTGCAAATATGCTGATACTGGTAGGTTTGAAGAAGATGGCTGGGTATGAGGTTGGTGAGAAGCCGTCCTCTGGCACTAAGCCTTGACATTTTTCCCTTCTTTGTCAGGGACTTGAATGCTTCAATGCTCAGAGTTAACCCAACAGCTTCACAAGCGATTCAATAATATTTATTTTTACCCAAATCCCTCGAAGTCTGAGGGACTGGAGACAGCATCAGTTTGAGATGAACAGCCAAGAAAAGTAAATCACCCTTGGGTCAGGGTGAACTCTCATTTGAAGAGGCCACAGATGGCAAAGATGTTCATGAATCAGCAGTTTCACAGACCTCTGCCCATTCAGAGACTAATGTGCACAAACAGACATGAAAACAGCACAGAGCCGCAGAACTTTCCAGATCCTTCCTGTTCCCTCTGCGCTGCTGAGGGGGACCTCCACGGAGGAGGAGGAGAGGGCTGAGGTGCTGGGCACTGAGCTAGTCCCAGGGGTGGTCACCTGCACCCTCTGCCAGAGCCAGAGCACAGGGTGAGGGCGAGCCGCTGCTCCCCATGTCCCTGCTCCCCTGACGCACACCCAGCTGTGCTCGTCAGCGAAGGAGACGCTACCGACAGGCCTGGTGCCTGAGATAAAGGGGAGGAAGGAGGGGTTAGGCGAGGACACCAGCTGTTGCACCATCGCAGGGCTGCAGGTGCGGGACGCTCCTGTGCGTTTGGGTTGAGCGCGGGGGCCTGCCCCACCAGGGAGCTGATGGACGCGAGGAGGTGAGGGAGAGGGATGCAGCCGGCCCCAGTGACACCATCCTGCTCGTCGGTACCCGCGTTGGATCCGCGTGCCCATGAGTCCGGCGCCTCAGCAGCCCGTCAGGGTACTGATGTCATTACTGGGGTCCCGCACTGTCGTCCTGGTCCCTGCTTGTGGGATCGTCTGTCCTTCCCTGCTGCCCGAGGGAGCCAGGCCCGGCGGAGGCTGCCGTGTCTGAGGGCGCAGAGCTCGCAGCTGGTGAGACAGAGGTAGGAGAAGGGGGGTCTGCGCAAATCCGGAGCGGCTGTGCCCGTGGCAAGCGGGGGTTACACACAGCTGTCCCCAGCCTGTGGATGGGAAGTTCTGTGCGAATGTGTCCTGTCAGGCTCCCAGGAGACTCCAACAGCCTTCCCTTCATCTTGCCCTTGATTTTTTTATATCTTTTTTTTTTTTTTTTTTTTCCTATTGCAGTCACAAAAGCTCTTCAGAAAGCACTGTATAATTCCATGGCTGTGTGAACGACTGCAGGCCAAGGGTGTGTGCCTGGACGGAGTGTGCCTTACCCCTCAGAAACCCCCAAAACTCCCACCGAGCTGGTGTGGGGAGATTCTTCCTGCCCCTCTTTGATGTTTGCCAAATGTTATGCCCGGAGAGTGCAAGACCAGAGGGCCGTGCAGAGGACCCCTGCCTTGTTTCGCTTGTGTATTCTAGGATCTGCTGGCCAGGAGGGCTCCCAAAGAGACGCAGCGTCGCTTCCATTCCTGCCCAAATGTCAGCCCGGGGGCTGCTGCTGCTGCAGGATAACATGTCAGTGGTGAGAGCTGGCCGAGCCAGAGACTGCGCCTGAATTGTTTGCGAGACTTTTATAGACTGTCTATCTGGGATGAAACGCAGAGCCCAGATCTTCAAAGGGCTGTGTGGGATGGCAGCTATGGGGCTCCCATTAAAGTTACTGGGCATCACATGACTGAAAACTTGTGTGACGCCAGCGTGTTTCTGCGGAGAAATAGCTGGGGCTGCCGACAGAAAGGGAAGCAGAGGCAAATGAACTCCTCCAGGCCCCCAAAAGCAACACCTCACAAAATTTCAGCCGCAGGGCTTGTGTCCTTTTTTGTAAGAAGCAATTATAGTGGGTATCACAGAGATGTAAAGGAACATGTGAGACATTGCAATTAATTTGAAGCACCTCATCTGCTGACAATAAATCCCAAAGTTGGAGAACATCTAACTCTGTAGAGAACTTGAGGGAGTTAAGTGGAGTAAATTGGATGAGTATGACTGAAGTTAGAGCATCTAGTTGCCATCCACCTTTCCAGAGAAGAGAAAAGGTTCTTGGAGAATGTCTTCATAAGGCATAGAGCATTGGGAGCGAGCACAGTCACGGAGGGAAAAGCTGCCCACCAGGCAAAGACCAGTGATTGTGGCACAGACAGTGAAATGGAGTCACTCTGGTCACAGTGCTTTCTGTAGCTCTTAGAAGACACTGATGGATCAAGACTCGGTCTAGACAGACTCCCCTTTTCTTACTGTTCTGACATTTTTCAGGCTTTAACATGAACTAACTACTATTGTCCTAATTTTACAGATGGGGACAGACAGGTTACGTGACATGCTCGAGGTCACATGAGCCGTCTGTGTCAGAGAAGGAACTGCACCTGGATCTCTCAGTTGTGAGGCTGTTGCTCCTGGCACTGCGTCCTCCTGACCGCAGACAACACATCCAGATTGACTTGGCCTGTGTCCTCTCTATGCCTCCAAATGGTGAGTTTTTTGAACAAATCAAAGAAACAAAAAAGTCACGCCTCAAATTTATACATACAATCTTCTGTATGCTGTGGCATGATGTGCCTTGGAGGAGTCTGCAATTAATACAAGTAATTACTGCTTGCTGCAAAGACATCACTGGTTAGGAATCTAGATGAAACTTTCACCTTGTTTACTGAGTGCCTGATGTTGTGCGATTCAGAATGGATTTGGGTGATATCTGCAGGATAAATTAAAATGTGACCCAGATGAGTACAGCAAACTCCTTGGTGCCATTGTCATGATTTCACCACCACTGGAGCTTTAATACCAGTAGAAAGAAGTCAGGGAAATAATTAGGTAGGAAAAAGTAATCATCAGCTTATTGCAGAGGGGTTCCTTGCGGTTGTCAGTGTTTGCCTTCTCCACTCAAAAAGGTTTAATATAAAGGCTGAAAAAGGAGTGGGTACCTATAGTTTGTTGGGACATGTGCCTGTTCTCGGTCTTCAACATCATTGAAGATCAACAGGAGTGGGATTTCCAAAGTGCCCAAGGAACCATTGGTCATGGATCCCAAGGCACAAGGCCCCTGAGGCACATCCGATAGTCCCATTCTGAGCAGCGCAGCTACTGAAGGACCGGCTTTGGTGGACTCGCCCATCCTTTTGACTCCATTTCACAACCACCTACTGACTCGTGCCGCTCCAGCTGTGCTGTGGGCTGCTGCTTTTAACTTGGCAGTGCTGCCAGAGGCACTGGGCACCTGGCGTTTCACGACACCAAAGGAACAGCCATTAATTGAAACTCATCAAGCAAACAGCCGCTTCTGCCTGCCGTGGCTCTGTTTTCGGCACTTCAGCTCTGAAGCGAGGCTGACAATTTTTGCTGGTTTCTCAGACCTCCTATTGAGTTTTGTTAATTAATATTTGTGAAGTAGTTGTTTTCAGGTTTATGGTGATCCAGAGTATTGTTATTACTGTTGGTATTATTAAGACTAATAATACTGCTAATAACCTTAGTGGGCCTGGCAAAATTCAATTTGACTAAAATCCTTGCCACAGATGAAAAAAACTAAGTCCAGTGATGTGAGGGGGTATGTGACTCAGTTACCAGTAACTGCTGTTTACAAGGGGCAGGAAGAGTATATTTGCTCAAATGAAAAAAGGTCAAGGCAGAGGCCCATTTGCTGTTTGTTAATAAGTAATCTAAAGTACAACACAGCTTTACTGTAACAAATCAGCCTGGCTTAGCTTTTCTCCCATCACCATTATTTCCAATCCAGTTCTGGACTAAAATGCCAATTCAAAAATAATCCACTTTCTCATAGATTATTTTCAACATCTCCAAATCTATGGAGAGGATTTATAACCGAGGAACAACAGCAACAACAAAAAAAAAAAACCCCTTTCCATATTTTTGCCAGTGTTTGTCTCAGGCCACCGTAGGCAACCAAGGTTGAAATATCAGATAGGGCATTATTTATCTCCTGGGAAATTCTCCTTTAGGCTCAGACCTGTGCATCTTCCCTATGGAATTGTGCCAGCCAGGAGCTGTGGTGTAGCTGGCCTGCTTACAGCCACCCCACCGAGTTACTGATGTAACTTACAAAACCACCTATGTCATCTCTGAGTCTGGCTCACAGTCAGCAGTTAAAATTCAAACATGGGTGCTGGAGAACATCCTTCTTCCAAGTGACTGAGCATATGTGCCCTTTATGCGTTGCAACCCCTGCCCTCTCATTGTCTTTTGCAGTAAAAAAAAAAAAAAACAAACAGAGGCCACTTTCCAAGCACCACTTGTCCTTAGCCACTGAGCAGTATTCTGGAGAAGGGCTGGAGTCCGTCCTTTGTAGTTCATCTACTGGCTGCGGGTAGGATCCACTACAAAAGGGTTTGCCATTAATGAGCCTCTTAAAGCGCTTATCAAAAAAGCAATGCCCGTGCCCGCTGCCAGCTAACCACAGCTTCTCATTTGTAACCCTTGGTGTTCACGTCCTTCAACTGTACTGGCCTGAGGCACACACCGAGTCCTCAAAACAGGGGATGTGATGGACGCAGTGCTGGAGCAGGCGCAGCTGGCGTGGCAGCGGTGGTGTGCACCCGTGGCGCCGGGCTGGGAGGGTGTTTTGCCTTGTGTGTAGTTATTTCTTGAGGGAAGGCAGCAGGGGCACACACACACACATACACACAGGTCACCTTTGGAGGCGGAAGCCATGCAGATTGCAAACTACAATTCCGAGCTTCCTGAAATGCAATTTTGAAAGGCAATGATCCTTTAACAAATCAACAATCCCTGCGCCGGCAGTCCTGACTGCCTTTTAACCACGGGGCGGTGGGGGGAGCTGGGGGGGGGAACAGGCTGGTGAAGAAGGATTTTCCCTGCAGAGCAGGTCACGTTTGGCTGGGAGCTCGGAGCATCTTCCCAGTGCCAGAGCCTTAACAAAGAGTCTTCTTGAGCCCTGTAGTCCTAGAGGGCACCGGGGCCTGCCTGCATTCAAGGCAGGGAAGGGGGGGAATGGCTTTCTGCAGAGCTGCCCCTCTGGCACCAAGCAGAAGACAGTGAGGCTGAGGTGAGGGATGTAGAGTATACAGGGAAGAACACGTGGGAGCTGTTGTAGGGTCTTTGCGGTGGGATGGAAAGCGTATTCATGCAGCTGAGCGCTCACACACCGCAGAAGGCAGCACCAGTGGCTCCCAGCTGCCAGGAAAGGGGTATTTTGGATGCCCCAGAGCCCTCGTGTTTGCCTTACTGTTCTGCATTATTGACACAAGAGAAGAGGAGGAGGGGAGCGGAGGACACCCGGTGTCCTGGGGAAGCAGGCATGGCTGGCGCTGCCCTCCGTGTCTGTACCTGCCTGGTGGGCCGCAGCGGGGTGGTTGGCCAGCAGTGCCGTTCACAGAGATCCTTCAGCTGATCCAGTGTGGGCAGGGGCTTCATCCCAGACCACCTGGTGTGGGCAGCAGGGAGTACAGTGGAATTGATGCTCCCTTCTCTGAAATCTGGCTGAGCTGGGCATCTGGGCAAATAGCTCGTAGCTTTAGCAAGGTTAAGAGGATGGCAGCGTGAAGTCCTAGATCCCGTGCTTCCACGCTGCTCTGCAGGAGCACGTGGCCGTGCCATACGTCACACGTCGCGGCAGGGAGAGCAGTGAGCGTAACTAGGTGGCAGCCTTTGCAGAGTGGCGATGCCACATGAAGATGCACGTGTTCGTTACTCATGAGATGCACATTTACTGCCCATCCCCGCCTTTCTGCAGTAGTATACACCCAGGGTGGTGGAGCTTTCTGCTCCTGCCCCTGGATGTTGTGCTGTTTCCCCTTGTTGTGCTTTGTTATGGGTAACATCTGTTGTTCCCGAGTTGCCTGGCGAGCTGCAGGAGTCTTTAACAACACCGACACACTGCAGTCTTCCTCTAAATACTAGTGAGGATTTACTTCTTCCCCTAAATACCAGTGAGGATTTACTTCTTCCCCTTACAGCAATGGGAAAACTGGGGTACCAGGATGTCATGTGACTGTCCTGAAGCTGTGGGATTAGCTAGAAATTGTTAAGCATTCCCTGAACCCAAGCCTCAGCGTTAGTCATCGCCGCCTTGTCACCCCTCAGTGGCATCATGACAGTGAACTTCTGGACCGTGCAGGCTTTTGCACACAAATGCATTTAATGAAAATGGTGCTGCACACACCGCTGCAGAGACAAACACTCCTCTAACCGGTAGCCAGGATGCCTGGGAAAATATGCAGGTGGTTTCAGAAAATCATAAGTAGCCTATTATCACAGAGGCGAGGCAAAAAAAAACCCTTGGGATTTTTCTTCCGTGCCCATCTGTTAATTTTCCCCCGAAGCCATTATTGATTTGCACAGGGGGGCATACTAACGCCCTGCAAACGGTGCTGGGAATCAGCGCTCTGCACTGCTCTTGCTGGACCAAGCAAGCTTCTCTGATGGGAAATGGCAGGGTGACATGATTCTTCAACTTGGACCTTGGAGCTTCACGCACCTGGCCATCATCAGCCTCAGAGAAACAACTTCTGCTTCCCCTAAATACTGTGCTTTGCTGCACCTCAGCCTGTGGCAGAGGTGAGCCCGAGCCCTTCTTGTTCACCCACCAGCTGCCTTTTGTATAGTTCATATAGCCCATAGCCTTTCTAATAAAGAGGTCTTGCTTATAGCCTGCCATATTTGCAGACATTTATTGATACTCAGGTATCTGGCTGTGCTTCAGGAGTAGCCCAAGATCATCACAAAAGGCTGTGCTATTTTAGGGGCCAAGTGCTAAGACTGCTGCTTGTCTGCTGTCCCCTTTGGCCCTTACAATTTGACCGATGCATACACACTTGTGACACAATAAAAATACCGCTCAACCTTCGTGGCAACAAGTGTCAGCCTTTTGTACGTGTATCTGCAGCCCTCTGTAGCTAATGTGGGTCTTGGGGTGGGACCCACCAGTGCTGTGCTTCTGCTCCTGCTTGTGCCGAGCCGTGGAGCAGACGTGTCTTGGGGGGGGAAGCCACTGCAATGCCCTACAGCGCGCTTGGCAGCTGCCCCGGCTTTCAGCTGCAGAGCCCCTCGTGCTGCCCGTGATGGCGAACGCAATGGAAATCCAAAGATGAGCCGTGGCGTTAGTGGTAAAAACCAGGTGGGGCTCCTTTTGGCTGAAGCACACAATTCAGAAGCATTTTCCCAGCTTTGTCTTTCTTTTATCATTCTTCTGAAGTATCAGAAGGAGGTGTCGCCCACAAATCGTGGCCTGGGGGCAACGTGAACAGCTTTGCTCTTCATCCTGGCGTCTCAGCCAGAAGGAAGCCTGAGAGCGTTTGTCAGAAGCGGCTTGGCCTGTGGCTCTCTCCTGATGATCTCTGCCTGTGTGCCGGGTGTGCTGAGTGGTTGCCAAAGGAACTTCCTGAGCACTGCACCAAACGGGGGAATTCACTGTGGAACAGTTGCTGCGGTACGTGAAACTTAGAAACAACTTTTGCTTTGCATTTGTGAGCAAAATACGGTGTTTTCCAAAGCATTTTTATGAATTTGGTCAAGGGTAGCATTATCAATTTCTACTGTCGCAAATATAATTTGTGTAGTAAAATTAGAAAGCGACCAGAAGAAGCTGCACGTTGTCATGAATTTGGTCCCGATGGAAGCTTGTCCAGCTGGATGTTGCCTCAAAGAAATGTCACAATTTGTGCATTTTTATGGTAAAAAATACTTCTGCTTAGGAAAAAAATGTTTCTAATATCTATGAGCAGTGAAAAAAGATACAGGAAGTGTTTTGCTATTTAATGACCTAAACACAATTTTTCACTTTTTTACAAGAAACAAAGTTGTTTCCGTTCTCCCCCAGATGGTCCCGGCTGAGACGAACGCACGGCGCGTGTGAGGGAGAGCATCCCCAGGGCGGGAGCCGCTGTGCCTCTGGGGCAGGGGAAGGCTGTGTTTCTGCGTAGCGATGGCAGCGGGGCAGATTTTCCCAGTGCCTTTCTCCCCTAGCACGTGCCAATTCACAAAACTCCTCCCGTTGTGCGCCAAGACCCGAGTGCCCAGGCTGAGCAACTGTGTGGTGTAGCTCTTTGCAGATGCGATTACGAATTGTTGAAGTTATACCCAAGAGTACTTTGATGTCTCAGTATTAAGCTCTGTGTTTTTTGATTTCCCCTGCCCAGCTTCTGCCTTTAGAGCCAGCCGTCCCTGCAGCGTGCCCAAGGCAAGCCTGGCACTTCCAGACAAGGACCAAAGCATTCAGTGTGGTGGCCAGAGAGACTGATAGGGCAATTTTAAGTCTTAAATGCTACTGCTGCAGTGACCCAGTCCAACAGCTCCTCTGGAAGGTGAGCATGGGCAGCCTTTCTGTCACAGTAAAGACATCTGATCTGCACCACGGCTCACCAGCAGCCGGGAAGCCACAAGCAGGGTGACAGTTCTCCTCAGGCTGTTTGTTCCCATCTGCCACCTCCAGCAGAGCACCCAGACCTCGAGGGACGGAGCTGGACACTCCGAACCCGCTCTCTGCTGAGGATCTGCTGCTCTGCACAACGTGCTGCTGAATCATGGGGCCGGAGAGCAAGTGCACGTGCATGGCTGTCTTACCTCCTGGTTCCAGCATTCCCATGGGAGTCTGAGATTCTGGACTCTGCTCCCAGGACTGTTTATGCATTTTACGTGAAACAGTCACCAGGTAACATATAATCCCTGATCAAAGCCCTCAGGGGATTTAGGCAAAGCAACGCCCAGTTTCTGGATCCTGATCAGACTTAGGTGTGAATTGGGCTGAGCTGCTTGGCCCTGTCAGGACTGGGGCAGTTCTGGGCACGCACGGAGGTGGAACTTTAGATAGCTGATGAGCTTGAAAGTATTTGAAAAAGTTGGAGATTGAAGGGGCCAGATAGTGGGAAGGACCTAGGAGCTGCAGATCTAAGGTGCAGATTTAGGGTAAAACATCAGGTGCTCCAGTAACGAAGTCCTCTTACAGGGAAACAATTATTCTCACAGATTCCTGAAGTGGAAAATTTTGTACATAACCATTTTATGTGCTTTTTGAAAAAAGAAGTCCCATCCTAGCCACTGCATTTTCTTGGATTTGTTTCCACCAGGCTGCATGTGCTGAGCTGCACAATGGTGGCTGCCGTATGAATGGCTCGTTATTCTTACCAAGCGTGACAACTGCTGTAGCGAAAGCAAGAGCAACCTGCTCTAATGTAAACTGATTTCAGATTGCCCCCGGCAGTCTCAGCTACCTCATCTAACCTCTTTTTTTTTGCCAATCTTTTTTTTTTCCTTTTTTTCCTTCCCTCCCTCCACTGAAGAGGCACCCCATGCTTTCTTATAAGGTGTTTTATCACGCTGGCTGTTGCGCTGGTGTCTACGACCTGCGGATGATCTTCTCTGGTATTATCCTTGGTGTGTTCCAAAGCCACTGGGACCCTCCGGCAAATGCAGACTCCAGCTTGCCCACGGCAAGGCCGAGCTCTGCAGCGGCTGCCGGTTGTGCCCGAGCACAGCCAGCTGCAGGGCACCGCGGCGGCGTGGCTGGCTCTGGATGGGGCTGGTGTGTCTTTGATACCCCACCTGCGTGTCTGCAGAGCGCTGGCGGGCTGGGGAGCAGCGGACAAGGAGGGGTTATTCAGAGCGGCACTGCTGTCCCGCGGGACGGTGCCGGGTCCGAGAGGGCAGCGGTTGTGTCGGTGAGGGAGCGGTGGCATCGGGGAGTGGATTCGGGGCAGGGAGAACTGTGGGAGAAGCAGTCCAATTTGCCGATGGTAGCTGCCAGATCGGTGTGTATGATGGGTGTGATATAAATTACTATCTATAAATAAATACCACAACAGCATTTTAATGAGGTGTTTTCTAGTAGCACTTGTCCAGGCTGGTAGTGTTATGTTAAGGCTGGAGAAGTATCTCCAAGCAAGCTTCTTGGCTAAACCTTCATAAACACGGTCTCACCCAAGATCTGACTATGATTTGTTTGGATAAGAGGTTTTGCTTGTTTGTTTCTGAACATACTTTCAAATATGTTTGGGTTTTTACTTTTATTTATTTATTTTTTTCTTCTTGGCCCCGTTTTTGTGTTGGTAACTGATGCAGAGATAGGGGACAAATCCGGTGCCTTCCCTGAGCATTAGTCCTTGTTCTGACAGCAAGAAGCTTGCAGAAGGGCTGGGTCATCTGGGGCTTTGGGGCTGGGGGGGGGCATTCGGGGCTGTGACTCGCAGGAGTGACCTGTGTCTCTCCAGAGACTGGTGGGTGAAAATACCCGGCCCAAATGAGGAAGTGCTGTGGCCTTGGCGTCTCCTGCGGTGCTGACATTCCTGCCCTTGCAGCCGGTGCTGCGTGGAGGCAGGGCCTCATGGACCCAGCCCCACCTGTGCAGCGTGCTTCTGCTGAGGCTCAGCAACCAACTTTGATTTTTTTTTTTTTTTTTTTTTTTTTTTTTTATGGCAGCTAGCTATTTTTTCTGAACTTTTTGCAGCCTGAGCTGCTGGACAAGTGGCTGCACATAACTAGCGCGGAGCATGGCGTATTGGCTGGGACTCGGCCACACGCGCGGTGGCAACCCCTCTGTGCTCCAGGGCTGCACCGCACGCATCCACGCTCTTCACCTGTCCTGGTCTAGAGAGTCCCCCACGGCGTTGGGCCCCATCCTGGGAGGTTGTCCCCTGCGTGCCCAAGGGCACAGGCTGCTTCGTACCTCTGTGCCACGGTAGATCGGCACTAGAGATGGGCCGTGGTTTTCCATCTGAACCAAGCAGCCCACGGTGGGAGGCAAATACTGCGGCAGGGGTTGGGTTTGGAGGCCAGATCTCAAACGTTGCTTTCACATTTCAGGCCAAAACAATGGTTTCATCAGAAAGCCTCTCGACACGTTAAGTTGCCACCACAAGGATGTGTGAGAGCTGCATATATCCAAAACAAAGGCGAGAAATAGTCTTTCTCATGCTAGTTCTGAACTGAGGAGTTTTTTGCACATTTGACTCCCGTGTGCTAACGGCAGGACCTCTTTTCTACTTAATTTGAAGATCTGAGAGAGAAAGTTCAGTTCTTTGATCCTTAAACGTAAAAAATCTCTGAAGTGAAGACTCTTGACTGTCTGGACTTATGATGCATATTCAGAATTCATTCATTTTGTAAATAAATAATTGGCAGGTGATGCTATAGAGATAACAGCTTCCATTCTTTTTGATGAATAATTAACTCCAGCCAGATCTCCCTGATTGGCAGCTATCAAAAAAACCCCAACAAAGCAACCCACAAAATATTATCGGCTGGAAGGGACATCTGGAGGGCTGCACTCCGGCCTCCTCAAAGTAGAGTAACTTCACCATTAGCTTAGGTTGCTCAGGGATTTGTCCATCGCATTTTTGAAATCTCCAAGGGTGGGGATTTCACAAACCTCTCTAGGTGCCTGCTCCAGTTTAACTGCTCTTATTTTGGAAAATGTCTTCTGTGCCATCCAATGGGATTTCTCCTGCTGCAGCTCGCGGTCATTGCTCTTGTGCTGTGCACCTCTGCGGAGAGCCTGGCTCTGTTCTCGCTGGCAGCCCCGGGTGCCACCAGCCGCCATCACGGCAAAGGCACACTGCTGGCCCTTCAGCATGTTGTCCACCAGGAGCCCAGGTCCTTCTTTTAGCAAAGCTGCTTTCTACCCGCTCCGTTCCCAGCCTGTGCCGTCGCACGGGTTTATTCTGTGTCAGGTGCAGACTTTACATTTGTCCTTGCTGAATTTCAGAAGATTTCTGTCAGGCTTGTCTTTAAGGCTGATGAAGACCACCTGAATGGCTGCCTTGTCCTCCAGCATAATGACCTACAGCATCAGTTCAATGTGATGCCCAAACTGGCTGAGGAACCATTCTGCTCTGGCATCCAGGTTGCTGGTGGAGACAGGCCCAGGCGTTGTCACTTGAGGAATGCCATCTGTAAATGCCAATTAAATGCCTAGTTGTTGACCATTATTATCCTTTGAGCTTCATGGCCCAGCTTTTTTCAGCCAGGCTGTGGTCCATCCATTCAGGCAATACCACTCCAGTTTGGCCCATATGGCAGACAATGTCAAAGGCCATGCTAAAACCGAAGTAACCGCTTCCCCCACCTCGTCCATCCATCCCCTCATTCCAGCACAGATGACAGCTGTGTTGGTTGGGTACACTTTGTCTGTAGTAGACCCATGCTGGCCGTTCCTAGCTACCTTCTTGTATCTGGACATGGATACTGTGTGAACTTGCCCTATAATATTCCCAGGAAAAATGTACTGATACCTTATGTAAGACATCTTCATCTTTTCTAGTGCTTTGGCTAATCCCTTTCAGAAGAAGCCTGTTGATTACACGTGTTGAGTTTATGAGAGCTTCAGCATGAGCCTGCAGTGTTGGTTGAGGGCATTTTTGGTAGGGAGTGGTAGAGCAGGTCAAACTCAGAAGCAACCTAACCAGGACACACCTATTTCTCCTGTTGGGAATCCCTTTCTTCCAGCCTTCCACCAAGGATGATCTTCCTGCCATTGTTGCCATGGCCTTTGTGTTACCTCAGGGCAGGAACTCTAAGGGGAGGAAATGGGAACAGAGGAGGAACGAGCCTACCAGGCCAATGGGCAGAAGAGTATGGTAGTGTCAGATCCTGGCACCTGGCAAGGATTCAACTAGTTTGAATAAAAGGAAAAAATAAGGAAGAAGAAAGGGTAAGGTGATCTGCACGGAGTGCTAGGGACAGGAATGGTGGTTTCTAGAGAGCGTGAGTAGTTCAGTCAACAGGAAGGGCCAGGCACTTGCCAAAATACACATTTGCACAATGGCCTATAGTAGTTTGAAATCACAGAAGACGGTTGAGTTTCACTAGGTATAACCTTGGTTCACTGGGGTCTGAAGTACAATCCTGAGGTAAGTACTACTATAGAAAGCAAGAAACAAAATGGTTGGAAAGCCACCAGGTCTGACTGGAGCCAGAGCAGGACAAACATGGCTTCGCCAAGCTGGCATGCCCTTGGGTGGCCTGAGGGTCTCTCCTGCCGCGGGGGCCTGGCTGCAGCCACGGCATCAGTGGCGCCCCTGAATCGCTCCATGTCTGTGGAAGACAAAACTCCTGGAAATGCTGGTTAGTGCAGACATGGGCTAGCCTCATGGAGGGCTGGGACTGGGATTCACTGGGGCCTTTACGGCCAGAAAGGCTTGGCAGAGCAGAGCAGACACCTCCCCTCCGACTGGGACCGGACCGTGGAGTTGCAATAGAGGAAAGGCGGGCGCAGTGCAGGAGGTAACGACTCTGCAGGAACACTTGGGCATGCAGCATCGGGCATGTCTTGCTAATGAGAAGAAATATACATAATCCTCTCATCTTTCCTTGTACCCATACTAATGGGATTGTATTTCTGTGATGGACTTAGGTTTGTAATCTCCTTACAGCACATTAGAAGACTTTCAACAGTGATGCACAGAAAAGCAAGTAGGATGTTCGCGTGGTGCCAGCGCTGGCGTGGACCACGTGCATCTCTCACGAAGGAGACCCAGTCTGAAAGGTCAGGTTCCTCTGCTGGGCAGGCTGAGGGTTCCCAGGCGAGTGTGAGCACCTGCAGTCCCTCGTGCACATGAAACCTGACTTGCTGGGTCACCCTCCTGCAGTGACACAACATCATTTAAAGTTGTTTGCTTATTACAGAGATGCTATCACAAGGTGTGGCGCCCTGATTGGAGTCTAGCAAGAAAGTAACACTCTTATTCACCCACCCGCCCACCTTTGGCAGATGGTCTGAGGGTCTCTCCTTGGCTTCATGACGGAAAGGGGTTGATTCACCTCCACCCAGCGCTAATTACGTGTTGCTGCCTACTGAGGTTCCCATGTGGGCACTGGGGTGGTAAGCCTAGAACTCACTGCTGAGATTAACTGCAAAGTAAAAGCATGATTTCTTGATGTCTGTTTTATATTCAGCCTATTAATAGTTACTTAATACACTGTATCATTTACTTGTGATTTTATTTCTTTTTTAGCAATCATTAAAATGCTCCCAGCTGCTATTACTCTGCCGCGCTCCTATTTCTGAGCAGCTGTTGCATGCAGCCTTTCCATCAAACTAGAAAGCAGTTCTGGTAGCAAAAATTTTATGTCATTTTTGCATTTTCCTTTCCTTTTGGAAGAATACCCTTTTTCATTCTTTATTCTAGATCCTCCTGTGCTCCACAGCTTGTTCTGGAGGGGCTTTGCCTTCCCAAAAGCTTATCGTTTTATCCCCTCAGCTTTAGGTCAAAATTATTCCCTTGTCAGTGCAGTTCTTACTGAACCAGGCTGGTGTGGCAGGTCTCCACTCTTTTGTTTAAGTTTATTTATTTTTATATCAGGAAGGTAATAAAATTGACAAAAGAGGTTTATTCAGACTCCAACTGTACAGTTTACCACACAAGCAAAATAAAACGTCCAACACATTTCCTTTTATTTATGGCATCAGTGCTGAGCCATTGTGGTACCAGCACGAGGTAGCTTTTCCTCCCTTCACCTTTTGAAACCTCTTTTGCACCGTGTCCCACACCGAGCTTTCCGTTTGCTCTGCGTCCTCCGTCTTCGCAGGAAGCTGTTGGTACAAAAAGTGGAAAACTTTTACCAGAAGCGAGGGCACGGCTGTAGGGCTTTCCCTGGGAGGGCGGGCAGGAGGAGCGGGCCGAGGGGCTCTAGTGCACCTTCAGCTTCTCAGCCAGATGCTCCAGCTGTGCCACAGTCTGCAAGGAGGCCCACGGGAGCCGTCAGCGTGGAATCAGGGGTCCTTGGGGAGTTCAGCCACCTTCTTGTTCAGGTTGTGTGGGGCCCATCCCTATGGGGAGATGTTCCCAAACACCTCCTCAGGACCAGCAGTAGCCTCCACTTGGCTCAGTCCATAAGTCCTGGAGCACCTCAGCGCTGCTGTGGTGAGGGCCAGGATGAGTCACCTGCGCCATGGAGCGAGCGCTGAAGCCCGGCGTCCTTACCCACACAGTGGTCTCTCATTTATGGGTCAGATGTAGTGTCCAAGCGCCTGGAACGGGAGCTGCAGTCTATTTAGCAAGGTCTGTTTTCATGTCTGTTCATGGGTGAGTTGGGAGCAGAGTGGGTGTCAGTCCCAGGGATGGCTGACTGCAGTTAGCAAAGAAAGAGGTGTGGGAGGATGGAGTAACATTTCAAAAGAGAAGGTGCATTCACATCTTCACGGTTTCTAGTGAGTGGACAAGAAGTCCCCTGATACAATGATACGTGGGGTCTGGACATGGGAATAAATTGTCTTTTAGTGCCTAGATCAATGGAGGGAACAGAGCAGAGACAGCAATGCAGGAAGGGAAAATCAATTCACTCAATATTATTTGTTAATATACCAGCTTCACCACCTTTATAAGCACTTCAGCCTCGGGGGGTGGCTGGAACCTGCCTTGGACAGTGGGGCTGGGTTTTATGGGTTCTCCAAGAGCTTGTCACAGTCCATACTACTGGAAGGCAGTGGGATAGGGCACCCAAATCCCTTTGGAGCTGTCAGCACCCCTGTCTCACTCCCTTCAGGCATGTCAGGAGGGGGCTGACCACCAGCGTTTCTGGGAGCCGATGCCCCTGTGCTCTGAAGTGCCCGCCTTTGAAACAAGGTAGGGGCATTGCCTCTTGCCCTTGAGGCCCACAGAGCCCCTGTGCTTAAACTCGCCAGTGGCTGCAGCCAGAAGCCAGGCTCTGGGAGCGCTGCCTTTGTCCGACGTCTGCCTGAGCCCTGCCCTGAGGTGGCCCGGCTGCGGCCGGTCACACTCCCACAATGGCCACCCTCCCCGGCACGCCGGGGCCTCGCCTTGGGGCTGCTTCCAGATGAACAGAGAGAGGACTCTAGCTCCCCCTCTTCTATCAGGAAGGCCAGTCTCCGCACAGACCGCCTTTTCTTCTAAATCTATACATTAATAGGCATCATAAAATGCTGTAATAGGGGTGCAACTGCTGACTCTTCGGAAGCACTGCGCGATCACTGGCTCTGGTGCAGTAAATAGAAAGCAGTGAGGTTCTGGAGTTCATTTCCAAACAGGTGAGGGGGAACTCTCAAACCAGGAGGCGAGTAGCATGTCTGCAGGTCTGGTTTCTCCTTTCCCTGAAGCGGAGGTGGGCGTTAGGCTGAGGTGTGCAACATCCACATCGTGCCTCATCTGAGATTTGCCAATATTCACTTGTTGCTTTTTACTCTTTAGCAATCAAACAGAAACTTCTCAGCTGGTACCTTCTGGGTGACAAGGTTTGAGAAATAACCTTTCGGTCACTATTGCAGCACTGTGAAAATGGTTCTGAGGTGATATAACGTGATACAACAGCTACATCGCATGAGCAGAGCACCGTATCGCAGAGCTACCTGTACTCTCCAGTGTGGTTCAGTTTGTTACCGAAAATACAGATTAATTCTCTGAATGATACTGTACACCCTGCAAAGGAAATATTCTAGGTGGAGCTGCTCAGGCTCACATAAACGTATCTGCCTGCTACAGAAACCTTTAAACTTGCAACTGCTTAAACACCATCAGTGGCAAAAGCTGCCTCGGCTGCCGCGGGGCTGGGTCAGAAATGCCATCTCACGGTCAACAGGGCAGGTTGTATCACCAACACTGCGGCTGGGGGCGGGAGGCAGTTGGCCCGCTAGTCAGTTTTGGGAAATATATTTAAATTTCAAAATTCGTATTGTCGTATTAGACGACTCTAAAACTGTAGGTAACAATATGTAACAGACAAAGGTATCTCTTCCCAGTGAAGCCCTGGTGAATCATTTTATATTACCACAGAAGGAGCGAACCAAGTTTTTACAACAATAGTTGGCAGTATTTCTATTAAATGGCATTAGCCAATAATTTCTAAAACTGCCTGTTAATTACAGTGTTCAATCCTTGCAGGCAGTTCTATTTTACATAAGTGCAGTCCAGTTTCCAGCCATCAGCTGAGGACTACAGCCGTTTGTCGTAGCCAAACAAGACCATGTATTACTAAATTCCTTTCCGAGGTAAATCTATCATCATTGGGTTTGGGGGTTTTTGGTGGTGTTTTTTTGTTTGGTTGGCTGAGTTTTTTGTTTGTTTTTAATCCTGACGCTGCCAGGTAACATTCACAGGAGACGGCTTACGCCCCACCACCTCTGGGCAGGCTGTCCGGCGGCTGCGCGCAGGCGGCCCAGGCCAGGGCAGTGCTCAGCTCCAGCCCGGCTCCCTCAGCCTGGGACACTGAGCCGCACTGGGACTCTGGACCACCAACCCTCCCCACCCCCGCCACCCCCAGGCACCCCCTCGGCACCGCGGCTGGCCCCGGGGGTGCTGCTGCCTCCATCAGCCCCCAGTCCTCAGCCGCTCCCCAGAGGGCTCTGCTGGGTTCCCTGCGCGTCTGGAGGACACCAGCTCGATCCTCTGTCCTAGAACACCCAGAGCAGGAGCAGACAGAATAAATCTCTTGCAGGTAACTGGCACAGCGGCGGGAAAAAAAGTGACATTTGCTTTGCACTTATCACTTTGACTATCTGTAATTATTGCTAGTGCTACTACTGCAGTGTTACCTGAGGCTGCCCGGCCAGCACTGTGTTCAGCACAAACGCACCCAAACCCCTCAGAAAACCTCCCAGTCCAGAATGCAAGTAACTTGCAGTGGTGAAGAGGAGGGATAAAACCAAATGGATACAATTAGCTTAGGCACAACTTAGTCATCCTCTTCTTGGTATAATTATAAAATGGACAAAGGTAGCGCCAACTAACCTCAAATGCCCTTCTAGCCATAATTAATTATATTGCATAATAATGGTGTCAGTTTAAACATTGTTTAAAACCGATGCTTTGCTTGAAATTACTGTACGGCCACACTTGCATCTTGCACAACAGACTCACACACAGCAGTGTCTGGACTTCCATTTTCTGTTTCGTTGTGTCATCTGTGCATCGGAAAAGCTCCTGACCAAAGAGGAGTCAGTGGCACAGCGGTAAATAGAAGTGGGCAGATTCATCTCTCTGTGGTATATGAGGAGCAGGTAAACAGGAGACGTGCCCACAGCAGCAGTGGGTACAGAGGGAGTGCCCTTCGCCGGCGCTTACCCTTGCCTACACCACTTAGAAGAGTTGCATAATTGATACAATTGAACCACATCAGTCCTTTATTTATAGAACATAATGAAATGGTTTTCAACATCCTGGATCATGCTGCATGGGTGATTGCCATATAGGCACCCAAGAAGAATAAATAAAAACATTTCCCTAAGGTATTCACCTTCTCTGCGTGCATCCAGGACGTTGTTTTGAGGGCAGTTCTGTAAGGAGCGCGGCAGGTATTGCACGTGCTTCGTTCCGAGGGGAGCTGCAGTGACACTGCTCCATGATGCTGGAGTTTCACGTTCCCTGTGCAGAATGTGAAGCGTCGTCGCAGTTCAGTGGAGCTCGGGGGGAACGAACCAAACATACCGCTGAGCACAGCCCCGGCGTTGTGCTGGAGGTAGCCCTGGTTCAAGCTCCGCAGCCTGCGCTTGATGACAGCCTGGCTTTCCTGGAGAGCACACGGGCTCAAGCTCAAAAATAAAAATTAATAAATAATAATAATAAAAAAAGCTGTGGCATCTGATAGCTGCGTTCAGCGATGGCAATGGAAGTGAGTCACGGAGCAGCCCCCTGATAAAGACAAAGGACCTGGGTGACGGGAGCCATGGGCTCCCACGGCAGCTTGTGCTTGCGACGGGCTCTCGTTATGGAATTCGACACCGTGACTGTGAACGTCGTCCAAGGAAGACTGCTCTGCAACAGAAGCACGAGCATCAGGTGGCACTGAGACAGCGTTACTGTGAAACTTACACAAAATAAACCAAAGCACTGCAATTATTTTACCTTTTTTTGTTGCTATTATTGGAAAAATATGGATGATTTAGAAGTGTTTCTCTTACCAGATTGTTTGTCCATCTGTATATGATGTTCTGCTGTTCCTATTGCATCATTTGAACTTGGCCTTTATTTATGATGCTACATTGTTTTATGTATACACTTTATAATTAGAACTACTAATTTCAAGCTTGCTTGCTGCCTGTAGTTGGCTTTTGCAGAACATTACTTGCAAAAAGATCACAATTACTCAGTTCTTTTCAATTGCTTGGTGAGTCTTTTCATAAATTGAAAAGAAACCAGGACTAGGTTTTTAACTATTTCTAAGCTTTACACGGTGCCCATCTGGTGCATAGAAATGAGCTGCATCAAAAGTTGGGTCTTTTCAGAAGCTGTTTAAGCTCTCTTCTCAAAAATCCTGTTTTTCTGAATATAAAGAAAAAATTAATCACCACATAAACATACCAAGAGAGTCCCACGCTAGCTGTTATATTAGATTTTAATTAGGTTTTTGACATATAAAACTTTAGCCTAGACACATTGTCATATTCTTGATACATTTTGAACTGAAACAAATCCTTCTAGGTGAACGGTTCTGCAAGAAGGAGCTAGTCGTTTCCGTAGACATGCTGCAAACTTAGACACAATGCTCCCATTTTATTATTTGTTATTTCAACTTTGCTGATGATTCAGTGGTGTTATTCCGCTGAAAAACTGGAGTGGCACAGCAGTGAATCAGGCTCATTGGCTCTGCAGCTCACTATCTACAATGAGGATCCACCTACAGGTAAAGCACTATCACACTGCGAGTATCTCACAGACTGCAATCTGTTCTAGCTTGCCAGATCTTCATCGGAAGAGGATTGCACAGGTCCAAAATTAACGCGCATGCTGACTGCATTTTAGTCAATGGGAGTACTCATGTGAACAAGATGAGCTGGTTTTGGCTTTTCTAATTACAAATCGCTCAAATCAAAAATAGCAGAGCATAGGGTTACTTTTAGTTGTGGCTGACGTTTTTTCGTGCCCTGGCTGCCGCGGGTGGGGAGAGCAGCCCCGCGGCCGCTTGCCCGAGCGAGACCCGGCCTCAGCGCCACAGGGGGGATGGATGGTGCCCAGCGCGTCCAGTCACTCTCCCATCACCGCACCCAGGATGGGGACACCTCCACCGAGACACCCCCGAGTGCGTGCTCCTGCAGCAGCGGGAGCCACATCAGACACTACGGCTGTTTTATTGGCAGCCAACGGCTCAGCCTCACCCTGTTACCCCTCAGTAAATACGCAGTGGCAAATAATGCTAGAAAGTGTATGTTCATGTAATCAGCACTGGGGTTTCTTTCTTCAATGTGATTATCTCGTGATTTATTAAATAGTCTCTATTCAAACTGCCAAATAACGTCCCCTTTCCCTTATATGTTATTCCTGTTTTGGTCCCTTCCCAAAGTCGGTCTTAAAGGGCATCTCCCAGAAGCGTGCATTCACCCAGCGCTGCAGAGGTACCGCGCTGCCCATGCACAGACGCTGCACGTTGACCTTCGTGTACCCTGGCTCATGAAAAAATGACCCCAGGTATATGATGGGCCAGACAGGCTTCAGCAGGAAACACAGCAAATGTCTGTTGATTTGAGGAACCACCATCCCAGAGGACCTGAGCAACTGACTGAGTGCATAGTTTTATTTGGGGGGGTGGAGGGGATGATGAAGGTAAGCTGCCTTTAGCACGTTAACAGGCTGGGAGAGGGGCTTACACCGAGCAATTGCACAGGGAACGCAACTGGAAAAGCTCTTTTGTTTCTGCCACTTGCAAGACCGTCACCTCGGGCAGCGTCTCCACTGCTGCAGGCGTGGAGCGAGGCCTCGGCACGGGCTCAGTGCCCCGCTCCAGCTGCGGAGGCAGAGACAGGTCACCAGGGCTGGTGTCACACAGGCTGCTATCAACACTGAGACATCGCTGCTGGGTTTCTCTGGGTTAGCATAAGGTTTTTCAACCCACTAAAGTTTTATCTTTGGGTCTTCAACGTGAAATCAACCCAGGGTGGTACTGGAAGGGGTAATGGCATCAGGCTGCGGTGACAACTGGGTGACACCATGAAAAGAGTGCCAATTTGCTGGTGATCCCAGCGGAAGGGAAGGGGACCATGACCTGCTGCTCCCCTGCCAAGGGCATGGTCTCCACGGCAAGGTTTGGCTGCAGCAGACAGGAGATAAGCACCACGTCTAATTGCACTGCGCAGCTTTCAGGAGCCGAGCGATGGCTCCTTTCTGCAGTGACGCCCAGCCATGACCACCACTGAGCAACCGTCACTGTCAAAGAGACACCAGATGAACCCAGGAAAAGTGAAATGTCATGACATAAAATAAGAAATGTGCCAAAAAGGCAGAATCTTACAATAACGCTAGTGTAAACGCTGGTCTGTTAAGAAACGTCAGCCTAGTTTTTATCTTGTAGCAGGGAGATTGTTTTTGAAAAACCTATGCAGAGTCAAAGGAATTCATAAACCTCCATACCAGGTGCAATCATTAGTCAGTAAATGAATTACACATAATTATCTGCTTTGTATTTAATTCACTTGGCTTCCAGTTTCTTACTCTTCATACAGTGAAACTCTCTATCTCTCTCACACAAACACACTCTCCATGGGCAAGGAGGTTTTGGAGGGCTGCCATCGTCCTGACTCATGAATCAGACTCCATGATTTGAATGATATTTATCTAAGCCTGCAAACAAAGAAGATGGCTATGTGTCCAATGAGAGAATAATTATTGTTATTATGTTTATAGAGCAACAAAGTCGGGAGTTAGGACCCCGGGGGAAGGGCGGCAGGAAGGGCGAGCTGGGCCGCGGCAGAGGCCGCAGGCCGTGTTTCGGTGCGGGGCTGTGCCAGGCCCTGGCCGGTTCCCTGCCCGTGAGTCACCGCTGCCGGGCGGGCGCCCGCGATGCTGCCCCGGCGGGACGCGCGCCCGGAGCCGTGACCCCCTCCCCGGGGGCCCGGCCGAGCTACCAGGGCAGCGCCGGGCCTGCCAGGGCTTTGGCAGCGGCTGAAGGGACCTGGGGATGGCACCGAGCGCCCAGACGGCCCCGCCGCTGCCAGGCAGAGGACGGGGACGTGCCGGCCTGCGGGCGAGCCAGGCTGGGCGCAGGGGTACCGGCGCGGGCAGGGCAGCCTCCTGCTTGCAGCAGAGCGGGCTTTACTCTTATACAGAAGCCAGCTGTACACTTACACCCACAGTGACTTTAACTGAACTACAATGAAAGGGGAAAAAAACCCGTAACAGAAAAAGCCTGCTTTGCAAGTAACAGCACTATCACAGTAGGTCGCTTAGAAATAAAAACGTCCCTTAAATTGGCATTTGGGCTCACCCCGTTCCACAACCTCCGGGCAAGCTCGGGCAGCAGAGCCCCGCTGCATCGCCTGGGAGAGCTCTGGAGGCGGCGATGGCGGAGCCGTGCGACAGCCAGGATCCTGGTTAGAGCCAGGCTAACGCTCTCTGTACTCTGGGCAGTGACAGAGGAGCCTCTGCCTGTCCCTTAGGACTGTCTGTCGTAGGCAATAAGTTTGGGATAACAAAGAACTTGAAACACTTATTTCTAAAATGCATCTGCCACTCTAAAGCCTCATCTTGGCCAGAATCGCACGAGTCCCCTGAACTTAGAGGGCACCCCAGGGGAAGGGGGCTGCACACCCCTGCCCTGTGCCTGCTGCCGAGGCATGCATCTGCACAAAACTCACATTTCTCCTTGGGCTCATGGAGACAGTCACCCGTGGTCACAGCTACCTCTGGCACATCTGTACAGCAGGATAACAACTGGTGGCTCTTCATCAGCTTGGCACCACCAAGCAACAGCCCTGGCCACCAGAGCCAGAGACCTTGGAGAAGGACACCAGACTCTGGAACTGGAAATGTTTTGGTCTGCGGTTTAAGGACACAGCCAGTCATGGTAACGGCAAGCGGCACTCCTGTTGAGAAAGTTGGAAAAAGTGTCATTTACTTCCATCAACTCAGCTTTGGGATGGTAAAGTTTGAGCCACCTTGCAACTATACCTAATGATCTTTGGGTTAACAACATACCAGGGAGACAGCAGGACAAACAGGCAGATAAAGAGGTTATCTGGAAATAACAATGAATTTAGAACGAATCCTATGCAGGGAACAAGCCGTCCCATTCTTGTTCTCCCAAGACTGCTGTGAAACACTGCCAAATTTTGTCCTTTTTATTGGAGGGGAGACAAAACCAATACCCTGCATAATTATCAACGCTCAAAAAAAGCCACTAAAAATGCAAGATAAATAACTTGATGCACCTTCCACTCGATCCATTTTTAGAAGAAAGCTTTATCTCACTAGATGTTTTAACAGATTATTAAATCCATTTTAATATCACAGGAAGAAACACGGAAAGGCTTTGACTAAGGAAGAATTGCCAATGCAATGATACTTTGGATGACGAAGCATTCCTTTGGGGATGTGCATTGAAGTGCTCGCTTCTTTAAAATGTAGTAAACCTTCCTTACTTAATTCCCTTTTCAGAACAACTTAAATTTTCTGGAGAAGGTTGGTAGAAAACATCTATATGCCAACAAATTAACATCCCAGGGAAAAAAAGGGCTTTATATGAGAGGAATCAAAAATATCGCTGAGACAATACTGGCCACAAGAGGAAAAAATGAGGCTTTAGGGACTGAGTAAAGACTGGGAGTCCTGGATCGGGACTTTCTCAGTCTCCCAAAGCTGGCACAGAGCCCCGAGAAAGCTGGGCCACCTCTCAAGGCTTCGTCCACCCCACTGCATTGGCGGCGGGACGCCAGCTGTCCCCCGCGCCGGGGAACATCGGGGGACGTGGCACTGGTTACCCTGACCCCCAGTGTCCCCCAGCCCCGACTTACCACTGAAAAAACCCTGCTTCTGTGGAAGATCACTTTCGAATGGAAACAGACCTTTGTGCCCCAAAACATGTTTGTTTATTTATCTACCAGTTTGATTGTTTATCAGTTGATCTAATAAAAATATTACTGCTCCCCACCAATTTGATCTAAGAGGCATTTTAAGATCCTTGAACGGAGGACGCAAACAAAACCATACAGTATATTACCAGGCAGGTAGAGAAATAGCAAAGCACGACACTTCATAAATATTGTTGTGCATGCGGCAGTTTCTGCATCTCCCTCCCTGATACACAGAGGTTTTGTATTATTATTACTACAGCGAAAAAAAACCTTGATAGTAGCCAAAGTTGTATGAAAAGCACCCCTCTGTTTACAGTCCCTGAGAAATAATGCCATGAACTACGGGCCCGAGAAGAATGCCACAAATACTTGTCTCTGAGCTAGCTGAAAGAAAACAGTCAAAAGAACAGGGCTGTAACAGGGCTTCGTTCTAAATCGCTGCATTTGGCACATCTGTACCAGCACACCTTGGGGCTGTTGCTGGACATAATCTGCCTTTAATTTTTTAATTTTTCTAATATTGCAATGCGCACAGCAGCTGGATTCACACAGGTGATGAGCGCGGTGATACCGTGGCACACACCACCCGACCACGGGGCAGCCCTGCTCTGCACTGCCGGGCGCCGGGGCTTCTATAAAGCTGCTGTTCCACGGTGGTGGCCTGGCGGCACGGCGAGGTGTGGGCACGGCGAGGTGTGGGCATGGCGAGGGCACAGCGAGGTGCGGGTGCTGCACAGCCACCCGCATCCCAGCCGCGCAGAGCCCCGCGAGGCGAGCTCCGGGCTGTCTGCGCCTCTCCGCAGAGACCCGGTTTTTCAGCACAGCGTGAGATCTGAGGATCAGGCCCTTTTTCCAGTGGGAACGCTGCCTGTTTTGCTGCAAGATCAGCAGGGGGAAATATATTTCAAATCTGGAGAGAGGACTTTTTCCCGGTTTACAAACTGTTCAATGTTTACAAAGTTTTAAATTGGAGTCAGTAACAAAGGAGCACAGATTCAGCAGCAGAGATGTGAATAAGCTTTACAGTTGCCGGACGTCTTGAGTGATACCAGTGAAGCTAGCCTAGCATTTTGCAGAATGATTAATAGCCTGTGCTTGTGGGGATTTTACTAATTTTTGGTGAAGTTACTCAAGTAATTTAGAATAGGAATATTGTTTACCAGCCCTGGGAATATTACATCGCTGGGCCATGTTCGCATGTGCCTTGGAAGGCTTAGAAGGGGATGGGGAGAGGAATGGAAAGAACCACATCCTCCTCTGGATCACAAATCATGCCTGTTTGTACCTGAAAGACCATAAATTTATCTGTTTGCAGAGTACTGGCATGTCGCCTGGGAACTTCCATTAAAAGATGTGGTTCTACTGCACTGCAGCTCTCGGTGTCAAAGGTGGCATCTTTAGCATGCAAAGGAAAGCTTTAAGGTCACGTCTGTGGTAAAAGAAAAATCCCTGATGAACCTGGCAGCAGTTTCAGCATCGCCTTCCCGTGGGGCTGCTGGGGCATTTTCTCCAGTGAGGTTGCAGCGTGCTCTGGCTCCCAGCTTTTATGTTACTCCATTCTGTCTTGTTGCACAAGCCTTGCTCTAGGATGAATGCATGAACTCGTATTTTGGTGATGTGAAGCAATCTAGCCCTGACCTTGCCGCGGTCCCTTACGCACACACGTAAAGCATCCTCTGAAGCTGGGGAGAGTTGGTCTCTAAATGCTGATGGCAGGACAGGTCGTGTCTTTAGGTCGCTGGCAGGCAAGACTTGCCCGTGTGCCATCACTCCCAGACCTTCCTACCACCCTCCCACCTGACAAGGAGGAGACTCGGACCCTGGGCTCCCACGTACAGCTTTGTGCTGTGACCGGGCTCTGTAAATTCACAAAAATGAGTCCCCCCAGCACAACTAACGGGCGCAGCTGTGAAATACAACCTTTTCTTAAGAACCCATTCCTGGCCCTGCCTCCTGCTGCCCCATGCCAAAGTACTGAACTAACCCCATTTCCAATTGTTTTGCTCAACATATGGGTCCCAGATAGGGAGAAATAGCCAAAAGAAGGCAAATTTAACTCAACGTGGGCAAGTCCCTACTGCACTGGGTGTGGGTACGTACTGGTGAGCTCTACAACGGGGAAAGGACAGAAAGCCAGGAGAGGAGCAAAGCTGAGCTGGGAGGGAGGGGCAGAGGAAGATTTTGTGTGCGCCTGGGAAGGAAACAATGGGACAAGGGGAAGGAATTAAAAGAACCACATCCTTGTCTGCATCACAGCCCTGCCGTTTAAGTTATTCCCTCACGCTGGACCAACCCTTAGTGCCCTACTTCTAACATTGCTCCCCTGTGACTGCTGTGGTGAAGCTCCATCCCATTAGATGTGTCCCAGCCAGGGAGCATCAGGGCACCAATGCTCTTAGCGTGTTAGATCAAGCCTCCCTCCTTCATTCTGATGACATTTTGATGTGTCCCCCACCCTTGCTGGCCTGTCCCAAGCCCCTACAATTAAGCTCCAGCCCCACAGCTCTGCTGAACATAAGCCGAAAGATGTTCCCCCTTTCCCTCCACCTCCGACCCCACAGCCACACCAGCCCTGCCCCGGGCAGACTGGCTCTCTCCAAAGTCCCCCGCAAGCCTTCAGTGGGGAGGTCCTGCCCACACCCAACCTCCCTGCAAGGCCTCTCGGGGAAGAGCTACACAAGGAAAGGACAAAGGCAAGATAGTCTTTCCTTGCACCCTCTTGCACTTATGTCCTCTCCTCTCATCTCTGCTTCCGCTAAGTTTCTCAAGCTCATCGTCTTGTTTGCGAACTGCGGCATGTCTCATTAATGACGATATTGGTGCTTTTCCATTATTGCTATATTCCATAATATTTGTACTAGTTCTAACATTCACCCTTGTAGAGTCTTTGTATGTTCAAAGCATTTGCAACTATTTATGGCTTATTTCTCCCAAAAGCAGTGCAAGGGAAGCAGGGATGTCAGCACTAGCAGCCCCGCTTAGCAGATGGACCAGTCAATACAGAGAGGATAAGAGCCAGCAGCAGCAGCATTGGCATTTGAGCATCCACCGTGAAGTCTTTTGGTCTGGACAACCCAGAAGCAGCTCTCCTCGGCACACTGTTCCCTTCAGGTAAAAAAAAATGTCTGCAAGCACCCTTGCAGTGGGCCACCTTAAGAGCTCTCAGCCACGTACAATGAGCAAAAATGGTTTAAAAAAAGCATGTGTGTTTATATGTACACATACATATATGTATATACATATGCATGCATATTTATGTATATATGCACATGCATATATGGATATATATGCCTATATATGGGTACACATACATATATACCCACGCAATGTATCATTTATATCTAAGGTAGAACCGCAAATATGTAATAACATAATGTATATTATACTGTAGATATGATATATAATGTACGTTACATATTATAATATATACACATCTCTATGAGATATAATCAGGTTTCATTTTGCTTCAATAAGCCTTTGACTATGGTCAAGGTATCTATCTGAAGACTTGAGGTTCCCCGTTTGGACAGTGAACTATAAATGTCCAACTTCCCTGTCTCCAGAGAGCAGAGGAGCTTCATCCCTTCCTCGTAGCGCCTGTGAGAGCGCTGGGTTGACATTCCGCAGGAGAAGCCTAAAACAACCTGACCACCACCATCCTCAGCTCTCTCCGGCTCTGAGATGACAGCATAATAACCAGCATTGCTACCTGGAGAGCTGCTGTCGCTGAGAACAGGGCGAGTACGAGGGGAGAGGTTACACACTTGGAAGCATACAGAGTCCTTCAGGATTTATTTGTTCACTCCAGAGAGAAAGTGAGTCATGAGAAACCTTAAGGTGGAGCACTCAAAACAAGGAGTGTATAAATGATTAGCAAGGGAAGGTCAGCACTAGTCCTTCAAGTCTGAGCATGTCCCGTTGTCGATGGTACATAAATAATACCAGTTGGATGCCTGTGGTTGCAGGAGAACAGCTATCACACTTCTAGTCTCTGACACGTCTCTGACTCATACAATATCATCAATGAGGATGATCTCAGTTTTCTTCAAAAAAGGTAGTTAAGGTTACAGGAGCAAACTGGTAAAAAATGGAACTCAATCAACAGACCCACTTTCAAGTCAAAGCTGCACGCTTGACAAAAGATGAGCTTTTCTTTTTAAAAACAGACCAAAATGCCTTTACTGGATGGAGAGCCAAATGCAGGGATGGGAGATGGACCTGAATTCCACTTGCACTCGTGCAGCAATGCAATTAATCATCTTGTCAGATAAAATCCCATTGCAGAATCTTCATTAGCACACTGATGCAAATGAAAGAAAGTACACTGCCTGTTTTCTTCAGATCACGGGTTGAGCTTAGAGCATCTGCAGGTAGGAAAAAAATCAGTTGACTTCTTTAGTGAGCAGGAATGACTAGTGATTCACTTGGAGGTATCTGACAAGGCCATTGAGATTTATTTTTTTTCTAAGATAAAGTCTCCTATGCTACCGATTTAAAGAAAATATTCCATGGATAACACACCAAAGTATGCTAACTACGTTATCCTTATATCCTCTAATACCTGTGGCGTTGCATGATGTAGTGTCTAACTACGGAATGCAGCTGCCCAAAGGCTGTAGGTCCTGGCATTTGCAGCAATATCAACTGTATCAGCTATGGGAGAGTCCAGGCCACCGTTGTAGTTTATTATCCAGCTGCAAGTGCTCTTAGACACCTCTGACACCACGTCTCTTGCAGAGAGTAGAGGTGCTCTCTGAGTACCTTCTGCACTGGTACTAAGCTTCTCTTCAGATACTGTCCGGTAAATTTCCTATCATGTGTAAAGTTGGACAGGTGAGCTGTACCATGGAGATGGGGCAAATCCTGAATGCTGCAGAGCAACAGAAGCTTCTGGGGAGAGCAAAAGTATACAATCACATACCTTTATCTGGTCTTATGCTAAAATCTATGTAAGTCATTTCACAGACAGCTGCATCAGAAAGGACAAGCTGCACAGCATTGGGTGAAAGAGCAATTTTTTCAGCATATTTCTATTTACAAATTCAAGAGCACAATCCTAGCACAATGCAGCAGTTAGAAGGAATGCCAGAAAAAGCTACATATATACTACCTCAGACAACATAGTCATCAGTCTGCCTTTTCTCAGGGAGCTTCTCTTGTGTGTTTTTCTTTCACCTACAGTCCGTCTCTACACTTTGATCTCTCCACCCAAGCAGACACCTGGCTGAAAGACAAGGAGCCAAGAGACCACAGAGATGCAAAGCCAAGGCTGAGTGTTGGCAGGGAGCTGTGGGGCTGAGGTGGATGGGGCACCCTGGCTGCCGGATAGAGGTGACCAGCTACAACAGGGGTACAGAACAGGAGCATGAAAGGGCTTGTGGTTCCACAGCTCCTGTCCCAGATGGAATAGGGCAGGTGACAACTGGGTGATGCCACTACAAAACCTGAATGTTGACAGGTGCTGTCCCTGCCCCTCCTTGCTCTCAGTTGGTGGGTGGCAGGAATGGTGACGCTTATGCCCTCTGACTCCGGAGGCAAGAAGGATGTAGTTCCCAGGTGTTTGGGTAAGGATCCTATTGGGGACCGTTGTCATACGCGCACACTTTCCACTCGCAGTGCCATCTGACTTACCAGTGCTTCCTTTGACAGCCACCACTTTCTGTCCGTGACAATTCTCAGCTCCGCCAGTGACACTACAGTGCCGTCAGAGCGCGCTTTGCTGGTGATTTACAGAATTGTGGAATTAAAATCCAATTTTGAATTTTAACAAGGTTTTACACTGTGCAGAACTGTAGAAAGTTCAATGAAATAATCTAGCAATTTTTCCCATCTACGTACTTCTATAGCTATATGCCTTGTCTTAATGTAATGTTATTTTTGAATGTGGTCCCTGCCTTAAAACATTTTACAAACAAACCTTATCTGTGGAGTAGTGAATCCTTACTCTGAACCACTCTTGCCCCTCAGGATAGCTGAGATGCAGGGGAGGAATATCTTTTTCTGCACAGTAGTTATATTTTTCAGGACCCAAAAAAACCTGACACTGAACTGGCCAAGAAAGAGACGGGTCTCTTCCTTTGGTAACTGGATGTCAACTTCCCGCCTGTCAGACAACTTTAATTAACACTTGACCTTGTCTGGTTTGCAGATTTATTTATCTTTTTGCTTTCTGATCAACAAAAATAATAGAAAAGATCTTTGAAAAATAATAGAAAAGATATCTGAAAAATGCATTGTACAAACAACAATGGGTGAAATCGGGAGAGAGAATTTGCTTTGTTTGCATATGTGGGGAGTGGCAGAAGCAAGCAGCACCACTGAACGGCTGCAAGACCATCTTCGAGTTATAAGATCCTTTTCTAAGCAATCTCAAGAAATGTTAACGCTGAGTTCGCCTCATCCTTCTCTACCTTCCGCCATCACATAGGTATTCCCTTGTGCAGCAATAGTTAGGGAAAGGAGCCAGCCCAGAATTGCCTTGTTTAGATAGCTGAACTTCTGAAAAGTGTAAAACCCAACCTGATGTGTAAGTGCTGTCTGTGGACTAGGCCCGTGTACATACATTTTGCCTAGGAGAGTATTTTTCTTGTGCATTTCTACAGGCACAGAGAGGGACGAGATCATGGGTGTGCAGTTTACTCATGCAGAAATAAAGTAATGAAATGCAGTCTCTTGCCTGTTTTCTTCTTTGGGAGGTGCTACAGAGGGCTGCCGTTTGCAAAGCAATTGTCAGTGAAATCGTGTCTGCATCCTTTTGTGTGAAACAAAAGGAGACAAGACACAATACTGGTTACAAACTAATCAGAGGTTTGGCAGCTGCTTTAGATCACAGAAAAATGTCTTGATCCACATACATTTAAATGAATAACTAACTCGCTTAACTACTTAAGCAGTGCTATCATTCTTTGTGAATGTGATCCTCGTGCTTATGCAAAGTGTATGAACGCTTTTGTGCAGAGCAGACCAGCGCGTTAGAGAGAAGACTGGTGACTCACAGTTCCTTGCAATGAACTACACTGAAAAAGGATGTTTAAACCTGTAAGCTCAGCATTACTCTGCCTTCATCACAGCGGCACATCGCTGGGACACGGCTGGCTGGGAGCAGAAACTGCTTCTCAGAGAAATTCATAACAAACCCCATATACTTATTCCTTTTAAAAGACAGGAGGAATAGCCCCCAAGGCTGACCAAGCTATTTTCTTCTGTCCCCTTTGTTATTTTCTAGTATCTCTGGGCCTGAGTCAAAACCACAGCTGTCCACCCAAGCCTTCCCACTGACTGCTGTGGGGCTCGGATGGGGCTTGCTCGTTTTCAGGCTTTGGTGCTGACCTCAGTCTGCCATCTCATCCCCCAGGCTCCCAGGAAGAGAGAACAGCAGTCCCCGAACTATGTGAGGGAAGAATTCAGGTTAAAGCTGCCTGGGACAGGCTTCGATATGTGTTTTGAGATAACTGGTAGTGAGGTATGGCTTCAAAATCCAAATAAAGGAGCCATGTCTTGGCATGATATCCCAGCACGTGTTTGAAGAGCACCATACACCATAAAACTGGAGGGTGTGGGCAGTGCCACTGATTTAATAATAAAAATAGAACTGTGGCTGAATTTGAAATTTGACCATATTCCTTGTTCTCTCAACTTTACTAATATACATTACTGCTCCATTTTTTTTCTGGGAAAATAGGAATTAAGGACAAACCTTGAAGGTTTAGCCTTCTGCCTGCACCCGTAGCGTTTTAGGCAGCTGCCTGCCAGTGGCCCAAGGCACAAATCTTCTGCCCTCCAGAGCAGCACAGAAGGCACCACAGCCATCCCCAGCCTTGCTAGCAGAGCCTCAGCAAGCTGTTGGCACACATGTGGGTCCTGGCCCAGGACACGTCCTCTGAACCCTGCTCCTTGCAGACCAGCAGCCTTCTATTCTCCCGTCATCTGTGTTCCCTCCTGATCTGTATTAAAAATGTGAAGCACAAGGAAGAAAAAGTTAATGAGCGGTCCATTTATCCAGTAAGACCTCGCATACGAGATGGAATAGCACATGGCACCCAAGACAACATCAAAACATAGCTCTGCTTAAACACAGTGGGCTTTGCCTAAAGAAATAAAACCAGGAACTAGTAAAAATTAGAGGAATAAGGTACAGTTAAATAACCACAATAAACAGCTACCATGCAGTAGTCCAGAGGTTTCCATAAACCCATGAACTTTGAGGCTGCTGGGAACATCCAGCCCTATCTTCTCAGGTGAGAGAGCAGGGGGAAAGGAGGAGTATTCCTCAATTCATCCCTTCCTTCACACCTGGGGAGGAAATGTCTTCTGCTGACGACAAACCGCAGCAAACACAAGCAGCCACCCCTCTGCCACAACCCACAAACCTGCACTCATGAAGTAGGGTGCACCCACCACAGAACACTCCCAGACTTCTGCGTTTTAGGAGGATTGAGCACCCCCTTTGGGGACATGCTCTGCCTTTGGGATTTCTCTGCTGTTCCTCAAGGGCTGTGGCTGCTTCAGGGAAAGAGGGGAATTTCAAAAAAATCACACTTTTAGACTAGTGCGTTACTATGGGTGACAATTTTCATCATCCTTTTTAAAGGGGTGCTTCAGTGACCCTTTGGGGATTTGAGTGTATTTTATTTTTGCTGTTTGGACGAGACAGGCTACAATCATGGATTTGAAAAATAAAGTTTGTTAATACCCCACTGGCTTTAAAAGAGAAGGTTTGGCATCCTCATCTTCCCTTTGGGATTTTGATTTCTCAGATCTGAACCCCATGGAGCAGGGCAGACATCACTTGGCAGTAATGCAAAGTGTGGCATGGCAGCATTTTTGTTCACACAAATCCTCGCACACATAGAATTTTGCTGAAATGCAGGTAAATGTTTAATGACATTGTAGCTGGATAAACTAAGACTCTGAGAAATAAAGTCACTTGAAAGCGTGGCTCCATGAGTGAGAAACCGGCATCGACATCCTATTGCCATAAGCGGACCTGCGTCTTGCTGCAGGCCAGGAGTATGAACCCTGAGGGCTCAGCTCCTTCTTGCAACAGAGGGATGAATGTACGGGATGAGTTTTCAGTTTATAGAGCAATAAGCCTTTTGCCAATCAACCCCAAAATATACCTAACCACTGATTCCTCACCCCTGCATATAGATGACTAGCCTGCTGTGTTTCTTAGCCTCATCGCATTCCTGTTTTCACTGTTTTCTGTTTAATTTAGGAAACTCAGATATGCTAAACAATGATATGGATCTCAGTATCATTTTGTGCTACAATGCTTCAGTGCCACTTAATTCTGTGACGAGAAATAATGCATTGACTGCAATGTATATTGCTTGTGTTCTTCTTCACTGCAACAATGAGTCATTATTCAGAGTATGTTTATGTAATATCATAAATACCAATCTCTGGTATTTATGCAGCATAGTATTTACTTGGGCAAGTTGCCACATGAACTAAAGAAGTAAACAAAGAGCCATTCTTTGGAGGGTTAAAAAAGTCTTAAAATGAATCCAATTTTCCTTCATAAGGCACTCCTTGTTATTTTACCTAAAGTGGCTCTTTAAGATATACGGTATGATAAAACACACAATTCCTGGGAGACGCAATTATGGTTCCTAGGAGACTGGTGAATAAACAATCAGGAATAGAGTGTTTGTTTTCCCTAGGTTTTTCTGAACTATTAATGGAAGGCATTAAAAAAAATGGGGAGGAATCTGTTGGGTTGATAAATGGTAAGAAAAGTTGAGGAGCGCACTTCACTGAACACACAGGGTTTCTGCCTAAAAGCAGTACTATTTTATTGGATTGCAAATAATCCTATTTTGCAAATGCATTTGCGGTGAGTATAAATACCACAGTGGACTCTTTGTTTGTTATATTTGCTGTACTGTGTACATCAATGGCACAACGTGTGTTCGAAAGTAAAGAGCTTGCCTTGTCTCACATTACCTTTAAGCGTTAACACAATCAACTTCCTTCGAATCAAGGTGACAAAATCTGCCGCGTTGTATGAAATGTTCAGTCTGACACAAATTCCTCAGGAACGGCGGGGGGGCCCTGTCCGGAGGATCGCTGAGCCACTGCAAACCCTCTTCTAGCAAATCAGGGACGCTGCAGTCAACCCTACACGTGTGGCCACTGAAAACCTGGAAGACAGATAAAGCTAAGATGAACCAACAGCGGAAGAAAAGCTTTTGCAACCTGCGTATATCAGAATGCAACTGAGTCGGGGGCAGTGCTTAGCAGAGTCATTCAGGTGATCCATCACCTAAAACCAGAGCATCCCAAAGCCACTGGCCACCTCTCTACATCAGCTACCTCTTCTATAAATCAGATGGACGAAACCAAGTTATTCATTCTATTCGATGGTGCGAATCTTCGACTTGCTCTCATCAGTAATATTTAAGCAAATTATGGACTTTGTAGGACCCTCGCAGAAGCACAGCTTCACACAGCAGGGCCTGGGCATGCACCAGCACCTGCCGCTGCAGGTTTTTAACCTCATTAATATAACGATCAGGTCTTATTAGTTTAGCAGAAACAAACGTAGACCTCACATTCCTCCTGTGGCAAGTAGGTGTCAGAGCAATAGATCGCACTGCTGTAGTTAATATGCGTTTGTGATCTAGTCATTTCCTTTAAAAAAAAAAGACAGGACAGCAAAAGTCATGATAAAGTCTATTTTGTATCAGATCTGAAGCAAATGCTGATGCTATTCCAGGCAGAAAAGCACACAGCTCGTGAGTTATTGCCTAAGTGATGGGAGATATTTTGTCTTTTTCTACCCTGCACATACAGATTTACAAAAATGCCTACAAGAAAAATATATGCACAGGATGAATCTGGTCAAGCTCGTACTTGTTCTTGTCTTAAGGATTTATTAGAGAAGTGAATAAACATGCTTGTTGTGGTAATTAACCCCATGTAAATCGCAAATCCTGCCTTCATAGGGTTTGTTTGTGCTGCTGTCATTAAGGGCCATTCAGTGTTTCTAAACTGGAGACAGGCCCGAGGTTAAACCTCAGCAAACGAAGGGGAAGACGCACAAAATGGGGGGACAAGGGGGCCCTGGCAGGGGAACTCCATCGGCAAGCCAGCCCCTTGCCAATGGTTCGCTTCCTTCGGAATCCAGGGAAAGGAAAGACAGCAGCAATAAAACCCACCGAATCCTACAATCTTCGGGCAGTCCCAGCTTGGTAACTACATTTCTCCAATCTAAAAGGACAGATTTACTTCCAACCTCTCTGCTCCCAGGCTCTGGCGGTGTGATGCCAGGGCCAGCCCTGGTGTGCGCGGTGAGCGCCAGGTACGGCCACCCCACGCCGCAGGCTGCGAGGAGCAATCTGCTCGAGCCATGCTGGGTCAGCTGCTCCTCGGCCTCTGGATGGTCCCTTCCCCAGGCTACTGAAACCTGTGGGAATCTTTTCGCTGATTTCCACGGGCATTGGATCAGATTTAACGTCCCCAGACCAGGTGCCAAACAGGTGTATGGTGCCAGCGCTAGTTCAGCCCTCAGGAATGGCCCCATATCTTCTCCTTTGGTCTGTAGGGCCCATCATGCCCTGTTTTGTCTAGTAGTGAACACCATTAGTAATGGAAGTCTATGTCTAATAGGAAATGCCTTCTCTCCTGTAACAAAGCCCTCAAATTAATTACCAGCAGTATGATGCCTTGGAAGGAAATCTGAATTGAGGCTATAACTCTGCCCGAGTGGATATTTCGGTAAATTGCTAGACCTCCTGCTGCCATCTGCTACGTACAACATGCAAATGATTAAGGTTAAGTAATAGCAATAAGGAACGAGATAGTTTCTATGCGCACACCTGATCACTTTGGTAAGGAGTGGTCCATCGAAGATGCCTTTCAGTTCAGGACACTTCTTGCTAGAAGAAGCCTGATCAGTGAATAGTCTGCAGCACGCTGGAGAACCAAAAATACACGCTCTTCATAGGTCAATACTGCTTGTGAGACAACTACACTTTTCCTCTCGTGCTATGAACCCATCTTGTCTTCCGGCTACACTGACGAGAAAATGATCGCCCAACAAAGATGGCACAACACAGCAAAATTGAAAACACATTTAGCAATTTGCATACCTTGCATGCCATAGAACACCCCCAAATCCTGGTGGAAATGTGCATAATGTGCCAGACATCTTGAACCCAGGAACTCCCCTCCCCATAATCCCTTGGGACCAAAAAGTTTCTGATTGTACTCCAGCTTCCCCATAAAAGCTTCATTGTTACTGCAGCCCAGCCTTTACCAGGAGTCATGGCATCGGGCCACAGCCTCCAGGGACACTCTCAAGCTGCACAAAACAAGTTTTTCCAAACAGTTTAAGCATTTCCCAGCCCAGACTCTCACATTCTAGTTGTTTGTGCAGGGACAGTAACCCACCAAGCCCTGCCTAAAGTACTGGTTGTTTAAACTCCACAGAGACATTTTTTACTAACATTCCTTACTGCCGTAACCTCTTGACCATTTAAAACTACTATTAACGGGCAGAGTCCATAGGCCTAATGTCAAGGAGTCATCCCTGTTGCAAAAAAGCAGCAATGGGACAATAGATAGATAATTGTTGCTTCCTTTGGACCGCTGCTTCAGCTAGAGATCCTGAGTGCAATGGGCTGTGCAGCAGCCCACGAGATACGTGCAGCATCAGCTCAACAGCTCTTACCTGCCATAGTATTTTGGGATGGAAACAGGGAAGTTTGCTCCAGTTGACCAGGTTGGGTGGCAGTGGAGGAGCTGACGGGGTTGGGTGGCAGTGGAGGAGCTGTATCCCTCGGAGGAGCCTGGACCAGCCCAGGGCAGCAGCACTGGGTGCCAGCTCAGCGCTCAGCTCCCTTGCTGCCCGGAGCACCTGCAGGGGCAGGATGCCATGCTCAAATTTTGCAGGGGATGTGTCCAAGTTCCCCCGCAGAGATTTCACCCTCTTTTCTAATCAGGCAGCACCACAGTGGGAAGAGGCCATTGCAAAATTGCTTATTGTACTTAAATTTCCACCCCGTGAGTTAGGGGGGATCCTGGTGTTGGTGTCAGGGACACAGACAGGCTGGGTGCAGGGAGCTGATGGCAGCAGGTAGAAGCTGGGGATGAGGACTGTCACTGGGACACCCTGCTGCTGCCATGACGGTCTCTGAAGGTGTCTGTCTTGCTCACTGCTCATTTGCAAGGGGACACCGCAATCAGAAGCCCCACGACAGTGGCACAGGCTCCCCCAGCCCCACCATAAAAAGCAAGCGTCTCTTCCTCTCCAGAGGTTTCTGCCAGCCTCTGCAACACGCTCTACACCAACACTGATGCACCATGACCTCCCTGCTCGCAGCAAAGGGCTGTCAGCCTGAAACGCGCTGCCTTTGGGGATTTGCCGAGCATGGCTGCTTTCTGCAGAGCCAGTGCCTGCCCTCTGTCCTGGCAGCCACGGGGCTGCGCCTTCCTTCCCGTCAGGGCATCGCTTACACCGGAGAGACCCCACAATATCCCACACCTTCTCCTCCACTCTAGTCCTAATCAAGGTAATCATGGCACTCACTTGCTAAATTAGCACTAATTAATGAAACGCTAATGAAAAAAGGGCTGACTAATTCACGGCTTCTGTACGTAATGGACTTTTCTCTCAGGACTTTGGAGGCACTGGCATCTCTGCCCGGTGCTGAGAAGGTTGAAGCCATTCAAAGTCACAAGCACAGGTCACAGGGACACTCCAGCCACGCTGCCTCAGCTTCCCCAGGCACCTCATGGGGGAAAAATAACACCGCTTTGAGTCACCACTTAGCGCCATGGAGTGTTTGGGGCTTTTTAATACGGGACCCTTCAGAAGGCGGCTTTTAGATGGCTTGTTCTGCAAAGATGATAAAACAAACAGAATCGGAGCTAGAGAGGAATTTCTGGAGTGCTCGGCACCAGCCCCGGCCTCTGCTGGGAGTCCGGGCAGCCCCTTCATGAGCCGCAGCAGGCTGGTGAGTGCCAAGTGGGCATAGCCCTTTTGCAGGTGTCTAAATACACACTGGTATTTGAGGAAATAAAAGGCTTTAAAATGTGCTCATGAGTTCAGTCAGGGGTGCTGTGTTCAAATGGCCTCAGTCCATCCAACCTTTACCTCCCCGGACCTCGGGGGGCTTTGGGCAGGGCTGTAGACGCTGTGACGAGCTGCCCTCCTCGCACGCTGCCAAGCTCTTGGCTGTGTGGCAGTGTCCCCTCCAACCCGGCAGCTGCAGAGAGCAGGCATGCAACACAGCATCATCTCATACCTTGGTAAGGCCCTTTGGCTCAGTTTGGTCTAATTTGCTAACACACGCACCATAATTACAGGGCTTGTGTTTAGGCATATCTCAAGAGTTCCTTGTACATGTCATAGTAACTCACCCAGAGCCCATCAGGGAAAGCCAGCCCTAAACTGTCCAGGGCCAGGCACAGAGCGCTTTCTGCAGATGGGAGGAGCCACAAAAGCCTTTGGAAATCCAGTGCAGATCAAACCTGACGTCTGGCAAGATGCCGCTTCTGCCCCTTGTGCTGGCTGTTTGCAGCTGCGCTGGTGAGTGCTGGTGGGGCGGAGAGAGGCCAGCGAGCTCCCTTGCCAGGGTGCCCACTGCCACTCCGGCTCTCAGCCCCTCATCCTCACCTGGCCCCGCTAGGGACACCCTGGCAAGCCTGAAGGCGCCCACCTGGAAAGGAGAGACTCAGCTACTGGGACAAGGCTTCTTACCAGCACAGCTTGGTTGCCAGAGGTGCGCTGCCTTTCTCTTTCCTGACCGCTGTAGCCATGGCCGCAAAAATTTAAATGGAGACCAAGCCCAAGCGTGGGAGTTGATCCTTTGCCTGGTGTGTGCCTAATGGCAACATCTTGTATTGTCTAATAAGCTCTATCTTGCATCTCTCATCACAGACTGAGCCTCGTAAAAGCTTATTGGATCTGGCACAAGCCCTTGGCCCCTGTGTCCCGCGCAGCCCCGGGGAGAGGGCAGCCTCTCCCGGCTGTGCCCCCGGCGGGGGCTGGGGCTTTGCTCTTCCTTCGTGATGTTTGCCCAAGTTCTGCACCGAAACCATCCTTGTTGCAGACTCAGCGACACTCACTGCTTTTGAACACCGAGCAGAGCTGTTTCACATGCTTTGAGATGGCAGCAAACCAACAAAGAACAGCTGACACAATTAGCTGATGGAAAAATAAGTTCATGGCACTTTTTTTTTGTCCTAGAAACCTATCTCACATCAATGCAAATATTCTATCAGGATTCCATTGAGCCCGTTCCCCAAAGGGAGCCACAGCTGATGGAGCAGCGCCGTGGAGCTGCAGTCACGTGCTCAGGCTCCAAAGGTGAGCCAGGTCCTGTGCAAGGCCCCACGGGCTCTGCACGCCGGGGGACTGATGTGGAACTGTAATGGTTTCTCTTTGCAATACAGCTAATTCCTGGCCTTCAAGTGGGGCTGTTGCGTGGGGGCACGACGTGATGGTAACAGCTCTGCAGTGGTTACAGTCTTTGGGGAAATGGGAGGGTGGCAGGGTTACCAGGAAGGTTGGTGCCTCTTTCCTGACGCTTTTATAGAGTTTCTGACAATTGTTTAAGACATTTAATTTATAAATTTCTCAAGAGAGATTTTTACTTCCCAGAGGACTGAAACATTTTGAGCTCTTTACACTGAATTATTGGCTCCGGCTGAAGATGAAACCACGCAGCTGCCTGGACCATAATGTTTCCATGAGAGGATGGACATGGCTGTCAAGTGCGGGCCCTGTCGAGGCCCATCTCCACGCACCCGACGAAAGACCACAGCCACAGCTCAGAGCTGGCAGGAGCCCTTCCACTGAAGTGCTGCAATTACAATTGCTCTCACTAAAGCTACATTTGGCCTTTTATCTGACCTCCTTTGATCTTTGCCACAACCTCTGGCAGGTCTTCAGTGCATTCAGTTCTTTATATTAAAGCAATCAATCCCACATGCAACCAATTAGGTTTAGACATAGTTTGGTGACCATAATATTGTACAGACGTTCTACCAAGTTTTCAACAAGAGAGGGTGGCTCCTACATGTCACTTTCTAGTGGGGAGCACGCTGACTGCAGTTCAGAAATATCCCAAGGAGAAAAACATATTCCAGAATTACTCTCCAAGCCCCAACGTCCCACTTGCAGACAACATGCTGGCTTTGTGTACATACAACAGGGAGCCAAACGCTGCTGCTCCTCCTCGTTGGGCACAGCATGCAGGGCAAGAATCTCACTAGACCTGTGTGACCAGGTTTGTCATCCAATAACCTAATCACCTGCCACTGTCATTGTCCGTGACACACACCAAATATGTTTCGCTTATCAGAAACAAAGAGGCGGCAGAACCCGTAAAGTCTTTTAGCTCCATCTGTTTTGTCCAGGCCTCTAAGGAGGGGTGGGAGGGCGGCCAGTACAGGTGGGCATTTGCCTTCACTGTGTTTGCACTGTATGTGGGGCAATGCCCATTGCGTCTCTCTCCCTTGCTGCTGTACTGACACAATGCAGTATGGCCAACGCTTATCGTATTATCTAGAGCTCCTCTTTGTGTAGTCTTCAGTTAGAGATACATCCTCCATCTGTTCATGGTGTCAAATAGCTCATACGTGGACACGGATGAAAAATGAAACTCCCTTCCATTCAGATAACCCTGAAACAGCACAAGTCTTCCAAAATTCAGCAGAGGCATTGAAAGCACATCACCACTGTCTCTCTTGAGCTCTGGGACACAGGCTATTGACACTGCTATTTGCTAAAGCGTCCTAGAGTCCGTTCACCATGGACTTTGCCCTGTTAGTGATGGAGAAGGAACACATTTCCTCATGTGGGCCGTTTCCTTTCAATGGAAGGTGCCAGCGTTGATGCGGATTGCTGGTTTGTTTGCTTGCTCCCCTGCCAGGGAGAGCATTTCTTGTGTCAGGGGGTTTGGTGGCAGCAAGAGCAACTTCAAGCCAATTCTCTCACACCTTGAGAGCTCTTTTCAGAAAAAAGCGCTCTTTTCTAACTGCTCACGCCTTGCCAAGGAGAAAGAGACATCTGGGTGGATCTTCCAGGTCTTGCCATAACACAAAGGTGCAATAAGAAGAACACAAGCAGCAGCTTTATAACCCATGGCTCTGGCGCTAGACTATTTGTAGAGTTTTTGCGTTACAGCAAAAGGTCTTGATAGCATAGCAATAGGAACTCTAATGAACTTCAGATGGAAAATTATTTAATGGAGTAGCTTTCCTTCAAAAATGTCATTCTGTCACAATCAAAATGTTTTGTGAAACTATTATTTTTTGCCAACTTTTTTTTGAGGAAAAAAACACCAACAATTTTTCAAATAAAACATTTTAGATTTTTTTACTTTATATAATATATGCATTTTTAAAAGTCATAATGATCTAAACAAGCCAAAACTATTTATTTTTGTGGAATTTTCCTTTGTGGAGAATTTCAACATTTTGAGGTTTTGTTCTGAATTGGAATGAAAACAAATTTCAAAATCTCAAAATCGTCTGTGAAACACAATTTCCATTCTCTGGCCAGCTCAAGTTTCAGGCTAGAACATGTATAATAGCTCCCCTGCAGGGAAACCCTTTAGGAAAAATGTCTCTGAATGAATTTGCTGGTGCAAACATATAGTTTTGAAGGTTTGCCTATTTGTCCAAGCAGACATCTCACTGCTGAAAGGTCCTCCAAGTCACAAGAAGCCTCTGCAAGTTCCTAAAAGACTTATTTCTGAAAGGCATGGCTAACTTTGTATGGGTGATGGTGGTCCCTTCCTGGCTTTGATATTAGTCATCCACTTACCATTGCCATAGACCAGAAAACTGATACCATAACTTTTTTCTTGTCCAGCTTCGGTTGGACTGCTTTTAATAATTTAGACTTGAGATTAAAAACCTTATATTACATTTTCAAGGTAGGTGCTGTCTGTTCAGATTAAAATACTAAATATAATACAATTTATATTCTAGAATATTTCGATGGATTTAAATATTTACAGCCTTAGCAAATAATTCTGCCTCAAAAAAAAAAATCACCAATTAAAAACAAGATGACTTGCAGCGTCAGGTGTAAAGAACAAAAACCTACCGTAGGACAAACTGATTATTAGGGACGCTGATGGAGGCCTACTGGAAGTGCTGTTTTCAAGCGAGTTACTTTGGATTTACAGTGACATAAATGAGATCGTAGGCCAATCTGTTCAGAGCAGATTTATATATCACAAAGGTATGACGAAGCCTAATACTGAAATGAATTAACATAGATTGGAAGTTAATCACACACTCTATAAAAAAAAAAAAACAACCCGCATGCCATGGGGCTTTTTGCTGCCTTTTTCCAGCTGTGTTTTACTGGAGGGGGATCAGTGCGTGCTGTGCTGAGGCACTGCGGAGAGTCTCCCTGCTCCTCCAGAAAGCAAAGGCTTTGTCTCAAGGTGAAAGCTGAACTAAACACAGACTCTGCAGGCAAAGTTTGTTTGGAACTCCCGACTCTGCTAGGTCAGTTATGCAGTAGCTTCACTAAACAAACAAGAAAAAAGCGGGTCAATGTCCAAATACTGGAGTGAAGCTTATTTAAGCTGCTTCAATAGTTGTCGGAGACATAAAGCTGTACGTGAAACAAACTGCCTCTGCAGTAAATACAAGTGCATGAAGCGCAGTGATCAAACTCGTGCCCAGGTATGACTCTGAGCTGTTCGTGTCTTTCACTAAGACACCTTTGACCAACCATCTCAGCACAACGCAGGAAGCTACTGAAAGCACTTTTGGCACTTGGTGCATTTGTTGCAGAATCAGCAACATAAATCTTTCAATCTACTGTCTTGAGTTGTTGCTATATTGTAAGGTGTGTGCGTTAAATCATCACAACAGGAATCACTCTCTGAAGGACTGGAAAGGGGAAAACAAACCAAAATTGCATGGTAAATCTATCAAGGAATGACACAGAGGAGTGCAGCCAGTTGAACCAGAACCATATGTGTCCCTTTCCCATGTCCCACTTCAGCAGGATATTTTCTGGAATCACCACCCTGTTGAGTTAGCTGTTTACCTTGTATATACAAGCCACCCCTTTACTAGACTGCCCGTGCATCTCATACCCCTTAGCGGAGTTCTCTTTAGAAACCCAGTGAGGTACAGCAGTGCCATTATCACCCATTTTATACAGGCAACTGAGGCTTAAAGTTAGGAAGACGCCAAAATATAAACAGCTAAACACCAGCCCTGCCTGCAGCTGAGCCTTCCGCTTTGTATTTCCTTCTTGAAAGACTGAATGCTTGTCTGGGTCTGGAGAAGAACATTTCCATACACTAGTCTTTCAACCTGTGTACCCCTCAGTGAATACAAACGTCAAAATGAGCAACCAGCCATCTGATGCATATCAACACTTATCTATCAATTCATAAATTTGTTATCAGCCCATATGATGTAACCACAGTCTTAATATCTCATCTTTCCTTCTATGCTAGAACGCACGCAAAAAAAAATGCCAATCTGATTAGATACCTAATGTTAATGTTAAACAATCCCTATATAAATTTACTCCCTCCTTGCCCTGTGTTGTCCAAGAACCTTGTCAGCCTGCTCCCTGCCAGGAGGCTGGCTTCCCAAAGGCTCCCCGTCACACCACCACCAGGCCACTGCGCCAGCGCCACAGCTCAGCTGGCCAGCAAGGCATTCCCTGCGGGAAGGGGAGGAGAGGAAAGGGTCTAGCAGGAAGCCAGCTCCCTGCTGGGAAGGACTCGCTGGTAGTTCTCAGGTGCTTGATGGCAATTCACTTGTGTGATATCAGCAAATTCATCCACTGCAGGCTTGGTCACTTTCCTCAGTGTAAAATTTCAGCGCAGCAATTTTAGAATCATTCATTAATTTTCACTCACATATTAAGGCTCTTCTCCCTCCAGTATGCCTCTGCTCCTGTGTTTGGAAAAGTTCCCTTTGGATGCTGTGGCTGCTCTCCTACACTTTTGCTCTCTGTTAGGATTTCTGAAGGGACTGTCAGGAGCACTCTGTGCTGGTCTCGCTCTGCCCTGCCCGCAGCACGGACTGCCTTCAACAAGAGCAAACGTAAACCAGGGTTGTCTGCCTTCAAACACTTCAAACTGAAACAAAAATAAAGATTTGCAAAATTAAAGCAATCTCACTCGTGCAGATTTATTCTAAGGGAAGTGGGCAGAGAATTGGTCCCAGGAAGATCGCAACACAGGAATCCCTGGATTCCCAGACAAAACCTGTCTAAATGAGTTTGTGGTCAGCACTTGAGACAAGCAATTGTCCCTCCATCAGCTCTTTCAGCAGCTCGACTGTGGCAGAGCTCCAGGGGAGCTCCTCCACCGCTTATGCCGGCTGTCTGATCCAGGAAGGTGAGGGAATAGATTAACTGTGCGCCGCTGGATGGAAACCACCACTGCTTCTGCTTCCACCTGGAACAGGTATGAGCACGTGAGCAAACAGGGAGAATGGTTTAAAAAGCATCAAGCACGATTAAAGTGCTTAAAGGAGAAGAAGATACTGTTCAGCTGAGCAGAAGCGAGAGGGAGGCAAATATCCAACTTGGAGGGACAAGGGATTTGTTCAGGGAGCCACACAAATATTTGTCCGGAAGCCACGGGAGAAAATGAAGAAAAGTATGCTTTATAATAAATATCAAGACGATCTTGTATCACTAAGATCTAGCAGGCTGGGAAATATTTCCTTCAGGGAAGCTCTGGACTTTAAAGTCTAATAGAGATTTTCTAGTAGCTAAAGAATAAATACATGCACAGAGTAATTAAAATAGTATTAGATTCCCATGCAGAATGTATAAATGAAATAGCAACAGCACTTTTAGCACAGCAAGTATCACAAAGGACAAAAAACCTAGTGAGACAAATCTAAATTGCTATCCCATAGTCAGCCAGCTACGGTCTCTGATCTGCGACCGTGTCAGCGGGAAATAATGGGAGAAATTAAACGGGTCAGTATCAAACCAATAAGAAAGCAGAAGAAACTCAAAACCTGTGACACCGAATCAATACGTTGATCACTTCTTGTTGTCCAGCTTCTTGTACAATGTGGAAATAGTTGGTTTGCAGTGCCACAGAGCAAGAAAAACCTACTGCGCACTTTCTTGCACCGTTCTAAGCAGATGATCACAATTACAAATTCTACTTAACAATTAACAATTCTATTTTATTAGCAGCAGTAGCAGCATCAGCAGCAGCGATGGTTGTTGTGTTACAGTAGCCTTGAGAGTCACGAACTGTGTGCCCTGGCCTGCTGCACATCGCACTCTACAAGCACACAGGAACAGATGGAAGAGTTTAAAACCTTGATCTTATTTGTTTGTAAAATTTTGATTTGATTTAAAATTTGCTCTGTTCCAGCAAAGATTTATTTGTGTGCTTTTCTTTACCACTGTGAGGAACGTGACTACTCACAATGTGGAAAGCAAAGCACATGCAAGACGAGAATCAGAAACAAGCGAGAAAGAGAAGGGAGATGGAGAGTATTAGCATCCCTGAAGACTTTATTTGCCTTTGCCTCTTTGTAATGTGAAGCTTTATTTACTGCCAAGCCCCTCCACACTCAGAAAATATGGGTGAAGACCCAGAGCATGCTTAGATTGCCTTAAAACTTCAGAGATTTAAAAATGGCAACACAGTTTGGCTTCTTGTTGTTTGGCATCTGGTTTCTGAGCCTTGCAGTGCATTTGGATCACATTTTCAGGCTTTTCCTTGCAACTGGAAGAATTAGAAATTTATTGTTAAAAAAAATGAAAAGTGAGAGAGTCATGTGATCGTGTGCTTCCAGGAGCTGAGACTTGAAGAAAAAGCCCACCCCAGACTCACAATAAAATCATGAGAATTGAAAACACCAGACTTAAGAAGCTCATCCAAGCTTTCTGCTGTGCATATGGAAAACCAGGGTGTTGTCAGGACTAGTTAGCTAATGTCATAAAGCACTCAGAAGAACAACGTTAGTTATTATTTAGGAGGAAACCAAAGTGTAAAGTGTTTTACATATAAATCTGCCCTTTAGAAGAGCAACATTAAAAACGCAAGATTGAACTCTGGATTACTGAAGGGTAATAAAGAGGTTTTAAACACAGCCATAACTCATCCTGCATGAAAATGACTCAGCAGTGCCTCGACCAAGCTGGAAACAGGACCTCTGGAAGCGATTAGGAGTGGACTGTCTCCCATCGTGCCTTCCCCCACTCTTCTGCTAGGGACGGTCGATGTGCGGAGCAGCCCAGAGCCAGGAGGTACCCCTGGAGCCAGGCGTGGAGACGGGGGCTCTGCACCTCCGCCATCAGCCTGCCCTTGACTCGGGAGCAGAGCGAAGGATGGTGGCAGCAGCTCTGCGGGCGCTGACAGGTAGCGCCTTGCAAAGCAGCAGACTGTGCTGTGACACACGTGGTGTGGCCACCCGTGTGCCTGTACGGCAGCGATGGCAGGGGGTTCAGAGCAGCTGTAGCCTGGCTATGTGGACTGAGCAGCCCTGCTAGCAGTCGGAGCCCCTCTGGTGCACTCCGGAGTGCCTCTGCCGTTCGCTTTCCGGCAGAGCAATCCAGTTGGCACAGCTGAGTCCACGCTGTGGGGACAAAGGGGAGATTTCCTTCAAAAGCGATTCCTGAGCTGAACCGACCCCCTGCCACAGCTCACCCGCAGCTCTGCGGGCTGGACATAAGCAATGTCGGCTCTGAGGGCAGAATTGAGCCTTCTGCAAAAAATATTTTGGGCCAAGCGTTTTTCAACCTTGTCTACCTGTGGGTTCACAAAAATATCAGCGACGGAGATGAGGACTTGGTGATAGCAAACAGAAGCCTCCTGACAAAAGACTTGTTTTTCCTTTGCACCTTTTGCAGACTCTTCAGAAGTCCCTCCCTTCCCCAGACATCCCCAGCTAAGAATCGCTGGTTTCAGTCTTTTGGACCAGATCTGCGCGCAGCAGAGCTCTGTTCAGTTTGGTGGCAGTAGAATAATTCACACATGTTGAAATGTTCATTTCCTGGCCTGAGCTGCTTTAGAGCTGGACCTGTCGTACACGCTACAGAACTGCTTGGAACCCGCTGGTCCCTTCCTCCTTCAGATGCAACACGAAGGGAGTGCTGTTACTTTGTTAGGAGAGAACTTAAAACAAACAAGCCGCCACCAACTGCAGTTCATGTATATGGTTATGATTTTAAATTGCAAACAGGAGGCTACTTGGCTTTGCATGGTAAGCATTGTCTGGCAGCGGACAGGCTCCTCTGATCTCCCTGAGCCTTGGATTGCTGCTGTGAGATTGTGTCACAACTAGTCATTAATTATTTCATCAAAAGCTTATTTTTCTCATTTCCTCATCATTATTTCCACCTAGTTTCTTATAAATTGAATCCAGTTATTGGCAAGCCTTGTTTCTCCCCTAAGTGGGGTCTGGGCTTTGCAGAGAAAAACACTGGCCTTAGAAAAAATGTACGGTTGATATACGTAGTCCACGTGCATATGTATGCATACACCGAGCGAGAAATTACCGTATATGTGTATAAACATTGCTCTGACCCTCCTTGTCCTCCCATTTACTCTGGAAGCAGATTCTCCTTCTTCCTACCTGTTAATAGATAGAAATATTGTCATTCTCACCATGGGAATGAATAAGCAAGGAAAAGCAGAAAGGTAAGAGAAGGTGAGTACAGCTATCAGGAGATTCTAACAGTACCTTCAACTCCTTGGGAGACACTTATTTTTAAAAAGTGCCACAATATTCCCGGAAAAATGGAGACCCCTCTTGGTGATGTCAGCCCTGATAGACAAAACAGGATAGCACTACTCATGGGAGATAATTACAACCTCAAGAGAGTTGAGAGTCCCAAGCTAAAGAAGTCAGGGAGGAGTGAGGCAGCCAAAAGATCCAGAGAGCTGGTTCAGAAACCTCTTCTGTCACCAGCCACCACGATGCTAGCAAAGAGAGAGGAAGGACGGGATCCACCAACCCCTCAGGGAACAAAATCAGCCTCATAAGCACATTGTGGGCGACAGCCCGACGCATGGAGGCTACTGGGCTGCAGTGGGCCAGAAGTGAGGGGAATGCCCCAGGAGAGGCTCCCCAAACAGCCCCAGCAATCCAACAGCTTGGCCACTAAACCAAAACAGCAACAAAAGCTGTTAGACAGAAAGCTGCTGCTGCCACCCTTCCGTAGCCTGGAGCTGGAGCAGCCTGGCTGCAGGAGACGGAACACTAGCAGCAATTTGCTCTACCTACGTAAGAGTCATCTCGGTGAAGAGCCCAGTTGTTTTTGGGAAACGCAGAGTCTTCTCCTCACAATGTGTTCAGCATGTTGCGCGCAAAGCAATGAGGAATGTCAGCAAGATCCCTTCTGTGTCTGACTCAGCAATGGTGCTGCGATACGCGCGGTTTGTCCTGCAGCTTGTGCTAAAGAACGCAGGACTTACCACAAGGACTCCAACTCTTTCACAACACGAGAGCGCAAGAACATAAGAGCAGCCACGCTGGGCCAGGCCAAAGGTCCATCTAGCTCCTGTCTCCAACAGTGGGCAAAAGGAAAATGCCTGGGGAAAAGTATGAGCACAGGGTAAGCACATACAATATTTCCCCTGAGTGCTGTCCCAGCTGCCAACCATCTCCAGATTAGAAATTTCTGGAGCCAAGTATGTTTTTATGTACTTAGAGCCCTGTAAGCTGCCCTGGGTTGCGTCCTTCAACAGCCCTTGTGCTTCCCCTAATCCTTGTGTTCTCTCTAGACTTACTCTTTCTGATCTCTTATTTATTTGCCCTCCAGATACTCTTCACCCTCTTCATGCTGGATGGATGCCCCTCCATACCATTCATCTGAATTTTCCACCCTTAGTCTTACATGCTCCTCCTTTCTTCCCCATCCTTCAAACTTCACCACAACTGATGAAGAAGATGCCTAAAGCTCAAAGTCGCCTACTGGGACTGTCCATCACTTGAAAGTTGACTCTTCCATGCTACAAACTCTCAAAAGTTTTTGGTCCCAGGATACACATATTGTCCCATGTTTCCTCACCCTCACCGGTTCTTTCTAACACTTCATTTTTGCGGTTCTCTGTCCAGGACTGGTGCCCCTCTCTGAGGTTTACTGTGCTCCCCTCAAAATCTCTGTGGATTATCGGAATTTCCCCAAGATTTTTTGGCTTATTTGTGGCAGAACTGTTGATGAGAAGTGATGGACCAATTTTCTGGTGCTCTTACCTTGTATGACCAAGGTTAGGCCACGGACCGTGTGACACTCCTGAACTAGATGGATAAAATGTGCATCATATTTCTGCAAAGTGCGAAAAAGACAAAAGCTTTAGGTCTTTCCGGAAATCCCCATGCAAACTTTTTTGGCTCCTGAGAAAGAGCCATTAAACTATCTGCAAGCCCTTATTGGCAAAGACCCCATATTCTGAGGGGCCATTACACGTAGTGGCCCAGTCTTAGTAATCCAGAAGTGACAGTGAGGACACAAGTCCCTGAGATCTGCACCACGTGGCTCATTCCCAGAAGCAGCAAGTCATTTTAAGTGCTACGACAATCAGGGGAGGAGTCCGTGTAAGAGATCACAGCTGTCCATACTTCATCCCGGACTTCCCCAGAGATGAATCACCTCTCCGAGAAAGCTGTTCCCATGAGTGCAGAGGGTTCAAAGAACAGCTCTTGCACCCATGGCGATGAGTCAAGACTCTGCTCTCTATGCTTTCTGTTGGGTTGTCATCAACGTTGACACACAGAGCCCATTGCTGCTCTGCCTGGGGAACAAAACTACCGGAGCTTCCTTGCTAGGGCTACAAGCTTTGAAATGGCACTTTCTTCTGGGGAAGATGAACTAATCTGGTGAATCAAAGGAAGGCTGCACTTCCTCTCACCCCTCATTCCTGGTGGAAAGGGAGAAGGTCAGGGAAGGTCATACGATTTTGCTCACTCTCCTCACCAGTAATCACAATGAAGGATTGAGCCTCATGTGCTCTGGGTAAATTTTTTCCCCATCCACACGCTCGACAGATACTCGTTATAAAGAGTTAATTTCTTGTCTGGCCTCTAATTCCAAAGGTTAAAGTCCATTGCTCATAGAAATGGTAAGCACCTCCACATTCCCCTGTGCTGATACTAAGGTGTAGAGACCACGTCTACATATCTGCAGGGAGCACGCTGCAATCCCCATCAGTCTCTGGCTTCTCACAGCCAGTAAGTGTGGATCATTTCAAGTGGTGTTCCTGTGAACACCACTGTGGTGCCCTGCCAGAAGATATCTTAATTTAGAAAAGCAAATAGTGAGGAGGCAAGCTTTATCGTGCTGCACACGCAAAGAAAAGAGAGGATGTAGAAAAGCGTATAGCTTAACCCTCGGATGCTCATCACAAGCACTTGGCACAGGAGCCCTCACAGCGCTTCTGGTGTCAAACCTCTGCCAGGCCAGCTATTGCTCACCTCTGCAAATGGCACTGGGAGAATCCGAACATTTTCTAACCCCGCAGCACATCGTGACTTCAAAAGCCATCCCCAGCAGATGATCAGCTGCAAACTGGTCCAAAGCTGGAATTAGCTCCTCCACTAGGAGCACACAAAGCACAGAGGAAAGCTATTATCAACATAAACAGAGTCTTATTTTGGCTTTGCCAGTTGTTGGCCATTTGTGTCTGGTGTGAAGTCATTGTCCTGCAACTAACAGCAGGCGCATGCATGCATGACATTATCAAAGCAGAAGGAGATGTTGTCATGCTCCACTGGAATTAGAAATCTTGCCAGGAAGAGGAAAGAATATTTTTAAATACGGTGTTGCTACATCCCGATGTCTCTACAGAGCAGGAAAATGTTTTAAGAATTCTTACTTAACATCTTTATCAGTGTATAAGCAAAAATAAGATTATTTTATAGCTAAGATTTTTCACATAAAAAGTTGGAATAAAAAGGGATACCTAAAACCCAGCTAATGTAAATCAGCCTTTGGTTGGAAATGTTTCACTCGGATCAGGAGAAAAATGTCATTACAGCATTACCCTTCACCCACGCTTTTCTTCTACCTGTTCCTTTAAATCATTCATGTGTTTAAAATGATATTCAATATTTTTAATAGCTGCTGTATAGAGAATGTGACTCCTTAGGGGCAGGGGCCACTTTTTTTTTTCCCCAACATCTAACACAACAAGGTTGTGCCCTGGCTAACAGCCAAGGCATCTGTTCCCAAATAAATATTAATGCTACACCTCAGCATGCACCCTCTGATAGTTGTCAGGGTTGTAATTCACAACACGCATCTCTCCGAGAGATTCTCCTGCAGAGCACTCCAAAGCCCTAACAAGCTTTGAGCAGACAACAAAACAGCCTGGCAAGCTGGCAGTGACAGCAAAAATGGACATTTTTGCAGCAAACCCAGAGATTTATACAGTGTCTTCTAGAACAGCAATACATTACGGAAACGCTACACATCTGTGTAATTGCTCTCTACACGGTGCCATCTACTCTGTACAGCCCACTGTGCTGGAATATGTGCACTGATCACCCAAGTATGCTGGGCTCCATTTAAAACACATTAGTACTAATCATAGCATCTTCTCGCACTTCCTATGTAAGAATAAACACTAGGAGGAACGCATTGCTCTGCCCTCCCCCCATGCACACGCAGAGACTACACAGCAGCATCACGTCCCCCTCACAGCAGACCTGAGACTCAGCATGACATAGGTTATGTCCTTATGGAGGTAACATCACTCTACACAGCACATGGACTTAATTTTCAACAATCTGGCTGGTTTAATGCTAATTAGTCCCCTTAAGAGCTTTATACTGAAACATTCACAGTCCTAGACCAGCCTAGCTCAGACGAGCTGTCGTTACAGTGTCACTGCCAGCAGCCTGGCTCAGAAGTCCCTTTGCTCACAGACCCTTCTCTCCGGTTGCTCACCCTCCTGCTGTTCCCATCATAAGTACTCCAGACACTTCTGAGCTCCAGCTCGGAGCTCTCAGCTGCCACCAAAGAACAACCATGACAGCCGTGGCAGAGCCTCTGCCACATTTCAATCCCAAACCTCAACCGCAGCAGGGGGATGAGCTCTGGGGGAGCCCATGGGTGCCCCGCACTCCCAGGAGGCACCAACCGCTGGGGCTGAGCTGTGGGCATCCCTGCAGCTTCTCCTGGTGCTGGCACCGCTCACTGAACTGAGATCTGAATTTTGCACATTAAAGAGCAACTCTGTCTCTCCTTCCCTCTTGCGTGTGCACCTCCAACACACAACTGCACATGTGATGGTGGGGAGTGTAAGGGAGATATAAATTAGTAAAAAGTTAGAGCTCCTCTAGGAAAGGCACACAGAAACCAGAAAGCTAAAGGGACCTCACAGTGCCAGTGCCGTTTCTGAGATAACTCATTTGAAAGCAAAAGTGGAATAATATATTTAAACTGAGACAGAATTACACAATTAGGAGGGGCTGGGATATTACCCAGTTGACAGAGTCAGCGATAGAAGAGAGCCTTAGCCATGCATCAAGAGAGGAACAGGACACATTTTTGGAAATGGAGCAAACTGAGGCAATAAAGCCACTGGCCAAGGTTAAATGAGCTGGAAAAGAATGTGATTTATATGTCCTGGGCTGATAAGGGCGGGTCTTGCTGGGCTTTCAGGGCAGACTTTCCCCATTTGTTAGTGTTCCTACATTGCTTGCGTGTTCAGTTCATATTGATGAGATTAAATGTAACGGCTTTGGAAGTGTGAAGTCATAATTGCTTTGAAATGCTCGTTCAATGGTATAAATCCAGATTGCCTTCCCTGAAGCCAGTAGGGAAAGGCTGGACTTGAACCAGTTTGGCAAAAATCAGTATTCAGCCTTTGATAACATAACATAACACAACACTGTTTAGCTTAAGCAAAGGTAGCAGATTTGAGCTCTTGAGAATATATTGCTCATATCAGAGAAGGGGTATTCTTTCTTTCCCTACCATTAAATATTTTCCTGATGCAATAGTCAGTGGCAAAGTACATATGGGCTGTAACGCACGCAGAAGTTTTACAGTTCCCATTGGTTCAGCATCTCTGAAAAGTCAGCGCTGTGCATATGTACAACTTCATCGGGGAAATAAGGATGAGGCATCCTGGAGAGGAGACCAGCTCTTCCCTGGCTCACATCTAAACGTGTCCATTCAAGCACGTGTATCATGTCCACCACCACCACCTACTACGTGGAAATTGAAATCCTTGAACCAAGGGGAGGGAAGAGGCGTATGGGGGGTGTCTTCCCTCTAGACTTGGTAATGAGAATGAAAAGTTACATCAGGCTTTCTCAGAAGCTAATCTGTGGCTTTCAGCCCAACATGAGTTGTTGCCAATGGCAATTTGATTTCTGCACCAGCAGGTCACAGAGATCAGGTGGGGGCAGAGGGAGTGCGTGTATCAGCCCAATGAGACAAGGCTGAGCTCTCTGTCCACTGTTTCCTTCCCCTTTGGTTGGCGTCTCCCTGTCCTGAGTTTGGGGGTCTGGGGGGGAAGTAACCCTTTAGAAAACAAAATCCAGATGTACTCTAAGACAGCTGCTGGCCACTCCTGACTGGCAGCTGCAGTGCTTCCTGGACAGCCGGGGATTCTGTAAAAAGCCAGGAGACCAAATGACTGTGTAACACACAGGGTGTTTACTAGAGGCTAGACAGACGAGATAGTGGCTTTGATACCCGTGCTAACAATACTGCATTGATCTCCTCACCGCTACTGCCGGGCACGGCTCAGGCACTGGCCTCTCACCACCTGGATTACTGCCCTGATGCGTAGACTCTAGAAAGGTCTAAGGATGGAGGCCACCGTCGTAAAGGCCGCTCGTCAGAAGGCCCTGCCGGGGGAGGTGGGTGCCACTGCGTAACTGCACTGGAGTGGCCGACCTCGCTCCAGGTGAGTGATGTGGGCTCGCCACACACACCGGCCTGGCCGAGAGCCCTCCCTGCTGGGTGGGCTGCTCTGCAAAACCAGCTGAGATGGGTGCAGGAGCTATTTTGCCAGAAGGCAGCATCAAATAAGAGGCACCTACTGATGCAAATTGTGGTGTAGGATATAAAATCTGCATCCTGGCTCTTGGAGTCAAAAAAGAGGAGATAGGTGAGAGCTGCACAGGATGAATCTCATCCTCAGCCTGGGAGCCTGGCTGTGTTGCCAACACACCGCGGCAGAAGGTCCAGCTACAGCTGCTGGTTAGCTCTGGGGCAATGTGAGGACATTTTGGCCACCAGACTTGCACAGCATAATCTTTCCCAGCCTCTCCCCAAAGCCTGAGAGAGTTTGGCCTGATTTGTCCTGATTGGGTTTTGGATCAAGCCCAGAAGGTATGAGCGTTCCAACAGAAGATGGTTGGGACCAAAGCTGCTCAAACAACCCTAAAGCCAAGCTGATAAAGGAACTTTTATGACATAGTCCCCATTTTATAAATGAAGCAAGAGATAAGAGGAGATAACAGATTAAAGAAGATAAACCCTCTACCGTCCTCCACCAGTCCATGATACTGATCAGGCCAACCTCCAACTGGCTTCAGCCCAAGGCACTCAGACCCTGCAGGGTTGAGGCCTACGGTAAAGCATCTGGAGAAGCATCATGAACTGAATAGAGATCTCCTGCTTGTGGCCACGACTCCTGAATGATAAACACCGCCTCTCTCCCAGTGAAACACTGAGCAGATAATAACAGCCTTAGATAAAAATATTACAATAAAACTCTTAAGTAAAATGGTTTGCAATCTGGGATTGTGACTGGAGTGAGGAAAGCAAGAATGTGCAGTGTCTTGAAGACACACCAACAGGTAATGGTTGAAGAAACCTCAGAAGCAACCAGGTTTAGACTCTGATGCTAACAATGTAGAATTACAACTGCATTACCAGAATCGCACAACCATAACATAAAAATCAGTTCAAGAATCAGCTTATAATTAATAGTGCATACTAACAGCAAACTGATCGATTCCTCTTATCTTTGTGATCTTGACACATGCGGATGCTCCAGCTATGCAAGTTGTACTTTGGCTGTACTCCCAGCTGCGGAGGTCTGTAGCACCTGACTGAAGAAATTCTGCATTTCCTGACTTGTTCTTACTTTTCGCACATCTTGGAAGAAACACATATATATAATAAGGTACATTTCCCTCTCTATCTTAAAACAAAAGCAACCAGAAACAAAGTGGCTTCTGGCCAGGACTTTCTTCAAAACATCTGCTCTGCAGCTCAGTCAGGCTCTGTGCCCTGCGAAACCAGATTTTAATGAAGAAGGAAAGGAAGAGGAAGTAAAATCACCTGTGGCTTTGCTTCTGAAGAACTGGATGGTTACATTAGGCTTGGTTTACCCTGGCTTTGAGCACAGGTGTTAACTAAAGAAAATGCGTTGCTTTTCTGATCTCCAGCCTGTAGATTTAGGGCAAGGAATGTATGGTCTGATAGGAGGCTATTGCAAGCAAGTCAAGGGAGTTCATATGCAGCATAAAATTCTCTTTAAGTTGCCACATTTTGAATTTATACACAAATGTGTTACCGGCTGTCATTGTTCCTACAGGTACAGCTGAGTCAAGTTGTAACCAATGTGAATTTGAAAATGTCAAGAATTAGCACATTTAAGACACTAACTGCCAAACATTTCAGAAATTACTCTGAGTTTCACTAAATCTTAGCACTAAATCCTCTTATATAACCTAAAGAACAGATCTCTTTTTGTTTTTAAAATGTACTCAGCGCTGTCTGCTTGGCTACCAGCTGCCGCTATCTGCCTGCTGTGGTTGGTAACTGTAAATGTGGGGGGCCATTTTGAAACCAAAAGAGATTAAAGACAAGAAGAGGAAGTCCAACAACTTGAAGATGCTATCATCAATCCACAGCTGGCCGGGAACAGGAAGCAAGCGGAGACGGCATACAGAACATACAGCCTCTACGGCAGAACGACAAACAAACATTAAAGGCTGTAGAAATGGTAGAGATTATTTCTCTATGGGCATCGTTATTGCTTCAGGGTGGTCATCTGTGAAAGAGGAGCACTTAGAGCGTGGCTCTCTCTCGGTGTGGACCAGGCACAGTTTTTCTTACAGCACAAATGCTTCTATAGCTGGTTTAGAAAGGGAGCAGGGCAAAGCACAGAATAAAGAATAACGATCTGCAAGGGAACTTGAGGATCAGACTTGGTTCCCATGAATGTCAGAGCTTTGTATTGACCACAGTGGAAGGGTATTCAGGTCTTGAATGGTTTCATTGCCAGCTTAATTATAGTGGATGAAATGCAAAACAAGACACGGCTTCTCATGCACAGCTTGCAGGGAAACATAATGTTATCATCACCTCAGGAGCCTGCGTGCAATGGAAAAGCTGCCATAAGGAGAAAGGCCATTTCAGGCCAAACATGAAAGAGCCAGATGTAGGCCGGCACAGCAGTCCCGGAGAGCAGCCCCGGGAAGGCGGGCGTGCTGGATACGCTGAGCCACAGGAGCAGCAGCCTCAGCAGAGCTGCCCCGCTCCCTGCCCGCGCTCGGTCCAAGGGGACGCATCTGCGCAGGACTCACGGGAGCATGTCTGCTGCCGAGGTGCATCCACTCGGGGCAGCAGATGCCTGTGCTTTGGCCGTGGCCTGCCCTGCTCCTGGACCACAGCGTGGTGGCAGCCAGCAGCGTGCCCCGCCGTCCCTGCTGGGCTGCCTGGAGAAAAGTGACCCACAAAGAGTCTGCAATATTTTTCAACTCCTTGTGACCCCTGAAGGCCAGCGTAAACGAGAAGGACTCTCAAGCCTGGGAGGAGCAGAGCATTCAGGCTGGTGCCAGGCACAGGAAAGGGAAAGGAAAGCATTACGCCCCGACTTGCAGCCGGTGGAGTTCGGCCAGCTCCAAGGATCTGACCCACAGCTCATTAAACACTTCACAGCGCAGTCTGAATCTCTTTTTATGTTTTGTTAATGCCATGAAGTAAATTGTACCTGTAATACATTTGCATGTGTAGCTTGCATCAGGTTGGATTAAGGTATAGAAAGCTTCTTCAGCACAAAAGTGCCCATTGTAAGAGTGCTGTCATTAATGACACTGTACTTAGCGCAGAGTTCAGCCACAGCCTACCTAGCGTCACTGTAGAGAAATCAAAGTGGGCACATTCAGCCTAAGCGCTAATACTCAATATCTGCACCAGTGAGGTAATTACAATAATCCTTTAATTACTGGCATCGGGAGAGTTTGAGGAAAACCTGCCTGGCAAACAAGCTCACTCTATAAAAACAAAAGTTCACAGGCCTGAGAAAAGCTGAAAATACTCAAGTGAATGGTTATATCAGCACGAGTAAAAGATAATCAAAGGGGGAGACAAATGAGAAGAAAAACCAGAATCCATATTTTACAGATGACTTTCTTGTCTTTGCTGCTTGCTTCCCACAGCCCTTTCTGGCAGAAACACAGGATCCATTTCATAGACTTCATTGAGGTCCCTCAGGGCCCCAGCCCTTCTTCACCCCCGGCACCGCACCTCCCGGAAGAGCATGAACGCGGAAAAGCACAGGGAGGACGCACCAAAGCTCATGCTCACTGAATCACAGCCCCTTGCTGCAGCCGCTAGCTCCAACTGGTTTCTGCGCAGAAAACTCACAGCCGGCGCTGGGCTGTCCCGACTGGCGTTAGGTGCTAACAGGAAGCCCAGAAAGACTAGATAAAAACAGAAAGGAAACGAACAGCACCAGATGCAATGAATTTCACCGAGGACCAGCCTGTGCCCGAGCAGCCTGCCCCAAGTGAGGGGCTGTACGTGGCTCTGCTGCCTCACAAGCAAAGTGGGGAGAGTGCGGACTGTGAGTCACCGCTTGTTTCCTGTTCTCTCCCCCGTCTCTGATGGAGCAACCCGTGCCGGCTGTGCCATCTCCCCTTGACCCAAGATGGCTGTGCCGGCTCCCCTCGACCCATGTTGGCTGTACCGGCTCCCCTTGACCTGAGGTGGCTGTTCTGGCTCCCCTCAACCCATGCTGGCTGTGCCGGCTCCCCTCAGTGGGCACTCAGCGTCCCAGCCTGTGCCCCAGCTCTGGGCCGCAAAGGGGCAGGGAGCCGCATGGTGCCGGGGTACAGCCCCATCACAGCATGGGGGACTGGCTCCCCGAGACACCCACCACCCCTACTTGCCCCAGGTGTCACGAACAGCAAGTGTTGACACTGGCCTGGAAGCATGAGAGTCACAGCCCAGGCAAACTCCCAGGAACTGGCTTGGTCAGAGGAGAGGAAGGGTCTCAGATCCATCCCCAAGACATGAATCTGCTTGGAAAGATTTAAAAAATGGGGATTCTCCAACAATTTGGTGTCTCAGGACACGGGGGTGCTTTGCTCGCATTAAAGTTTCCCTCTTTGATTCATAAAACAGATGTCCGCGGACTATAACTCCAGGAGGACCTGTGTCTGTGTTTGCTTCCTCGGGTTCCAAATGTGACGGTGGGGAATGTGCCATGCTGAACCGCATGGAAAACGAACGCTTGGCTCAGGCTCCATGAATAGTGCATTCAGGGTGTTTACTAGTAACAAATCCCAAATACAGCATAGCACACATTGTACTCAAACTACAAACCACTGCAAAGTTACTAATGCAAATTTGTTAAAATAGAATAAAATAGGTCAAGCAAAGCACTGAACAAACTCTGACATAACAATCTTCCCTCGACAGGACGGCACTCATTCTTCATTTTCATAGTCTTTGGCTCTTTTCAGTTGCATGTGCAACTTTTATCCTGGTTAATATCAACTCATCCAAAAATTCACTGGGAGTTTTGCCTTTGTTTTAATTGCTAGAGCCATAGGCAAGACTGCATTGGGGTCCAGGCACGTGTTTAATCGATTATCTGAGAATTACACTACACTAATTGGGAGACCTGTGCAATAATACCAGGGGATATGATAAAGCTGTAGGAGAATATGAGTTTTACGAAGCAAAAACTAACTACGTACCACCACTACCACGGTACATACCATCAGTACAGATTTCCCACTTCAAATGACCAGACCAGTTACAGTGTGCAGGGAGCCTGTTTCTCAGAGAGGAGGTACTGGAGGAGACAGAAATGAGCACACACCTGGTAGAAACTTCTAGTATTAATTAAACCAAAAAAACTTGAGTCTGGCATCCTTTGTGACTTATGCTCTGAGAGCAGAGTTGCATGCAATGTTTTGCTGCAAATTGCCTTGTTCTGTGATTGTAAAAATGAAAATAAACACTTGAAGAATTGTTCTCATATTCACTCTTCCAACAGCAAATATCAGGCCAAGTTTATCAGCTCTAATGACTTCAGTAAAGATACCCCCAGACTAAATTTGGCTTGCTGACCTTTGCGCCTCTTTAGATTTGGAGTAAGTGTTATTAGTCGTGGAGGCTGAGACAGACAGGGCAGGCACGTGCTGTGCAAGCTTCCCCACAAAAGTTCTGCTGATACATCACAATCCTGACCTGCAAAACCTCCGCTGGTCTTACAGTCTGTCTGCCTTAAAGAGAAACTGTTGCTAGTGTGACACCAGATCCAATTGTTCCGCGACAATGAGCACATCTCTCCTAGGAATTAGACCAAACATACTTCATGGGCGATCCAAAGCAGCCTTGAATTCTGCTGTGGGTCTAAAAGAAAATTAAACCTAATTAAATCTGCAGGGCAAAAAGCCCCCCCATCATTTCCACCAGAAGGCAAATTTTCAGGCTTCACCAAAGACGTCTCCAAACCCAGGCAAACCTACCGAAAACTGAGCAAGCCCCACCTGGCTTACAGTTTTCTGGAATGCTCCAGTAAGCTGGTAAAGGAGATAAGATAAAAGCAAGGTATTTTCACGAAGGCTCATTAGAATTGTGCCTATCATGAAAGGATGCGTGTACCTTGCAGTGCAGAAAGACACCGACAAAATTGTTGGAATAGATTCTGACGTTTTTTGTGCCCTCGCTGTATTCTTGGTCTCTGACTTACCCTCAAGCTTAATAATGAAGTGATTCTATATAATGGGTGGACTAGACAATTGCATGTATGTGCTTTGCTTAATTGCCGTTTGCATGCTGTGGTCGATCATGCAATAACAATGAATCCATTATAATTAAATCTGGGAATTATTAATTGATTCCATTTACACATACTGTCATCTTCCATAGGAGCTGCAGGAATCTGTTGTCTTTAATGAAACTGCACTAGAAATCTTGGGGATTGTTTGAAGTCATGTAATACAGAGATTTACCTGTGGTAGGTATTCCTCGTGAAGATTAGATGATTAATTTTGTGTATAAATAAAGGCTCAAATGCACATTGTAATCATTAGGTTTGTTTGGCTTTTTAATGTAAAAAATTAAGGACTTAACTTGTTTACTGCCTAACTATAGATCGGTTTGTGTGGAGATGTTTATAATGAAATTCAGCAGCAAGGGAGCAATATAAAAACCAAGGAACTGGAACCGATCTCAGGAATAGAAGTTCAGTATTGTCCTAATAATTATGCTGGCAGCTGTATTTGCATGAAACCAGGCTTTTTCTGTAGTACTCAATTAAGGTTATTCAGCTGCCTTGATGTGTTTAGAAACAAAACCACTGGCATCCAAATAAGGCTAATAACAAAAATGCAATATGATGTTTCCCATTTCCAGCAAAGGGTAAGAGAACAGATGTTCCTTATGTTGCCATGTTTCACCAGCACAGGGGGGAGCTGAGAAAGTTTGCAATTCATAGTGACAGTGCCATTAAACTAATGTAGTGCAGAATGTGCACGATGGAAGCATGCAGCTCTGAACAATCTGTTTGGGCACAGAGCAGAGGATGGGGAGAACTAGAACTGACCTTTCAGGTTAAAAAAGAAAAACAAACCAACAAAACATTCCTCTGGCCTCTCTTCCCATATAGCACAGAGCAATCAGCTACTCGATAGGACTGCTGAGGGTATTCCAGGCTCCTCTTGCTGTTGGACACCCAGCCTGTGCTATGGACGTTCAGGATCCAAAGGGGCCCCACCGGCCGTGGCGCACGCGTGGGTGCAGAGCACGGCACGGGCAGGATCTGCTCCTGCGGCCAGGGCAGCCACACCACGGCGGAGGGTGTCAAACAGCTGCCCCACGCCCAAAAACCATCTCTAGATCTCTGGTAGACAGCACGCCTGCCCGTCCACGCCAGGACATGGCACTACCAGAGTGCGGGAGGGACTGACACAAGGTGGCAGTGCTCTCAGAAAATTGCCACAGCTTCTCCCCTGGGATCTTCCAGAGCCGGGGTGGCTGCTGGTACGTGCCACCGTGGCATGGCACAGCCATGCCATGGCCATGCACAGCCAGGCCCCTGTGCCCAGGTGTCCCCTCGGTGCAGGGGTGCCACAGGGCCGGCTGGCAGGCTGGGGGCTGCCGCAAGGGAACGACAGATCTCTGGCAGGAGCCTGTTCCCTGGGCCTACGGCTGCGGGGACGCCCGTGGGGACCCTGCCGGACTGCGCAGGATGGGGAAGCAGCCTCTACTTTTCAAAACTGTTGATTCCTCCCCAGAAACCTCCTGGTGGCAGATATTTGCAACATGTCTGTCACGCACAGGGACACAAACAGAAGCCGCAGGGCAAAGCACCCCTGATTCGGCCCTTGCAGGCAAGGCCCCTGCCCGGCGAGGCGAAGCGCAGTCTGTGCAGGAGGCTCTCGGAGGGCTCCGCCATGGGACAGCTGTTCAGCTCCCTGTGGGGCCGGGGCCTCAGCACCACCGTGGACGAGAGGGGCTGAAGCAGAGTGAGACCACTAACCCCAAGCCCCAGGACTGCCTGCGCTCCCCAGGGAACACCCAAGTCCTTCTGGAGCCATCCCCCATCCCCCCCGGGCAGCCCCTGGTGACAGCTGGGCAGGGGGAGCCTCTCCAGCTGGAAACTCCCAGAATGAGCTGAGCAAACCATTGAGCAAACACATTCCCCCAGGGAGATCTCCCCTCCTGGACTCAAGTCATCCTAACATCCCAGAGACCTAAACCCAAGAGCAAAATATTGTATGACACACATTGTGGGGAGGGGGGAACAAGGAACCACAGGCGGCATCCACTCCCTTCCAAGTCTCTGCCCGTGCTCGGTTCATGGCTCAGGCGTCGCTGCGGGGGCAGGCTGGGCGTTGGGGTGGGAAGGCTGCTGGAAGACACACAATATCAAGCAAAGGGTAGATCTCCAGCGAGGCAGCTGAGACCAGGGCCACCAGCCGAGGAGGAGACACACAGAAACCAGTGGCCGCCAAAGTAAAGCTTCAAATGGCTCCAATATTGATTTTACTCTCTGTGCAAATTCCTGGGGAAGGCAGCAAGCGCCTGCGCCGCCCGAGCAAGCAGGTTGTGCTCCAGCCGCTCCCAAGCAAGCACCACCACCTCCCCAGGACAGCAGGTCCTCAGCCCTTCGCAGGATCAGACCCTTTGACAGATCTGGAGTATTTTCACTGACCTTCCTCCAAATGTGTCTTGCCTTGTCTCACAAAGCCAAAGTAAATAAATAAATAGACTAACAAGCAGAAATGCCTTTACCGGACATTATTCTGGGCTGATTGGTTGTGAAACTTTACTCAAAACCCCAAAACCACAAAAACTGCCAGTTTTCCAAGCCCTGTGTTTTTCATAGCTCTCATAGCATTCTGAATAGTTCACATTATTTCAAACATAGAATAAATATACATTTAAACTGGTTGGATTATTGACACAGCAAAAAAAAAAGAAAAAAAAAAAAAGGCACTTAACTCCTTGCTCTGTTTCTTTTTCCCATGAAGTGAAATAAGAATTAACACCACTGAATTATGCCTTGGACTTTCACATTTACAGATGTAAACACTGACAACAGCTCCAGTGCCTGCAAATGCACTCATATAAAATTCATTGAATAGGTGTCCTTTAAATTAATAACAAATCAAAATTCACCGCTTATGCCTCTGTGTCATTTACTCAGAGAAAGCCTATCGTAATGACCACACGCACCTGCAGAGTATTTTTCATTGCATTATACAGCACATTCACCATACTTCAGCCGAGCTCAGTAAAACACCATGGGCTGCAGTTACCCCCGGTTTATAAACGGAGCTGTACAAAGACAGGTAACTTGGCCAGAACCGTGCCTCAGCCCGCGGAAGCGGTAAGCAGTCTCGACCATCAACTCTCTGCTCTTGCGTTGTTCATGAACGGTATTTGGTGGCCACGGGCCTGAGTCCTAAAGCCAGAGGTCTGCAGTAACAGCCAGACGGGGCACAGCTCTGTGTGAAGCACAAAGTGCCAGTGCCCTCGCCATGCCCTGGCACAACCGCTGGCCTGAGCCCATCCGGGCTGCGCACTCCGCTGCTGCCACTGCTGCCCGGGGCCACTCGCAGCCACCATGCCTCAGGGGAAAAAGGCACGTTAGAGACGCTGGGCCCCCACTGGAAAATCAGGCACAGAAGGCAATTTCTCCATTATTCCTCCCGAAATGCTGTTGTATTTCATACGGTCATCATTCCATAAATTCAACACACTGCCAAACAATCACAAAAGGCTACTCGAGGACAGATGTCTGGGAAGGAAAACCAGTCTGTTATATTTGGAGGTCCTGCTCTAATGAGTAACCTTATACAGTTATTCAAATACAAATGTCTGGGTAGCTAAAGTGTCATATGTGATTAAATCTCTGCAACAAATTATGTTAATATTGTTACTTCAAGAACACAAATTAATTAAAAAGTTACAAAATGGAGGCATGGAAATCATGTTGTCTAGAACCTGTATAGACAGTTTCCCTTTTCATACAGTAGCTGCATTAATTACTGAAGCTGCAAGAAAATGAGAAGCCTTGTCAAGTAAGGTATTAAAGGCTTGAAGAGTCTTCACTGAATAACTCACTCTCAGTACTCTTCACGCACGCAAGTGCGATATGAGGAGATATTCATAAAGGTACGTAAACAGTATCACGTCCATACTTCTTATACTAATTGTAACTTTGAGATTATTTAAATTAAAGAGTTTTGCTGAAAAAAAAAAAAAGATCAGTTTAACTTTCAGCACTTGCTCTCCTCCTTAGTTAGCATTTGTGCTGTTCTCTGGTTATAGGCAATGTAAATGGACTGATTTTTTTCAGCTTCATTTTCGTTTCTGACCAGTCTCATCCACTTGCCTAAACAATTCTCTTAAAAGAGAGATGGAAAGTCAATGGCATTTTGGCGGTTGCTTAAAACCATGAATTTGCTTTAGTGCTACCTGCATAGGGAAGTGCTTTCCTGAAATGGGGTCTTGGTCCGAGTTTCACTTCTAGTGAAAAAGTGCTTTGTTTAAAGCAGTAATAATTGAACTGTGGAAAGTAAATGCAAACAACTTCAGTTAAGCTTCAGTTGCCGCTTTTTAAACAGCAACAAAAGAAAATCCCTTTCAACGTCAGCTATGCTCTGTGCCTCGAACTGCCCCGGTCTCCAGACGCGTGCCTGTCCCCTCTCGGGGCCGATCCGGGTGCGACCCTGGCAGACGGGCACTTCAGCGGGAACAGGTCCCAGAGACGCCAGGCAGCGGCACTGAAGCCAACAGCACTCTGCACAGGTGCCTCTTAACCCTGCGGGACAAGGGCCCGAAACAGCCCTCTAAGCCCAGCGAAACTGCAGCAGACAGAGGAGCCAGAGCTGCTTTCCACTGAAGAGCCAAATGCCTCCGGGACTGCCTGGGTTTAATACAGAGCATGCAACCAAAAGTCTTTTATTTATTTCTTTGTTCTTCTGAGCTGAGGGAGGGATGCCATTTTTCTTTTTATGCTGCTGCAACATAGTCACCTATTAAAGTTATGGTTGTGCTCATTCCTGGAATTTGTAATGGATGGTAATTGTGCCTGGAACAGTAAAATTGCTCTCAGCTAGGCTTTAGCTTTGCTGTGATGCATTCCCTACTGTCACCCAAATCCTGGGATAATAATGAGGCTGAGCTGCTTTTATCACAGACAATAAAAACTGAATACACAGTATTGCCGAGAAACAAAGTAGAGCACTTCCCGTTGGACTATCAAAATGTAATACATATGGGTTAATGAAAAAAACAAAGTACTCGGTGATTAATTTGAACGTTAATTAAACCCTCTATTAAGATACATCTATATAGTGCTGGAAATTAATGCTAGGTCCCTGCATCTCTCTGATTTCATTGAGAAATTACAACAGCTCAACAGCTCTGGAAAACATCACACGCCTTAAGAGAGATCTGCATTGCATTAGTAAGTGTCATGATGCTTTGAGTAAATCAATTGCTCCAGGACCATCCCTGATTAACAGCCTGGTAGCCCAATGTTCATCAAATATGTAGAAGGCGTACAGAGGCGTTGCTCCTAAATATGCTTCAGTCCTTATTTCTAGAGAGGAGATTATTCATTTCTGCATCTTTACACAACTTCGCTGACACTAATCTCCATTTTAGCTGCAAAGCTTTTGGACCCAGAATTTGGGATGACCACAAAATGGAAGTCTGGCTGAAAATTTGAGTTCTCAGATCTTCTCTTATATGAGCTAATGGTATTTAATTGGGCTTTTGCACAAAGTGGAATAGGAGTGTGGGCGAGCTAGAAGTTAATTGTATTTTTTAAAACATTTTGACGTCTTCATCAAAGGCTGGGTGCAACCATCAACACATGGTACTACAGCCTACAAATAGTAGGAAGTAACAATTCCCCTGTGCTAATACATGCAAGCAGGCTCAAAAGGTGAAATGCTGCCTACCTCAGTGCGATACTAACTTTAGCAATCATTCTCCCAGAAAAAAATAACTAAAAATAAGATTTGACACTGCTTCTACCTGTGTTTGGCTTAGCGATTGCAAGAGGAATCCATACTGCCCTCCACCTCACCTGGAGTTCGCAGCACTCCTTATGCTCACTGTAATATGTCAGTGCTCTTCTTTCCCCAGGTCATTTTCAGAATGAATATGCTTACATAATTCTCATCTAAGCCTATTACAATGGGCTATAATAGAAACAATGGCGAAATGGCTTTGAAACGATGATGAATTGGGCATGTGGCACACGAATGTGTGCTTCACCAGTGAGTGCCTTGTGGAAACTCCGTGTGTCTCTGAGATGAATCTTACTCGTAGTCCATTATTGTTCTTTTCAACAGGAAGACCTCTTCTGCTAAGCCATGGTCCCTATCATCCCGGGCCCCTGCTCTTCTGTATTTTATGGCAATTCTGTTTCACAGTTCTGTTCCCAGCCATTTTTACCCCACATTCAAAAATAGGAAGGACCCTGATAGGGGTCTGCTGCTGTTACTTGGTGGTGTCAGAGCCTCCTATCATGGCGTGTCTCAACAGCAGAAAATACACATTGCGACAGCACGGAGCTGCGGCTTACGGCCAATCAACTGTTACGATTACACTACTGTGCTGAGCTGCTTTTGCATTTCTTTGTGAGGAAACCTTCCAGAGGCCCTAAACCATGTTTCATAACCTTTTCTGGTTTTACATGTCAGACTCCTCTTGCTCACTTGCATCTTCCCCTGCACAAGTTCCCCTTGGAGTCTCTGGGAGATGCTGATGTGGGCAGCAGAAAAATGGGCCCTTCGTTAGTATGGACTGTTCATCAAGTGCACCTTAAGGGAACAGTGTTCAGGACACCGATGGGATCTACGTGCCCAATTTCTTTTCAACAGGGAATCAGGAAAGCCCCATGAGAATGCTGCCCGGCCTCCCCCACTTCTTTATAGGGATTGTAGAGCCGGAACATACAAATCAGCCTGGGTTGTGTCAACAGCATGCTCCTTTCGAAAGCTAGTGGTAGAGTGCTAAGGTCCTGCCTTCACCTTCTCAGGAACCCTAAAATATAATCTACATACAGTACTAAATAATGAATTTTAAAAGTGTGGGTGAAACTGTTCATAAGCAATTGAATCCCAATAGAATTAACCTTCAAATGCATTGATAATCTACCAGCAAAAACCCAGTAGTAACAGACTTCTAAAATGGAAAAAGCTGAGAAAAGGAATCAGCCTTGGTAAAATAGGAAGAAATTAAAAATGCATCTTTCACACAGGCCATATCTATAATATATCTGCATATATCTCCATATATATCTCCATATCTTTAATATATCTGCATATATTAAAAATCCCTCATCCTCTTCGTTCACTCTTGCTATTACCAACAACAAATTTGGTAACAGGACCTACAATGCGATGTCATGTAACAGATAGCACATTGCTATGGTACATACCGATGTAAGGTGAACGTGTCTATGTTTTATAGCTGAAAAAACTGGGAGACAAATGTGGCCCTCCCTTCTGCTGAAGCTCAGCACCGTGCTCATCCTCACCAGCCCCACACCAACCAGGCATTGAGAGGGTATTCAAAAGTCCTCATTTGCAGTGCACTCTGCAGCCTATAATCACAGTAATGCTGTAAGGCAGTGCTCCGTGGCTGCCAAAGACCGATTAAAAAACTGGAAATATTACTTTTTTTTCCCTCCCCAAATCAAGCCCAAGGCAAAATGTGTTTCTTTGCCAGATACTTTCAGCTCCCTGTGGATTAGCTTCCCAGACGGGGGTAACCAGATGCTTTATACCTGTTTCTAAACTGGCATTAAAGGTGTGGCCTCTGGTTTTCAGTTTTTCAACCTGTCAAGTATCTTCCAAATTTTGGAGATTGTTGAGCACTGCTGAGCAGCAAGGGAAAAGCCTGTCAAGTACCGTTCAGGTCTTGTTCTCGTTTGGGTCACTTGTGGCTCTGCCGGCACAGCTTGGCAGGCTAACACAGCACCAGGGCAAGAACTGGCCATGCCCAGGTGCTCCCTGCTACGCTGCTGGTTAAAACAGCCTTTGAGCTGAAGTCACCCGCAGTCCCGAAAGACAGACTAATCCCACACCTCAGTGCAAAGACCGTTGTCAAAGACATCTTCACACACAGTGCCACACTGTGCTCAGAAATGCATTACAGTGCAAAGCAGCAGGGAAAGTCAGTGCCCTGAAATGAAGTACAGGTTGATCTGTAAATGCTTCCTCTCTGCATCACGCCACAACAATAAAATGTCGGAAATATTTAGGAGCTACTGAGGCATATACATTATTTATACAAAGGGATGCCCTCAGCAACACAGGGAACAACAGAGGGACAAGGCAGAAGATGAAAGAGGTTGGAGTCTTATGAAAGAAAGCTCAAGGAGATAAGATCTCCTGAAATATGTCGGCCAAAGTGATGGGTAGAAAGCGGGGGCACAGGACGTGGTGGGGCAGCTGGCTTTGAGCAATGGTCTCATCCTGCTTTGAGCTGCTGATGCTGAGCAAGAACCACACACAGCATGGTGTGCTCCGGTGCACCCCATGACAGCGTTCCACCGACACCTCTGGCCTTTTGGACAATCAATGAGGGCTCTCCTGGTCCACCAGGACCTTACCACTCACTCCGTTAGGACCTGGAAGGAGTCCCTCCTACGGCTTTAGACTCCAGTTGCTTATTTGTTATTCATTATTGTTTGTATTATGGTAGCCTCAAACGGCCCAAACATACAAGGGTACCACAGGGTTCAGCCTTGATGAAAAGCAGATGAGGAGCCAGACCCTGCCTCCAGTAATAAAATGCAGAAAGCTGATGTAGCAATGCAACAAGGCTTTTGTGTGGTTTGCTTCTCACTACCGCTGTCTCTTGCTTCCTAGGAGATGTAGGAGACAGAGTCTTGGTACTACTTTGCAATATTACTATTATGGGGACCTGTTCTCAAGGCAGAAGCAAACGAAGTCAGCTCCTGTCTCTTTTGGCCAGAGCCTAGTTCTAATGTCACCCTGTCACATTCAGGGTAATCCCCCATGTTACCCTCAGGTCCTGCCATGTCCACAGGGTTGCCGCTCGTGCGCATTTAAAACGAGAGGTATAAAGATCCGGCTCTAGTCATCATTTAGCCACAATTGTCTTGTTTGTCCCAGGTGTTCAACTTCACACTTCAGCCATTTGTGGGGGAAGGAGATTTTTACCAGAGCTCTGTTCACAACAAGGTGGCTGGATTTACACTGGGGAATGTGTAAAAAGTTCCTCTCCGCCCCAGAAGTGGCTGGAGAGATCTTGCTCAACCACAGCACCGCGAGTGCCGTACCTCGCTGCACAACCGAAGCCGAACTCAAGAAGTATCAGCAAACAGAAGTACACAGTTCAGGAAATTAGGAACCTTCTAAAAGCAAGGATTGCAATGGAAAAATCTTTTGCAACCCTAACTCTTGCTGTTTCTAGAGAGATAAGCAGAGGATAGCCAAATTGAAATCCAGCTAAAACATCTGGACTAATTCTTCTGCAAAATGTCCCATAGAATTTTTATTAAAAACACAGTCAGTGCTCTCAACAGCCCAACACAATGTAAAAGCAACGCAGGCCTATTGACTCCAGCCACCTACAGAACTAGTAATACCACTTCCCCCAGCGTTTACATTACACCCAGAGGTTTCCCATTCAAATTCAGATCAGAGCCAGCCCTATTCAGCTGCTTCATTCTGGCAAGATGGTATCAGAGGAGATCTGGCTTAATGCTGATTTTAATAACATATCAAACCCTCTTTTTTTTGGGGCAGAGGCAGAGACTATCCTAAATACTACATTTTTTTAAACTACCAGTGTTAATAACATAAATACAGAAGTGACAAATACATTTGTAATTGCACAGCTAGTTTGTGGTATTGGCATTGCAGAAAATGTTTCAAGCCTATAATACTGTCAGTAAGAATTACTTTAGGTAACATCTTGGGATCAGTTACTTCCTCTAAAATTGGAAATTGCTGAAATTACTCCCAATTACCAGCGCTCTCTGGGAACAGGATATACACATACCACTTGTCCTCTGTGCTGTTTGGGAATATTTTAACTAATAGCAAATTATAGACTATCCATAACTGACTATCATTATTTCAGAGAGAGCTTTTCATCTAAATCCGATTAAAAGACCATTTTTGTTTCCCACGTTTAGAGAATACAGCAGATGTGGAGCTGAATGCTGTTATGTTTGCTAATAGATGCAGGACACATGGTAGTGTGGTATTAATAAAGATTTGGGCCAAGATTTTTAAAAATAGGAGCCTAATTTTAAGATTCCACCATCCATATTTAGTGTTGGAAATGAACAACCTTTTTTCACAGCGCTCCAGCAGCTCCTATTGAAATCAGTGGGTGTCGGAGCTTTTGGAAGTTGAACCACTAATTCAAGAATCCCAAGGGACAGTTAAGAGCCAAATCTTCATCTCCTCATGTTTGAAAATCTGGGGATAAGATTCTGTGTGTAGCAAAATCCCCATTCACTTCAATGGAGCCAGGATTTTTCTCTGATCTGGAGCTGGTTTTGAGAAAACCAGGTTACCCTGAGAGACACAACCAGAAGCGAGAGAAGCAGGTCATTCCAGCACAAGAAAAGCACGAGGTCATCCCAGAGATGCCAGGAATTTTATAGAATAACTACTGCTATTTTAGATTTATTTTTTTCCACAGTTCTAACAGGCTTGGTAGTATATTTATTGCTCTTCATTTGCCTATGTTCTGAGCATTCTTATACACTTGGAAGTAAAAGACAATTTTCACCTGCGGGAGGACACGCTCAGATACTGAGCACATGATGTAATGCGAAAACGCAGAATACTGCAGAGGCTTCTCACATGCTTCTTGTCCGCTTCAGAGACTCTTATGGTATCACGGGCACTTTCAGGGACTGGGAATGCAGTTCACGTGGTCTCAGAGCGTAATCCATTTTTCTCTAATTACTATTACTGACCGTCCCCCAAAACAGCTTTCTAGAAAGCATTTCTGCAGCTACCTCAGGCAGGAAGAGGGGCTTCTTGGCAGCAGAAGAGCGGAGCCGGGGGAGATGCAAGACCCAGAGTTGGTCTCCGTCTGTTGCTCGGTCCCTCCTCTGTGCCCACGGGATGCCTCTGGGATCTGGCTCTGCTTCCAGCACTGCTGGCAGCCCAGGCTGCGCTGCCATCCGGATGTGTTTTATACACATTACGTCCTTATGGATGCGAAACTCTGGAAGAGCAGGGCAGATTCGCTCCCTGCCTGTGTCATCACAACCAGAGCTACACCCACCAGGCCAGCAGCAAGCCCTTTGGCTCCGGCGGGGGTGAATCATGCCAGCCTGGAACCTGATTCTTCAGGGGAGATAACATTGTAGCTCGAATTTTTAATAAACAAGGCTGGGCTTGAGCTTCCTCTGGGTAAAACCACACAGGGCCTCTTTCAGTTTCAGGAGGTGAGAACCAAAATGATACTCTGCCTCCAAACAAAAGCTTGCTTTTATCAATTTCCAGGATTTTCCTAATGCCAATGTTGTGGTTCTCATTTTTCCACAAAAACACTGCTAATAATGGAGCCATCTCTTGAAAAGTTCCAGGATTTATAGCAACTGGCAGCATGTTCAATACGTAATTGTTTTTTGGAACAATCATAATCTTATTAGTTGCCAGTCTCCCCCACCAAGATAAATTTAAAGGAAATCAGTCTGCTGACACTTCCCTGATAATTCTGGCGATTCCAACCTTTAAATTTAACAGTTGCATCGAGCGTATACCTTGAGGGTGTGAAACCCCAAGGCTTTCAGTTAAGAATTAAATAGTTAATTACTAGCAGTGAACAAAGACCATTCACTAGCATAAGCCCTGACTTTGCCCAGTTAGTATTACAGGAAGATACTGAAGCAACTTTGTCAACAAGTTCAAGCAAAGATTTCATGGAATTATCTGGATGGGTAACAAACATCAGAACGTCATCAGCGGAGGGAGTAACTTTATATTGCTTCTAACAAGAAATATGTTGTATCCCTTGAACTTCTTCCCTGGGTCCTGTGGTGATAGCATGAGGTTTCAAATCATAAATTATCTGCACTTTGGGACTGGTCAAGGTTTTGAGTTATCTGGCGAAGTTTACAAAGTATTCCTGCCTAGCGTTAGCTGGATTTATTTCTTTTAGTGAAAATTCAACTGGTCTGGCTGGATATCAAATGCTGAATAACTATTTCTATTCTTGAAATTCTAATCTTTGGGAGAACAAAAATCTTGTAATCAAAAATCCTGTTTACCCAATAATGTTAGATTACTAATGATACTGTCAGCAGTCCCTAATGGTGACAAGCTATTATTTTGGCAGCGCAGTCACTCACATCCAAACGCAGATCTGATATAAGCGCTGCAGCCGTTTGTTTACAGAATTTGGCCCACTGAGTACAGACATGAACACATGAATTGCAAACACAAACATAAAGGCAAGATGTGACCAGCGATGCCCGCTCAGCCACCATGGGTACCGGGCAATGCCTGCTCAGCCACCACCGGTGCCAGGAGATGCCCATTCAGCCACCGCGGGTGCCACACGATGCCCACTCAGCCCCTGTGGGTACCAGGCGATGCCCGCTCAGCCGCCACGGGTGCCAGATGATGCCCGCTCAGCCGCCAGGGTGCTGTGCCAGCCACCGTCCTGAGTAAAGCATTGTGAGGCCAGCGCAGCTGACCGGGAGAGCCAAGTCACATCTCGTAGGGGCACCACAGCTCACTCAAGAGATTCACAGGTGAGTCAAAACACGGGTTAACCTCTCCCAAACATCTAACTCTGAATGGCTGCCTCCAACCCGGTCCCCAGGAATTTCACAGAATACTTTCCCGCGGTTGCTGCTTAGTGCTATCTGGCCACTTTGTAACCTCTTTTCAGCTGTGCAATTATACAACGAACACGCAACATCTGGTTTCTGTTATGTTTGAAACACGCCTCATCAGCGTTTGAATGAGAGCATACGCTGCTCTGGAAGGACGGCCATGCGGCCGCGCAGAGCGTTACCTCTCTGCTGATAGCTCTGGCAGCATGTGAAGCATTCTAGCTGGAGCGATTGCGGTCATAGTGGTATGCAGTGGGCATCTTCTGGTTGGAATTTACGGATTTAACTCACCAAAGAGAAGACTATGTGAGAGTGCCTCCTCCTTACATGGGAACGTTCCACAAGCAGGAAGCATCACCTCCTCTGCCAACCTGCATCCCCCTTCTGCCCAGGAGCAGGAGAGGATGCAGGGAGCAGAGCTGACAGCACTTTGCAAAAGGACTGAGGCTTGGCGGTGAGGAGGAGAAAGCGGCCTGATTTTGAATTACATTCTCTTTTTCTGAACAGAGTTTGGCCCTTTTTTTTTTTTCTCCCCTAGCTAAATTAAAGCTACTGCTCCCTGTAAGTACTTTGGGGGGAGATACTGTGAGAGCTGTTGAAACTAAAAGACAACTGAAGAAAAACAGGTATAAAACATCCATGAAAATATTTGGGTTAGAAATTGATGGAAAGCTTCTGGTTATGAGAGGATGAGACCCAGAACGGGTTCTAGGATGAAAAAGGGGGAACAAAAATCTTGTCTCTGATGTGAGCAGGAACAAAAGATACAGTTGCCTGCAGAATCTGGAAACTAGACCTGAAGAGTTTTCCCACCAATACACCCTACAGGAGGTGGAAAGCAGAGGCATTGCCCAGACTCGGCTCAGGAGGGTGGTTCTAGCTCTCTGGCTGCCAGAATACAACTGCAGCTCTGAATCCCAGACCTGTGACTTTAGCACGATGATCTGGAGTCTGAACTGGGCATTTATACATGTTCTTATCGTGCCTGTCGACTCTGGAAATACGGGCTCCTACATCGGTATGATACAACTCCATGTACCGTCCACTGCACGTGGTGGTGCCACCAAACTGTCCCCTTCCCAGAGCTCCTCAGTCTTCAACCCATATCCATCAGCATGTCCCTTAGCCCAAGGTCATATTATGATTATTATCCCCTAGACAAAATAATTACTTTCCATTTATAGATTGTCTCTTTTTTTTCCCCCAATAAAAAATACATTTCCTACAAAGACAGAAATTTTCCCACAGCAGTTTTCCACTCAAAAACCATAGGCAGGCAATTTCTGAACTGTTCTTAAATGACAGAATAAATCCAATGTGGTTTTCTTAACCTTGCTAAAAGAATCACCAACCCATCTTTTCTTTTGTCACCTTGTATTCACACAATTCAGCATTAGAACCTGAGTTTTGAGCACTTGAAAACTTAACTGAGTTTCCTCAGCAGAGATGAAATCACTGAAACACTCATTGTATAAATAACGTTGGAGCAAATCAATCCTGAACTAAGCACCCATAACCATTGTTAAGATTTAGGTAGATCTTTTACAAAGTGTCACACTTCAGGAATTAGTAGTTAAAAACACTGTTTACATTTCAAGACAAAATACAGAGCAGGAATTAATCTCTATCCATATTCTTATCCATTTAAGTGAGTGATGACAGGCACTATATAAACATCAACACGTGTGATAAACTGAGTTGGTTTTAATTCGGTGATCTGACTGCAGCAGTAATTGTGCTGAAAGGTACTTTGAGCGCCAGGCAGATGCAGTCAGCGGCCTGACCGGAGTGAGCCCCGCTCACCATTGGGTGGCCATGGCATGGTCCTGTGCGACCACATGTGCCGCTCGGCGCCGAGCACGCGCGGGGTCTGGGCTGTGCCACGCAGCCGGGGCCAGGCGCCCGCTGCCCTCACATACTGTAAACCACCACTCCTCACTCAAAGGAGCTTTGTCTCAGAGGCTGCGCCGGCATGCCAGCTAAATCCCATTCGTGAATGAAAACATTCACCACGTTCCTCTTGTGTCAGGTATTTTTCCCTCTGTTACGTGTCCCATGCTAATTATAGAATTATCTGAAGGGCTTTCTATGTGATAATGACTGTAAAACACAGTTCAGTGTTGCAATTACATTTCCTCTTTCTATCCTGTGAGGCTAAAGATTAACTGATTTCATCCTAAAATGCCAGTTTTTTTGATAACTTCATAATGTTTCCTAATCTCTGACTAACTTCCAACTGATGAGTTAACTACTGTAAAATAGGTAACACAAATCCATCTTGGTGAACTCCTTTTCAGCAAAAGCAGTGAGTGAGCAAGGCAGGGAAAGAGCACGCAGGAACAGCTCAGGTTCACTGCCATTCCTACGGACACCAGGCTAAGTTCCAGACTAGTTTTGATTATAGGAACACTTTAATCGTTTTTCATGACTCCTAACATAGTTCAATGTTTTAATATTGCAAAACTTCCGTGCTAACATTTTTGGAATTAAATGTTTCATTTTCATTTGAAAACATCTTACCAAGGGGGAAAAAATAAAAGTTATATAAGAAATATTTTAAAATACAAAGGGTCAATACCTAAATTAAACCCAAATGCTTTTTTCCTTGATAATTTGCAAAACATATCCACATTTAAGTTGTCTCAGATTTGGCACGTTTGCTTTCAGTATTTTGATATTTTCAGAATTAGAATATTGATTTCTGGGCAGGAAGCTGGCACCTGGATTTTAGGATCCAGTGACACACACATGCCAACTGTGGGATGCTCTGCACACACATTTCATTACTAAGTTTTGTCTTTCAGATGCTTCCCAGTACGACTGAGCAGGCGGTATCCAAGAAAGAGCGTTTTTTTCTATTTTTCCTCCTCGGAACTGTGGCAGACGCAGGGAGGAAAGAGCCCTGCTGCCTTCCCCTGCTGCTGCGGGCCCATGGGTGCAGCTCCCTGTGCTGGGATTCTCTCCCAGAGAACCAGACCGATGGCTCGTCCTAGATGCTCGCTCTGGGAACGTGCATTTTGGCCCAATTCTTCCCATGCATTTTGTCCCAATTCCAGGCGAATTAGACAGCCCCACTGTGCCTGCATTGATTACCCCATTGTTCTGCACAGCGGCAGTCAGTCTGATGCCTCAGGGAAACGTTAGAAATGTGGTGCGAGCCCTGTAAGCTGTTCAGAGCATGAAAAGTAAATCTGACCTATCCCAAAGGAATTGGACTTAGTGCAAAGTAGCTGGTGCATGTTCATACGTTTCTGTCCTTAGATGATTTGGGTCCATCCTTTGCTGGGCGAGGGGTGGAGCAGGGACGCACTCCCTGTGCAGAGAGAGGGGAACTCTGGAGGATGCAGCTCAAATGGTATGTGGGTTCAATGAATTAATTCAGGCAACCACGGATGGTGGTGGCCAATTAAGTGAAAGGGAGGGCAGAAAACACTATCGCAAGCCCTGTACTGAGAAGGAACATAGATTCTCAGCAGAATAACAATGGCATTGCCTTGTACTGCAGCATCCTCATTAATTCTGCCAGCCCGTCCCTGATAAAATGGGACCCAACACACGAGTTACTTGTGCCTGTGTTTTGCACTATCGACTAAACTAGCTTTGACAAACATTCATTAATCCCATAAACTGCCTTCCGTGACAGATCAGAGCATGCCCTGATTTGACTTCCAGTTGCTGTTGAAGATCGCTCACTGAGTCAGACACAAGTGGAATCCAGGAATCCTGCCTCTGTCTCCTGCGTTACCCACCCCGGACTCCAGCTGGCAACTGATTTCATCAATCATTTCAGTATTTAGGGGTGCCAGTCACCAGGAGGCAGGAGGCACAGTTACCTCAGTGCTTAAGGAAACGGGAAGAACTGCATTCCCTGCGCGAGGCTGTGGGTACCTGTGCACACACAGAGACTTTTCACAGAAACTCCTCCTCACCAGACTACAACTTCGGTCCTGAACAGAGGGGAAAGCCAGCTCTCTACTGCACTGGGCACGGCTTGTTTCCTTGGTAAAATCTGTAGAGGTATTCAAGTAAGTCCATTTGGAGAGCACTCTGATTTCCAAGATTTACTGAATACCGCTTAGCCCAGGTAGGAGCCATCACAGATAAAATGCGTAGGGTCCAATTAAAGACTCTAATTTTATTCAGATACTCTGGGAACTTGAAACAAAGTTGTGCAGGTAATCTTAATTATGGCATTTGCTATCTGCTCTGCATTTACTTTGTAACCTAAATAATTCTCTCTTCATATAATTGTGTGTGTGTGGTAGCACTACACGCACTCCTGAAAAACTGTATATAGCCTTCTTCATGTGCCACAGACTTTTCTGTAAGTAACTGGCAAATATTTGTACCCGGCTAAATGAAGTCCCTCCAGTGGTCTGGGCGAGGAATGTGAACGTTGTGGGTGTTAGTCAATGCACCAACCTTTGGCCTCGAATGACACAACTTCTGCCAGTGTCTCGCTGGCGTTTGTGCCTGTCTGCGTTTGATGGAGGGGCTGAAGTCTGGCTGTCCGTCCTCCTGTCCACACTCTGAGTTTATAACGCTGCCTACAAGTCTCTAAGCGCCTTCTAGGGTAATTGAAACACACAGAAATTAAGATAATACAGTACCTGAACATGCAAAATTCCCAAGTTCAATAGTGATTATGCCGTGTCAGGATTGCAAGATTTGGTCATACATGTTGATTATTAACAAGGGTCTTAAATTTCTAGATTGCTCTGAATAGCCATGCTGATTTTCTAAAACCCAAGATTTAGCTATTTTGCACAATCAAACCCTCGATGACCTCCTGCACACAAAGATTTTATCAGCTGTCTACCCTCTGTGTTTGCGAAGTCTTCAGGATAAATTCCATCTTGCAGAATACGTAAAAGTGCTTTCTGTCACCTTAAAATAGACAGTGGTTCTGCCAGACAGATGTGAAACCTGATTATTGGTTGGACATTGTGGAGTTATTACCAATGCATCACTGTTTTTAATTGATTAATCATATAAGGAAGGTTAGGGGTAGTTTTATAACAAATGGTAATTTTCTTCCTCTCTCATATGGGTACGCCATAGGAAGCAATAGACCACAGAAAATGGCTCCCCCCTTTGATTTTACTGCAGATCTGGCCACAGGAAATGTTGCACATTTGGATCAAGCAGGATAAACAGCAAGGGCTTCCTCTTTTGTGAAATCATCTTTGAGCAGCACCCCTCCCCAGGAAAATAGGTTTTCCACTTTACATAATGTTGCAGCAGCAGTGGTTTGTTCCTAAGTTTTTTCTGGGTAGGTTATGAACTTTACGGCTCTGACCACAGATCAGTTATTTATCATAACAGGAAAGATGAGACCAAAGATATTTCCTAACCTTCTTCTTTGCAGATCAGAGAGAAGCAAGCCAACAAACATTAACGCTTCATATTCAACTGACAAAGACTATACAGACATATGCGCTCTTCTCTTCTAATCGTATTTAGTTGAATTCACCTGTAATTTTAAACTGCAAGGAACAAATCAATATATACAGTTTCACTCAGATCTCTTCTCCAGTGCAGCATGATCAGTCTCTCAAAAGTAGACATGCAGGTACAAAAAGAATAATTCTGGTTAGAAACAAACTAAAGAAGGCGATAGAGAAATATCTCATTTCTAGAGAAGATGATATCTATTACAGGTGTTCCTGTGTCTCCTGGCAGCATGTTAAATACATGAACAATCTCTTTGAAATATTGCTGAAGACAAAAAGCTTTTCCTCATCTAATGAATTTGCCCCTGAAGAATTGCCCCTCAGCATCAGGGAGTCTGAGAACACTGAACTCTAGCGGCAGGCCTAGCATGGTTTTGATGTTGCAGGAGAATGTTAATAACTGTAGGAAAGTGTGTTCCTACTTTATAGTGCCATATGACAAGGCGCACATAGCTGGGATTGCTCAAGTGACTGCACCACAGACCTAAAGCGCAGAGTGTTTCGTACAGGACCAGATTGCAGCACTCAACCACAGCCCCGCGTGCCAGAGCAGAGCGGGACGGACACTCGCCTCTCCCAAACTAACCCACCAGGAGCCTAACTCACAGCCCTCACCAACAAGCATGCCTACAAAGTAAAAGCCTTAAGAAATGGAGGGTTCAGCAGAAGTACCTAAACCTTTACTCCTGCCCCTCTTCAAATGCTGCTCCACATTGTCACGCTCATCATTTGCCCCAGCTCTGGATGAAGAGCTCAAGCCAGCACCTTCCTCCTGCACTTGCCAGCAGAAGTGTCAGTTCCTGGTATGTTTGCCCTGGGTCTGGGTAACATTTTGCTACCAGTTCTGGAGACTTTGCTCTCAACTCGCTCTTCCATCTTGCCCTGTGTTCAGGTGCCCTCAGCCTGTGTTTTAACAGGTTGTTTCTGGCATGTTCCTCTAGGATGCTGGCCACCACAAAATTCATGGAAAAGGGAAACTCCACTGCAGTCCTTCACAGCTCAGGAGATTGCCTTGGGAAGATCTTTCCTGCTTATCTTAGGTGAGGGAAATGCATTGAGACAGGCACGCAGGGGTGGTGGATGTCTTTGGTTACACTGCAGAAGACATGTCGGACCAAAACACTGAAGTCACGAGGCTCTAGCACTGGTTTCAGTAAACTTTGGATCAGATTCCAAATGAATTATTTTTGTTTCCTTTTGACATCAGTTGGGCACTTCCTAGTTCACATGAGCCTGAACCCCCAAACAGGACTCGACAGGTTGGAAGTGCAAACCATACAAAGAAATTCGGCAAGCCTGAATTTGCTGAGGCTTGCCTCAAACAGAAACGTGGGTGATCTGCAGCTGATGGGGCGTGAACCACAGACTGCTGGCTGTAAAGCACATACTGCCATTTCTCCATCCCTGGGCATTAGCCAACACACGTAAGAAGACAGATATTGAAACACTATCTTGACTTTAACTCAATTCAACACAATGCCCAACTCAACAAAAAAACTGTTTCCTTGCTGGAAAGAACATCAAGAGAATATAAGTAATTAGCACTTTAAAAAAACTTTGAGTAGCTCCCAGCAGACTTGCCTCTGCATCTCAAGTAAGACAACACTTCCAGACTGAGAAGTATGGTCTTTAACAGCCCACCACTAAACTTCGTGCCTTGTTCCTGCAGCCAAAGCTAGTCATAAAGGCTGTGGCCATCCTGCTGCATTTAGAAAATCCTTTGTAATTGAAATAGATAGATAGATAGATAGATAGATAGATAGATAGATAGATAGATAGATAGATAGATAGATAGATAGATAGATAGATAGATAGATAGATGGATAGATGGATAGATAGATGGATAGATAGATGGATGGATAGATGGATAGATAGATGGATAGATGGATAGATAGATGGATAGATAGATGGATGGATAGATAAGCAGCAATTAAATTTAAACTCATTTGTTCCTGAAATTACTGCGTTTCTTCTGAACGCAAGTCTGGCTGTTATGCAAATATCTGAAATCTACTCAGTTTAATCCTTTAAAAGGAATTCTACTTTGTCTAGTAAAAAAAACTTAACTGCTGCCCTTTTTGAATCAAGACCTCTCTGTTTAAGCAGAAATGTCGTTTATAATAAATACAGTATTGGTGGAAGAAAGACAAATCTATTGTCTGAGAAGAACAAGCTATTTCAATTCCACAATGATGGAGAAATTGAAGGAAAAGAGGTGGCTGAGGGGCTTTGTGAGTCGCACAATGCCTCGAGCACCGCAACGAGTCTAGAAAATAATAGTGATCTGCTTAGGGGTTGTGTCTGTTTCAAACAATGATGACAACTCTTCCAGTCTCATTTTAGTACTGTTGCTGTTATGGAAACTTTCCCTGTCCTCATCAGCTTGATTTTGTGTCTCTACGACACTAATGAATCACAGCTGACACTTCCGGGGCTCAGCCTCTTTTGAAGACATTTGCTTCCTTTGTAAGCTCTTTGGTCAAGCCTGAGATCTTATTTTCAGAGGCTGAGTGAATAGTATGAAGGGAGTTTTGAGGATTAATTGAGAAACACGTGAAAACAGCAAAAACTGTTACAGTACTGGTACTTCTACCACTGATATCTTTCTAAATAATGCCCTTAAATTTTTGAGAGGCACTCAGCTGTAGACAAAAAGAAAATAAATACAAATAAATAAAATAAATTCAGATTCCCCTCTCTGATCTCTTGAGTACCTGTTGCCCGCTTTGCTGGGACTAAGCTCTACAGCATAGGGAACACTCTTACCTCTCTCCTGATGAAAATTTGTATAGGTACTCCTAAGGGCTCAGGGCAACAAGTATTTCTACTGGTGGTTTGAAGCACTCTTAGGCACTTGATCATTTAAATCACTTTTGCAAACAAGACTCACTCTCCCAGGGATTAGATCCACAAGAGATCATTGTAATGCTGATTTAAGAGCTCAACCATCCCACAGAAGCTGCAGCCCTGAGTACAGCTCCTTGTACAATGCCTCCAGAGACACAGACACCAAGGAAGCACGAGTGTGCAGGGAACCCAACCATCTACAGTAGCCTGTAGTAAACACCAAGAAGACAGACATATCTTTGACCCTAATAATGTTGCATACTTCCCTCTGGGCTGCAAAGACACAGTGGCCGCTGCCCACATTCTTGCCTACAGGTCAGTACTGTAACAACACCAGCCCTTTCTCCCAACCCTGGCAGGGGCAGCGTCTTTCCCTTCCCTTCCTTAGCTCAGTGGTTACAGCACTTGTCCAAGATGTGGGGGGCTGGAGACACCTCCTTCCTCTGCCCAAAGGGAGTTGTCCCTCTGGGTGCACCCACCACCCACCTCCCGGATACCTGAGGGAGCTGGGGAGATCCTGCTCTGAACTCGGGAGCAATGCTGGCAGTCTTGAGCGTGGGGCATTGCACGCGCTGCAGAAGAGATGCTGCCAGCGCCAGCACAGCCAGCGCTCTGCCCTGTCCTCTGGGGGGGCCTTCAGCTGAGAGCTCCCTCAGGAACAGCAGCACCGCGGCGCCGGGCACTCCTTACAGCTCACACCTCTGCCTGCTGAAATAAGGACACCTACGGCTCCTGGTACACCCTCCTGGCTGAAAGAGCAGCGAGATGGTGGTGCCAAGGGTGGATCATGCACTGCAGAGGGATGGGATGGGATGGGATGGGATAGCAAGGCAAGCAGCATGCACAGCAGAGGGGCAGCTCTGTGCAATTCAAGCGTGTGTAGTCTAACTGTATCCCACTAATATACAACCCATTTCTGACTCTTAATGAGGGTGAAAATTCTCTTTCAGCATTTTTACAATTATTAGGCCTCCAGGAGTTTTTACTGGAAATCACTGACAAGCTCCTGTCACAAGTATAGATAACTCAGTGCGCAATGGCAGAGTTTGGCTGACAGTTTTATTACACTCCTGAGCCTAACAATCAACTGCATTTAAGGCCAGATGACTCTCCTGTTGTACATCCATATATGCTTTACAGTACAGCTGTAAACAATAGTGAAAGCCTCTACAGGAAATTAGATTTGCAGATTTCAGCTTTTAGAGGTTGGGCAAATTAATTTGATTATTTAGTGCTGATCTCTCACTGATGCGTTTTGCATTATGCATTCCCAGGGACCTATCCAAAGCGAGACACACAAATGTGAGATTCAAAGCCCCATTGCCACCCTAATTGTAATTTTACTCTCTTTGAAACCTACTTCTAGCAAATCATTCAGTTATGGTTTTCATGAGCTCCAATGCCTAGAAAATACACTTATTCACTAGCCTAATCATACAATGCAATGACAGAAAGGGCACAGACAACATGAATTTCTTCCCGGTAGAACTGTACGCTGTGAGCATTTTCATTAGCACTCACCCACCAGATGAAGCTGTCCCCATAACTCAGGCTAAATAACTCCTTCTTTCTCAGAATTTGGAGTGTATGTTCCATTTCAATTCATTTCTTCCTACTTGGACTCTAATGAGCTCTGGGGTGCAACCCAGTGGCCTCTCCAAGGCATGCTGGCTGTCCAGCTTGGTTACTTCACCCAAAGGCCTTTTATTTTTTCTCTCAAGGTTATTACCTTAGATGGGCACATAAAGGTAAATAGACATAATAATAATAAGTAAAGGGAATATATCCATTGCTATATATATAAGGGTTGAAAGTAAAAGTCAGACACGCTTTTTAAAAATCTATTCTCACACAATCTAAACTACCAGTGACAGCATGCATATGACAGTAGTAGACATCCTGTCTTGTACTTTTACTTCTAATTCATCTCCACACAAACTTGTACCAGGTCAGTTAAACCAGTGAAAAGCTTCGATTTAAAAGCAGAACTTGTGCCTTAGGGTCCATTCTGATTAGGCCCATCAGCTGATTTAAGCTAGACCCAGAAGGCTCTGCTTCAAATGGTGCTGCAGGCAGCATTTTATACAAAATTAACAATAAAGTTATGTTTCATTTCCAAATCAGTTTCAACTGTGAATTCTTTATTTTCCACTTATTTTCACAAAATTCCAGTATTTCCTAGATAAAGTGAGTTCCACATAACAGGAGTCTGTCTTCTTGCCTCTATATGAGTAAATTGGCCACATGGCCTTTGCCAGTCTAGAAAAATGACAGCGAAGATTTGAAGATTGTCTTGGGGCCAAAGAAGTCTTCTGCTAGACTTGGCTTTGTGCTGTCTGTCACTGACCGCCTGCAGCCCCGGGACATTACGTACCAAAAGCAAAAGAGCAAGAAAGACCCAGCAGGGTTTGAGGTAGTGAACAGCAATTGAAAACCACCAGCAGCAGGGACAGACCAGTGGATGAATATCAATCTCAAAGTACTTAAATTGTATATTCGATATAGGTTTTAATAAAGTACAATGTTGACAGCATGAGTGAGGTACTAATTGCTTCACAACAAAGATATAAGCCAAACCAATAAGACACATAATTTAATTCCATATTCTAAAACTGCAACTAAGATTTATCCCAAAGTGCAAGCCAGTCCACAGATCAGACTAAGAAACAGTAAAGAGAAAAAAACCACCCAACAGAGACACTAATAACAGCCCACAGCACAGAGGAAGAGATGTCACATAGTGCTTATGCACTTATGACATAGTTTTCTAGCTTTAATAGTGAATTACAGTAGTTTAACAAGCAAGTTCAGACCACGAAAAAAAGAAAACAAACCCAAAATAGTGCAAAACGCCACTGGTGAACTGCATCCCTAACCAAAGTGACTATAAGTTACCTAACTTTCTCATATAACCCCTGCCTTAAGTCTCTGAGAAGCAGCTCCAGCGGCACAAATATTTCCATTAAAAAAAAAATAAATCCATTTATCTGAAAATGGATTGCCCATGGATCCTGAAAAAGCCGTGGCATTTTGGATGTAACCTTGAGAGATCAATGCTGAATTACCTCCCATCTAGGGAAAAAGGAAAACAAAGGCGCTGGGAAAGGTACAGCAAAGAGAGGGGGAAAGAAAACCTGGTAAACTTTGAAACTCTCTACAAGTGTAACTACTCCTTGCCAGAAAGGCTATTCTGCGAGACAGATATTAACTGCACGCTTGTTTAGAGACAAAGCAAAGTTTGTAAAATAAAAGAGCTAGAAGTTCATGTCGCTTCTCGGTGAGCAATGTCCCGGTGGCGCTTTGTGCTTCCCACGCTGGCCTGGTGGCAGCAGCGCCTGCGGGGCAGCGGGCGGGGGGAAGGCAGGCATGCAGCAGCAGAAGAGGTCCAATGGAGGGAGTTAACTTTTAAAATAAAACAGTACATGCTGCTTCAAAAGCTGAAAGGGAGAGCAGGAACGATTCAAGAATGGTGGGAAAAGGAGAGAAAGAAAACTACTGCCCTTCTGTTGGTGTTCCTGGGAATACTTCACTTGTTCTACGTAACTAATGTGCAATCCAAGGTGTGGACTGAAGGAAAAGCTATTCTCACTCCATCAGTGAGATTGCATCATCGCCTTGAAAACAGACCAGAATTCCTTCCCAGGAAACATGCACTGGGATTTATTAATTCTCTCCCCAACTCAGATTATGATGAAGTTTACACGGGTTAAACTGGCAAGAACATCATTTCTCATCTTTGAGAGCACAGGAGAGCTGTAAAGTGGGGATTTGTATGGAAAATTCAGCTGTGGTGGAACATGTGAAATTGTGCATATCCACTATCCCTGCGAGGACTGAAAAGAGCCAAAGATTGGCAGGCAGTGAAGACAAAGTAGAGCAAATTCACACCTTGTGTCATCCCGAGAACTCCAGCATCACACAGAGCAGCCTGTGGGAACGGCTGTACGGAAGTTTGGCTTCAACAAAGCGATGCCCATATGAAGAAGTGACATTCACGAGCTGTGTCGGGCTGCAGGTGCGCTCCCGGAGCCATCCTGCCTCGTCCCCTCCGGGGCCAGAGAAAGCCCCGGTGCCCATCCGCCTGGCCTCGGACCCCCCCCACAGGAGCTCTGCCACTGCCTGTCCCAGCCCATGCAGAGCCAGGGGCACGTGGTGCGACACCCTGATACCCACAGGAAGAAAAACCCTCCGTGCTTTTGCAGCATTGCAGGTACGCAGGTCATTTCAGATAGGAGCTGAGACACTTATCTCCTGCTTCACAGTGCCATATAGAGGATTTTTATTTTCTTTTCTTTAGCTGACTTGGGCCAGGGTCAGCCAAAGTACAGCCTGCAGCTGCTCCCTCCTTTGATTATTGATGAGGATTAGGATTTATTTTTTATATACAGCTCTGTAGGTGTGCAAGACATTTCACACAAATATACAGGGACAGGGCTCTGAAGAGTTTATACAGCCCAAACAAGTCGCAGCACAGCTCATGAAGACACAAATACAACTAAAGGCTTATTGATGTAAGCTCCATGTGTATCTTATTAGGCGGACAAAACGTAGGTTGCTTTGCGTGGCCTTTTTCTGAAGGCAAAGGGTCGTTTTTATGCATGACACTTTAACCTTTTGTTATAGCAATCCGCGGTTTCAAAGCCTAGCTCACAGGACTCCCATATCCAAGCTTGGTGAGGTGCTTTGCTTCAAAAATAACTTGTGAAAAGGTTTAATTCAGATTAGCACTCGGGAAATAAACAGTATTGGGTAAAGGGCAGAAGATGGCCCTTTGCTCTTGCTCCAGCAAAAAAAACCTGTTTCTCCAGCTTTGCCTACAGGACTTAGTAACTAGCTGCAAGGATGTGGGACTGCTTTCCCAAGTTTTCTAAGCCCTTTATTCTCCCAGGAATAGTCCCAGGGGTTGGGCAAAAAGAACAATAGGATTTGCCCCAAAACACAGAGAAATAGTGTTCTTGTACTTAAAAAAGAAAAAAAAAAAAAAACCAAACAGAACAACCTGTAGTATGCTTTCTTCTGCTGTGTTACCCCTCTGCTGCTGGGAGCTCATTTAGGGCTAGAGCTACACCCCAGTGCCTGTCTGTGGCTCTCAACAGGCGTCCACAGTCGCCCCGTTTCTCAACTCTGCTTCTTCCCTCCCTCTCCCCGCGACTGGGGTGCAGAGCCAGAGGCAGCCTCACACTGTGCATCCTCACACCATCCCCCGTGCACCTCAACATGGGAAGACCTTCTGTAAACTTTTAAGTAAGTCTTTGCTGAGCTGGTTTCCTAACATCCACTTGTCTACTTTACTGCCCGTGCCTCACCATGACACTGCGTCTGAACCAAAACATGAATAAAGGGATCCTTCTCTTCATGCTTTAACAATGTGAGGGAGTTTTAAATGGCACTGTTTTGTCTGGTTCTTATGTAAGCCAACTGCAATATTCTTCGAGTAGGTGTGTGTTGAAATGGGATAAGATCAGCAGTTACATAGCTATTCACACACAGACTCCGACAGACACCTGACGAGGGATGTCGGGGCACCCAGCTCTGGCGGCAGCTGCACACGGAGGTGCTGTGCGGCCGATAACCAAGGCTCAGAGCTGCCATTCTCCCCCAGTTTAGGGGGCTCAGCCCGAGAATTACGCAGCCCTCTTCTCAGAGGTGGTAGGCAGCGCTGGCTGGGAACAAAGCTCTGGAAAATGAGCTTAACACGTCCTATGTGTCCTCACAGACACTAAGGAGGAGTTGTCACTTTCTAAAACTCCACCCTGAACCGTCCCCAGTATGTACCAGTACATACCCCAGTAAGTAAAAGGAGGACAGTAAGTTTAAGCCTCTAATATATGTTTCAAGGGGGCTTTAAGAGACTTCGGGGATGAGCATGCTGTCAAAGCAAAATTTATGCTGAAGATGAAAAAAACACGTAAGGTTCAATAATGACCACTTCTGCTGATCACTGGAGCATGACTGCAGCTGACTGCTTGAAGACTTGAATGATGGAAACCAACACAAACCCTCATCGAGATAATCCTCAGGACCCCAAGTGAGATGTGCCAAGGCCAGAGGCTGACAATAAGCAGAAGAATCAGCACAGGAATACGGAGAACTAACTTGGCATACTTGAGAGCCATTGAACAAGCAATGCTTATCATCAAAGACCTCTAACATTACTGAGGAAATTTATTTGGAACCGGTTATCCAAGGGGTCCCAGATTTGACAATATAGCATAGCAATATTTTAAGCCAACATGCAGCAATAGGTATCCAAGAGGACAGCTGTACTTAAAGAACACAACTGGCAAGACTGGACTTACAGCCTTGCACAGAGCTATCACTGCAAGACACGCAGTGCTGTCCGTGATGTTTCAGCAAAACGCTTTCTGACTCTGGAGCCTTCGAGTCAGCAATATTTACTGGAAAGGATGCAAAAACGGATGCCTTGAGTAGAAACAAATCTACAAACCAGCCTTTCAGCTAGTGAAAAAGGGCACTGATTAATGAGCTGGCATACACAGGCAAACTTTTTATTCCATCAACTTTACAGGTTGGCTAAATGCCCCCAAAATTTTGCAAATCTTGATTGCTCCTCGGGGACTATCTCCGTCTGGTTAGTTTATTTGTTTGTACGTACATTCGGTAACTAAGGTCAAAAGTTTTATAGCAGCAACTGTCTCTGAACTGTTACTTGGCTTTGATTTTTCAGCTATGGCACTGAGACTTTTATGCAATATTGTTAATAATAGAAATGCACTTTGTTTTAGTTTTAACTAATTATAGATTTGCCTGATGCAGTATTTCATATGCATGGGTAAAAGGTAATTGTTGTACCCTTAAAAAAATCTTAAGATTAAATTCTGCCTTTAATTACATAGATTTCACTGGTGCTGCAGAGGATTCAGTGATACCAGAATTCATCTACAATAACGGTTTAGCCATGAGATTAGGCAAAACACCTATTATTTGACGTCAAACCATAGTGGCGCAAACATACTCTACAACCTTTAGAAATGACTGCCTGGGCAGCCCCACAGCAGAGTTTGAACAAAAACGACTGATTCCAAGCTGCAAAATTCACATCACTAAATCTGATCAGTGCAAGTAGTGTGCAACCCAGCACCCGCCCCTGTATCTACAAATTCAAAGCCATTCTTATTCCACCCAATTTCCAGCCCCATTCACAGCATTTGAGAAATCTTGCACAGAAGAGTTCTGTTCATGTAAGTTTAAAGAAACGTCCAATCATGACATTTCAGCCTCCTTTGATTTTCTAAAGCAAGTGTTTGTAAGCCAATAAAATTATTTGATATCATCATTCACTTTACACTTGTTATGCATACACAGGGCAAATACGGTCTATGAAATCCAGGAACAGAGATGATGCCATCTGTTTAGGTGACCCTTCCTTTACAAATACTTAATAGAAGCAGCAAAAGTCTGACAACTGTCCGCTTGGTCTTTTGGGGCAAATGTTCACAAATAACCCTAAGAAATAACATCTGAAGAAAGTGGGAGTTTCATGAACAGAAAAATAGCTAAACTCCCTGTGCAAGTGATTTGCAGTTAACAATATTGTAGACTTATTGATGGGTAGCTCTATTTAAAATTTCCATCGATAAGCTGAGAGGGAGGAAAGTAGTCTTAAGTACTGGAGAAAGCAGATGTTTTCACCTTTCATATAAAGTGCAAAAAGAAGCAACACCACAAGCATCTACAACAAAGGACTCCTCTGGGCACAATGCCATCATCACCACTGCTTGCCATTATCAGTGTACGTTTGCAAGAATTATGATGGTCAGGTTCCATTTTGAACTCCCGTTCATCAGAGTGTATAAACTTGTCCTTTTTCATTTTCTTCAAACTGAAATTTGGCAGAGGAGTGCTGGTGGGTGGGGAGTTTTGGGAAAGATTATTATTTTTAAAATTTGGTCTTTTCAAACTGTTCTAAATACAGCAGTGGGGAATATGCCCTGAGGAGCAATGCTGTTGCACGTCTCTCAAGGGAGGGGTATTGACAATTAGATATTGTCAGTCTCTTATTCAGCGCAAGAGGAAAACAAGCACTCGCATTTCAGGCTGGCTCACGGAAGGCCTCTGGCCCAGCAGAAATGATGAGTTCAGGGTGATGCTGTGGGGCCGGGAGGCCGGGAATCTGTCCATCACGGGTTCCCAAGGGTGGTCTGCCATCCTCTTGCAACACACACAGCTTTTGTATGTGGCCCGAATAGGATCTGGGGGCCATGGCTGTCCTCCACAGAACCAGCTGATTGTCAAGGCTGGAGCAACCATAGGGTCTCCTCCAGCAGCTCTGGTTTGGGGTGAAAGTCTGGGCACTCGCGATCTGCCAGAGACCGAGAGCCCAGCCGAGTCTGCCCCTCCAGAGCAGTCAGGCATTTTGGCAAGTCTCACAGCTGTGTATTTCAGACCCCTGGCTATTTCTCCAGCCCTTCCCATTACTCCACATGACGGCAAGAATCCTCTGCAAGAGCTGGCCCAGGAGTGCAATATTTCCAGAATCAAGATGGATTTCTGCTTTCACGAGCAGCAGAGGCAGCACACAGCCCGACTCCGGTGTCGGAGCTAAGCACAGACAGGGATGGCAACCAGGGGCCAAAGCAACCGACAGACTCTGTTCTCCAGGAGATGCGCTCCAGAGGGAATATCAGAAGTTAAATCTGAGAGAGGAAGAGGGGCATAAGGAGTGATAACCAACAATAGAGTTGAGGCAGCCTAAACACCAATTTGCAACACTAATCCCCTGTTAGCATTTTTTTGAGCACACTATAAAGCCCACTACTACACATCCTCATGTACCAGCACATCCTGCCTCATCCACCACTCAATCTCAGAAACCCCAAACACAGCCTGCCTAGAAGGAAACAATGACCTTCCATTCACTTGCGTGGATCCCAACTCATTCGCAAATCATGTTTCTTCACTTCTTCGTGTTTTATGCCTTCCTGCACCATAGTCCCCAGAAGGATGCTATAGATAACGACAAAAGCAGTGGAAGTGCTTGCCAGGGGGCTAACACAGGGCAAAATGTTCCATTGTGAAGAGCTGAACGCTTTTAGTTACATGCTGCAAGACCTCAGCCTTCCCTAGATATTGCGGGGTGGTACGATGGCCTTAAATTACTTTGGCCCAATGGAAATGTTCCAGGGCAACTGGAAAAAATGGCCTTTGGATCACGCCCTTATCCCTTAGTGGCCACACCTGCCTGCTTGCCAAACCCCAAAGTGTTCGTTCAGGTCCAGCCTGGAAAGACGCCACAGACCTAGAGCTAACCACAAAAGACAGGGGCTTGAAATTCATGACAGAAATTTCAAAGAACTTCTTCATTTTCAATTATTTTAAAGAATGATGTATAAATGAATCTTTCTATACATTTATGCTGATTTGGGTTGGATTACGGGGGAATTCCTAATGCAAGCTTATTGCTATACACCGTAAGGCACCTTCCATCCGTCCTGTTCTAAAAAAGTATTCAAATCACGCACAAATTGAAATGTTGGCGGCTGATCCTCTCAGCCCTGAGAAAGAGTGACCACCTTCACACCTGCTAGTATCTCACTGGATTCAGCAGGTTTGTTCATTCACGTTTGCAGGACTGTTTTATTTGTGTACCGTTTCGTAGTTCATTTAATTTATCAGCTACACGGCAAATACAATACAATTACCTAACAAGAACATGTAAAAAAGCAGGATATGACATGCAGCTCTATCTATATTTCCTCCCGTGCTTCTTAGAAACTAATGCAATTACAAAGCCATTTTGATGAAGACACTTCTGCTGACTCCTTCACATAAGAGAAGTAACTGGCAGGCTCTTATCTGCTCCATCAGAAGAGTGTTCCTGGAAACAGGACAGTCCGTGGCTAGAGATAACACATCGTGGAATCTCCTGCACCTGCTGGGCTGCAGCATCCGCCCTCTGGGTCACATCTAAGTTATGGCGATAAGAGATAGTCATTCCTGTCCCTGCGCAGACCGACATGCTCCGTCCCGCAGAGCAGAAGTGGCAGCAGTGGCGGTTTCCAGCTGCTCAAACAGTTTGAAACCCTTTAAGAGCCTGCTTTGGAGCTAGAGATGCCTTCCAGTCACTTGCCTCGGACACGTGTTCATGTAAACCCCGCAAGGTCGAGGCAACCTGTCTGTTTCTGGAAGTGTATTCCACTATGGAAAACAAAGAGCACCTACAGCTGATATCCGGGGGAGACAGGTTCTGTGCTGGCGCCAGGAGCTAACTAGTGACAGTCATTCCTATTTCAAATTAGTGGCAAACCATTCACTGTATTACAGTCTCACTAGGAACCAGCACTAGGTATGATTTATTTTACAATACCCAAAGAGGAGCTGTTTTAATCCTGTGAAAAATGTACCTTTTACGTCCCTTCCCGCTGCCCATCTCTGCTTCCCTATTTCCAGCACGCAGATGGCAGAAGTCTTCACAGCAGCTTCTTGGATCACCAAGCTTTAGCTGAAGAAATCAGTGCTTTTAGTAGACAATTGTCCAGGGTGGTAACTGTCACATAAAGCGTGTCATAATATGGATGAGGACGTGGTTCATCATCAGTTGCCCTTAACCACCCCATTTCACTTGAATTAAGACTGAACCCGGTGCCTCTGCCCTGCAGAAATTGCAGATCGTGCCCCATGACACAGTGCCCGCTGCAAGCTCCGCTTTCAACCCAACCAAAAGTGAGGTGGTAAACAGGAGACAGGAGCCAAGCAGACAGTTTTGCATAGCTGCTTCCTAGTCACGTGCCAGCATCCAACATGACACTCGGAACACGGCTGATTTAAAAATTTATTTTGAAAAGGCAGGGAAATTATGTGATGATCTCTTTAAATCTGGGCAAAAAGAAATCACTCCCTGCATTATACTTTCGCTCTGCTCCGAGGGCTGCCACCCTGCTGTTCTAGCTATGTGGAAAGTCAGAGCGCTCCTTCTGTTCTAACATTTATTTTCTGCATCCTTGTTTTATTTTTAACAGCTTACAACAGAAAGAAACGCGTTATCGCATGACTGTCTAAAGCAAATAGTACATTGTGGTTTTGGGCTTGGACACTTGATCGTGTAACTTCCCAGCAGCAAGTACGGTTCTCTCTGTAGGGCACTTCTGGTAACTCATCTCTCCTAGTGAGAAGTAAGGAAAACTGTCACCTAGCGAGCAAAACAGCAATTTCTTGCAGCCCTCCCAGTTGAGAAAAAGCAGAGAGATGACAACAGGCTGCAATTATTATACAAGACATAATGCTGCACAGAAAGCAGCAGGCCCTACTGATTAACACCAGCGCTGGGCCTTGGACAACTGAGGCACAGTCCTGACCCGCTAGAGGCTGCTGTGCTCCCCAGCCAGGCCTTTCGCTTCTCTGCACTGCCATTTCCCAGCCCGCGAAAAGGAGTGTGCTGTGGTTTATTTTTAAGCATTTCAGCAACTGACATACTGTACCTCAAACTCCTTAAATGGTTACATCATTTTCACTGCTATGAAAAGTTCACTAAAACGGCGTTTCAAAATCCCTCTCTATGTATTGTACTTTCTGTTCTCGAGTCTGACTGTGGTTTGACTTCTGGAATCTCAAGTTCGGGCTACTGCGGCTGTTTGACTTCAGACAGCAACTGCTAATGAACACAGATCTTCTATAGATTTGAATGGGCTGCACGATCAATGGAAACACAGCCAGTGCAGCTTTAAACAGTGGTCTGGACTTCGTTTGTGTAGGTCCTGCTTATCGGTGGCTACTCCTTTGAGAATATTATTAAGACTTTGTAAAAGTACAAGTGCCTTTTTCAGATGCAGCATTCATTCCAACCTCTTAAGAGAGATTTCTAGACCCAGACTGATGAAGAAAATGCATGTAAAATGTTAAAAACAAAATAAACACATTTTTACGAAAAACTGTACTTTCCATCCTTGTGAAAGACACCATATAGCCACATTCAGCCCGTGTGCTATTTGTTGATTATTGCCAGTTTAGTCAGAAGCTGATGGATCTGGTTTTGTTACCAAAAATGACCAGAACCTGGCAAATTATTTTGGTGACAAGAGTCACCATGCATTGTCCTGACGATAGCTTGGGTTTTCTTAACTATATTTGATCTCAAATATATTAATGTTAGAAACTCATCAAATAAACTGAGTTTCTCCTTTCTGAGTTTTGCCATATTTTCTCAGTTTGCTGCAGTAAACTGCAGTAAATGGGCTGTAGAGCAGCTGAGGCAGCGGTTGCAGACTGCGAGGAGACTCGACAGGCAAAGGGAGGAGGAAGAGACTATTACAACACATACAGAGAGAAATATGGCCAGGATTCGATTCGGCTCAGCTACAGTAAAGTTAGCCTAGAATTACCAGAAGCTGAGAAACATCACAACAACCGTGCACATACTTTAAAACAAGCAGAAGTCAAGGGGATGTTCAATAGGCACAACACTGAGACAGCCCCTGTAGGCAGGTACGCTCACCATGGGTGGGCAGAACGATTCGTATCGTTCTGAGAGCTGATAAAGGCATTATAAAACCACTTTGCCATGCTAATAAGGAATCTTTATACCGCAGGAGCAAAAATATCTAATTCTTCAGCATCTGTTCACATGATTAACATCATTGATTATTCATGCGGTCTCCCAAGGAAAGACCAGATGGTTTATTCACTGGATTTGAATCCCTGATTTTTAGCTTAAATCTCTGGCCCTCTAGTAAATGAAGTGAAGGAGTCATGCTACTAGGAGGTATGTGGTTCATCTCATCATCTGCAACTGGATGCCGCTGGAAAGTCCAACACATCGCAAAGATGTTACATACTTTCCCTCAAGGGAAGCATTATGCTAATGCAGCTGAATTCACCAAATTCAAGTCAAGCGACGGTCACTTTTCATGCCCTCACTTCCCCTTCTCCTGCCTGGGACCTTTGACTAAACCGAGGGTCATTGGCCTGCGTGCTAAGGGCAGCTGCTCCTCAGTACCAGCAGCGCAGGATAAGCACCCGCTATGTGGATCTCACTAAAATGGGGCACAACCTGTTCTGTGCAAGAGCATTCCACAGATGAGGGCCGATTACTTTAGCTCTAAAACCACACAAGCAGTGAGGGGGATTCAATCACTGAACACATCTTTCCTAGCCATTATTTTCAATTGTTCTGTGCCTGAGCCGTTGTCTCGCTGCACCAGCCGTGGTGCAGCTTATCTTTCAGCTCTACTCCCCACCCTACCCTTCACCACCGCGTCTGCAGTCATGATTTTCTCTACTACAATTGGTGTAATCCTCCCCTTGTCTAACGCCCTGATTTCAAACATAATCTTATCAGAGCTGCAGCAACAAATTTGCAGTGAAATGTGAAAACTAAGGAACCGCAAAGAATTACTTGAAAGTATTGTGTGAAAGTAAGAGCAAAAAATGGATCCTGCTGCTAATCAAACTTAAAAGCGGACATCTCAAATCTGTATGGCTTCCATTATTTGTATACTTCTGTTAGCGAAATCATAACAGTGTCTTCCAGTAAAATCTGGTCAACTGAATGACTCATATGACTTCTGAACTGACCATGGATCGCTTTTAAGCTGCATGCGCTTGCAGGGGTTCTTCTGTCCGAGGGCGGATCAGAAAAAAAAGGGGAACTGAAAATGGCTGACTGTAAAGATGGCTGCACACTGCACTTCCTTATTTATACCGAAATAACATAGAAAACATTATTAACCATTTTAAACTTTAAACGACGCAACGCCTGGGACAAGGAGCAGCAGCAGACAGGCACACAGGTGCACACACTTCATTCACACCATCCCTGCACGCGAACCAGGCATCGCACGCACATGCAAAAGGGCTTTTGCAGTCAAGTCTTCAGCCTGCACACGAGCCTCCCACCGCCGGCACGGACAAGCTGGGTGCCCCGAACACAGGCAGCCTGAGCCTTCCCACTGTCCTCTTTACGTTCAGGTACTGCCTCTGCCAGATTTCCAGTTCCAAGCTGAGGAAAAATGGAAGGTAACAGAAAAACATACCTACGCATTGAAAAATCAATGTTTTCAGGTGATTTGGAATGGCTCCAGCGCTGGTGCTCAGCCTTTAACACCTCACCTAAGCCTGCTCTTGGGCCATGAGAGAGCTTGCTGATTGCAAGGTCAGGCAGGCAGAGCAAACAGAGAGGAGTTGGCCCCAGTCACCCAGCTCCCAGGATCCTGGAGCTCACTGGTTCTTAGCAATGGCCACTACTCGGAGCCATCTTACAGGTCTAAAATTCCAGCTCCAAAAATAGAAGAATATAAGAATAGCATTGATTGAGCAATGCGCAAGTGAAACTATTTTTAAGACAGACAGTGAGTGACTGCGAGAAATGGTGAGCCTAGAAATGATGAAGTTTTCACAGAGGAAAACCTACAGAAATTGCAGCAGAGGAGGGAAGCTTAGAACCACTGGTACCCACTGGCCTCCAAGAGGAAGAACGTTTGTTTTAGGAGAGTAGGTATTTGAAGGGTGATGTGCATTGCTCCTGGCTTTGCCACGGAGAAAGATCACTGTGGTTCCTAACGCAAAAGCTACAGAGGACTGAATTCTGTGCAAATCCTGAATCTCTGCATTTTTTCCTGTAGGGTAAAATCTACTGACTTCATTGGAACTACTAGATTATGAGTAAGAGTAGATCTAAACCCATAGAAGAAAAATGCTGAGTTCCAAATTTTAGTCTCTGTATTTTCAATACAGATTTATATCCTCGCTCTTTAGAATGCCAATGAATATAATCAGGAGAAGCTTTAAAGAGCATGAGTGTGCTTGTTCGTGGTACACAGCTGAACTTTGCTTCCTGCAGAGTCTAAGCAATTACTACGATCAGCCCAATCCTCTGTGGGAGGTGAGGGTCAACATGAAACATCTAATTTCCTGAAAAACAATGTTCTCCCTCTATAAAACTCTGGAAGAAAAATTCTGAAAATAATCTAGGCCACGCCATGAATCCTGCACAGGAAGAATGGCCCAAAGACTAGTTTGCCTTTCTCCCAAGAGATACCCTGGAGTCTCAAGGACTTCTTACACAGCACCCCAGGGAACTGAGTTGTCAGATGACAGTACCACCATGAACAGAGCCAGCAACGGGGATGTTACTTGTACTGCATCTTTCAGTCCTGTCCCACAGCTGAAAATTTTTCATGCCATTGTATGCTTACAAGAGAGAGCAACCAGCAGCTAAAAATAATGCACACACGGAGGCACAGAACAGAAGAAAATATAAAACAATAATCATGGAAATAATGGGAAGTTTTAAGCCAGGGGAAAAGCAGAATTGAATTCTTTGTTTCTTCCAGAGAAGGAAAAAGGTACTTAAAATTCACCTGTTAAGCACACTTAAGGCCACATCGGCTTTCTCTTCCTGACCTTACTTAACCTCAAAGTTTTCATCATCTTGCTCAACACTGCAATCGCCTATTGTAATAAGGGGCAAAACAAACTCCTCTTCAGAGCTAAAGTCATGCAGAGGAAAATTATAGCTTCATTCCTTTGGAAAAACACTAGCAGATTGTTATCTTGACACTGATTATGAACAACACTGTGAGCATGAAGGATAGGACTGAACTGTTTCCTCTACGACCTTACCACAGCCCGTGCTGCACTGCACAGGGTGCTGCATCGAGAGGAGTCGTTAAACAGGGACAAACAAGCACGACTAGAGCAAGGTCAGGGCTGAGGCACAGAACCACAGCACAGCTGGCACCAAAACGCATCAACCGCTCACAAAGACACACTGGTCTAATTAAAATGAGTTTAAAGCTGATTCAGTGAATGCTTTTAAGGCTCCTTAAAATTCATGTAACATAATTTACTGTGGCACCCAACTAGATTAAGATTCACTGATATGGGCTGTTTTAAATTGAGTGAAGAGCATCTAGGCTGGGAAAGAGAATAGAGATGGGTGTTACATCCGTTCAACAAACTGGACTTTTGAGTTTGACTAGGAACAAGCTACACTGAATGAGGGTTTCACACACCTGAAGAGCTTTTGTTTCCCTTCTCAGTCAGCTTCCTCTGCCTCACCTACTACAACATCTCCATGCACAACTCAGGGTGGCCAAAAGGGGACAGGGATTTGAGAGCACAATGTCTTCTCCCATACAGCCAGGTGTAGATACTGATACACTTTGGAGTGGGTGGGGAAAGAAAATGTATGCAGTACTCTGAGTTAACCTCAGATTATAAACTTCCATTCAACTTTCTTAAGCCATCTAGAAGGCACACCTGAGGCTGCACTGCATTTGGACAGTGCTAAAAGTGGCAGTTCGGGAGCATCAGAGTATGTGGGATGATGGGGGCTGCTGGCAGGGGGCTGGAAATGCTGACACAGGTTGCAGGACATGGGAAGGGACATCCTACCTGTGCGTGCCTGTGTCCTGACAGTGCAGCGTTGGGGAGATGGGCTCTTCATGGGGGTACTGTGTGTCCTGAGCACTCAAGGGGTACTGGGACATTTGGAAGGCATAAGGGCATATGCCACTGCTAGTACAGATGCTGAACGGTCTGGGCAGCATCATCTAGTCAAAGGCCAGAGGGCAAGAAAACATCCCAGCCAAGAGATGTGAAATCTTGGACCTGCATCCCAGAGGGTGGTGTACTCTTGGGCGTTGGAAGGAAAGCAGACCAAGTTTACTTGCCGCCAGCCTCTGCGCTCTGTGATATAATCTGGTGCTTAAAGGCAGAGCAGTGGCAGCCCTGACAGTTGGACACCCCAGGCTCAAGCTGAACAGGGCTGCACAACGCACAGCAGCCATGTGCTTAATGCAGCCATGTGTGGGAGGAAAACAGCGAGATCCCAATATCTTCTCTGTCTGTCCTCTCTTTCCCCTCTGCCCCCAGAAATTGTGCCACTTTTGGCATGTTAGATGTAGCAAGATAGCAGCTGGCAGTGCTGTTCCCAGACTTGTCCACTGCTGCAGGCAATCTCCTCCTGAAAGCAGTTGGGACTGGACCCTTTGGGGGTCCTCAGAGCATGCAGAGCCTCTGCGGCACCATCAGACCATAAAAAGCAGCAGAGCCAAGCTACTACCCTGCACCCCTAACACCACTGTCAGACCCAGCTATCCCCACTGGCAAAGCAGCAACACTGGGCAGAACTAAAGTTGCTTGTCAAAATAGATTAAGCCTATCGTTCCCTACAATGCAGCAGTAAGCCCTGCTTTGCCAAGAAATCAGCTGAAGACAATGTAAATGGCATAAACGCATCCGTAGCTGGCTTGTACTGCCCTTCTCTAGGAGCTCCGGCCTCCTTTAAAAGGCATCTGTAGAAAGCTACTGGCAGAGCTGAGTGAATCACCCCTCTCCCGGCTCTCACTGGAAGGGCATCGAGAACCTATCCCTTTATTCCGCACCTCCCTACAAATCTCCTCTTAAGGATTAAGCTCTTTCCCAACCCTTGGAAAATCCAGCTCCAGATGCCTAACCTACACGCACGGGCCCAGTCAATAGGGAGTGGAGGGGGATAGATATCACATTTGTTTCTCAATTGATTGAAAGACCAAACGAAGCTGAGTCAGACAAATCCCTTGGTTTCCTCACACTCCACTCCCTTTGCTTTGGGGAGCTCCAACATGCTGGGAGGGGAGATAACGTTTGGCAACAGCAGAGAGGAGCGTGCAGGAGAAGAAATAGGGAAGTCCACCTCCCCAGAATTACTGTAAAATCTGACTCGCAAAGATAGGCTGGTGAGACTGGGAGGAAACAGAAATTCATCCCGCCAGGAAGGCTCCATTTGCTCGTCAGAGAGCAGAAAAGCTGGTCACTACCAGCGGATGTCTCCTGTTTTGTTATCTCTTCCTGCTGAGCTGCCCAATGGGAGGATGAAGATTTAGTCAGCCCATGGCCTCCCCACTTCCGCATGCTGCCTCCTTTGAAAGAAATCACTCGTTTTCAGCCTGGATATTTTATCCTGCCAGTTGGTGCAACCGGCTCCTGCAGCCCCGGCGCAGCGGGGGCAGAGGGGTGCAGGCCAACACAAGCCGCGCTCCGGCAGGCCCCAGTGGCCGCCGGCAGCTGGTCCTGATTACAGCAGCTCCCAAAATGCTGTAATCTCTTCTCTAATATTGCTCTAATCAGCGCTGGGGCCAGCTTGTAACCTGTCCTCAGATCAGGGAGCTATAATTAATTGGCCACGGCTCCTCGTAGGATCTGGGCACAGCTCAGATCCTGGCCTTTGCAGTTTCACTTGAGGCTAACACTTATCTGAGTCTAACGTTGCTCTAATTAGTTTTTCCTCAATGCAAACCAAGACTCTTAGTGCTGCGCATTAAACAGAAAAGATATGAGGACAAAAGTATGTGAATTACTGTAAGTTTTGACTACTGTTCAGGCAAGTTTCAGCTGCCTGTTTACTTTGCTACGGTATGAAGGCCCTGCCTCAGTGAGGAACCTATAGAACTGAGGCCATACATAAATCAAACCTGAGCAATGCAGGAAAAGTACAGTATGCATTTCTTCCATAAAGGTAACAGTAAATAATCTACTAAGTTAATGGTTTACTGATGCAACTCAGTTTAAGAGGTGGAAAAAAACCTAGGGATGTCTTATCTGTGACCCTTGGCTTAGGTCTGAGATACAGCTTTAACTGAAGAGCAAAGGTTAACTGTAACAGAAAATGTTGGTATTACTATAGCTTACAAGCCCCATTCTGATTATTTTTTTTTGTCAAAATGAAGACAGCTTCTTTAATTATGGCAACACAGCCATGAGAAGTTGATTGCAGAGAACTATTTGTCAATGTTTCTTCAGAGTACCATAGAAGACAGGAGTAGGTGGAAAGAGAAGACTTGGGGAACGTGGGAGACTTCATATTTGCTTGAAAACTATGAAGAGAAGCAATAGTCAGGAGAGCTTTCGTTAATGGGAGAAACATCCTTTTAGACAGAGCTAAACACAATAAAATTTGTGTCTCAAAAGCTGTGCCCAGGCACAGCTTTCAGTATGGGCTCAGTATTATCCTACCAAACAGAGAATAAGCAAAGAAGCAAGATGCAAAAACTTAGGCAAATATTAGGAACTCTTCAGACAAATGTTGCCCTCGGGTAGCACATAAATGTAAAGGAAAGCAGAACATAGTGCCTCAGCCTAGGGGCCAGCTTTCCAAAATGCAGCCGTGGGGAAATACATACGTTTCCCAGCTAAAAATCTAAACACAGTGTAAGACTGGAGGGTACTGCCATGGCTTTGTTTCACTGGCAACTGCTGATACCTTCGGGCACGGTGAGGGGAGGGAATTCACTCCGGGCAACTAGGAACAGCAAGTCGCAGCTCTTGACTGGTATTACAGTGCACCAATACTGAACTGGTCAGCTTACACAGATATCGTGTGAAATAAAATGACAGTGAGGGCAGCATGAGACACTGACAAGCACCAAAAAATAAAAAAATAAATAGAAAGCAGTCAGTCTCCACTGAGAGGAATTTTCATGTGGTTTTTCTGGCATTGTCTTTTGGAAAACACTGGGGTTTTGCTACCCTTTCAACTTCTGGAGTTCTCACAAAACCTCTAAACCAGGTCTTTATTTATAATAGGAATTTTGAAACTATTTTTTGCATTCTTTTTAGACTCGTTCAATTCTTGACCCCAATTACATTGAATAATGTGGTTACGACTAACATAAATATAGTTCCGTTATAAATCAGGACATGTTTGCCTGGAGACAGCCCTTTTTCTTCCCCTTGCTCATGTTCTGCAGCTGTCCAAATACATCCCCGCACTCCCTGAACCTGCAGCACACTCACTGCCACAGCCGGTGGGGGCAGAGGTAACGGGCTGCAGGCTTCCCTCCCCTCCTGCCCAGCCAGCAAGCCAAGGCGTGCTCCAGTTTACTCTGCGAGGCCGAAAGGCTGCAAGAATATGGTGTTCCTGTGAGGAGTATTCGATCTCCCTACCAGGGCTGAGGGCCGTCCGTGTCAGTTTGATAAAGATTCAGTAGCTAGCTGGTTGACTCCCTGGGGCACAGTTCAGTCTTGGCTTAACTGGAACAAACATCTTACTGCATCTCTATGCAGGGAATAAATGATTCCAGGAACGCAACTATAACCGAGTATTCAAGGCTTTCCACAGCAGGGATTATTAAAAAGATCAGATATCAGCGATACCACATTTGATTACAATAGGAAATAGAATCTTTGCTGGTATTATCTGCTGGTGAATGCTGATCTTAACTGTCATGCTGCTCTAGTACATCGGGTATCATATCAACACCAGGACAGCTAGGGGAATTAGAAGCCCAGCAAAGCACTTCCATGATCCCATCTCCCCCACCAAACAGAAGATTTGTCAGGAAGATTTTGCATTAAATGATGCAAAAAGCAGAGACAGCAAACTGATGGAGAAAAAGGGCTCGCCCATCTTTACAGAACTAATTTCTTACCATGTCCCTTGTAATTCTTTTTTTTATCTTCACCTCCTACTGACAGCTTACCAAAGCAAATCCCTGAGTCTTCCCAAGACAAGAGGATCAGCTCTGCTTCTAGCATTTTCAGACTCCACTGGAACCCAAAAGGCCAGAAGTGCTCCCGGGGAAAACCCATTCTTGGAAGGTTCCCACCCCAGTTCACTGGAGGTCACACTGGCTAAGCATTGACAGGCTTAATGAAACAGTGTGATTCAACATCTACCTGCAAACACATGCCAGCTCAGGTATAAACCCCTGCTCAAGTCAGTGACGTGGTAGAACGTCCCTAGAAGAGAGTCTTTAACATCTCATGTTAGAGTTTTAAAAACACAAATGAATTTTCAAATGATACTGAAACACCACCAAGCCTCTAAACTGTCATTAGCAAACATCAATTAGGTCAAAAGGAAGAGAGTTTAGCCTTCTACCTACAATGGGATCCAGAACTCAAATTCCACCATTTGTGCCAATTTCTCAGATGTCCATACAGTTTTGCTGCTAGCCGAGATAGACATTTGCACAGTAAGTTGGTGGTAAATCTATTCAAATAGGAGCTGAATCAGGACTGAATTGAATATGTTTTTATTATTTTTATTTTATTAGGGTTAGGAAATTCTCTGCTTCATCCAGCAGACCTTACTCTAACAATATGTTTGTCTCTCACTGCCTGGAGACACAAATGACCATAAAGCACTGAAGTCCCAGCTGCTTTTCCTCTGAATGCCCCACGCATATGTGCCTGGTGTGGGCACGGGCAAGACCCAGCTCTGTGCAGCAGACTCACAGGAACTGCCTGCATCTTCCTACTGCTCAAGCAAGAAATCAAACTGCGTGCTTCCTGCAAACGGAGCAGCCTCCCCACAGAACACGGTCACCTTCCTCTTACAAGACTCTTGCCTTCATCCCCCACCTTCACCAACAGCTCAGTGGGTAGAGCATTCACCCGAAATGGCAGTGTGGAAGGGAAACGGGTTTAATTCCCTTCTGTAATTGAGGGAGGACATACCTGCTGTCCCACAGGCATCGGAGGAAGGGCTTTCTCAGCACTGTTGGAATTCAACTTTGCATTGAATCATTAAACAGTGACTGAGCCAGAAGGAGGAGATGGGACAGGGAAAGAGACTATTTCTCAGCCTAAAGCTAAAAAATGAGGTGCTCTGCAGAATACATGAACTCCTGCCTCAGCTGCATCCAAAGCTTAGGACTTTAGCTACAGTTCAATAATTATGAAGTGCATCACCACAAAATGCCCACTTGCCTTGACCTATGACTATGTAGTATTTATGGCTCTTTTCTGTATATTCCCTGTTCACAGATGTTGAACTTAGAGATTATTTACTCAGGGCAGATTCTGATTCATTAACACAGAAGAGGAGCTACTCCATGAATAGTCCCACTGAGACTAGCTGGACTTTCAGCTTTACTGCCCAACTCTATACCCTCTCATCAAAAGGTTAACCAGGAGTAAAATACTAGAAGATTATTTTTATCCACTGGGGTTTTATTTCAAAATACCTCCATACTTTCAGAACATTGAGTTTAGAAAGTTCACCCATTGGAGTGCAGTACATTGGCATGAAGTGAAAGTTTGCAGCTACACGTGATCCCGGAAACTCTGCAATACACGCTGAAGTACAGTATCATAGTTTTGCAATTAGATTCACAGTCTAAAAAAGAACTGAGATAAACTAAGAAATAGTTCTCCTACAATATGGCAAAGAACTAGAAGAATTTATAGGAATTTTGCAGATAGCTGCTTCCCAGCCTCTCGGTCATTACCCTGGGTTTAGGAATGGGGAAAAGTCAGGGTGGAGCGAGAAAGCCATCGTGTCCTCTTTGGACACTTTGTAGGAAGTCACACTGGTGAAGTTCTTATCATTAGAGTAGAAGGCACCTCTTGGTACCTTGGGAGGCCTGCATGAGCTCACGGTGCTAAATCCTAGTTCCACGCATTGTACTGAAGTGTTACCTGCGCTGACACGGAGCCAACATCACGGTAGCTTCAAGTTGTGCTAAGTCAGGGCTACTGCTGCAAGGGCTAGGTCTGACCGCGTTCTCTCTTCCCTTGTGCAAGCACTAATCCCTGTGTGACAGTGCAGGGAGCCAGACCTGGGAACTGACACACACGTACCATCCAGCCTGTGTCCTCCACGCTGCTGCGCGGGGACTGTGCTGAGCACGGCTGTGGGCAGCGCAGCCAGCGAGACACCTTTCTTGGGAGGAACCCACACCTGGATTAGCACAGGGCAGTCACAATGCTGCAGGCTCTGCTGTCACGCCAACCTCATCAGTGGGAATGAGATGACAGGGCAGGTGCTGAGTGGAGATCCACACCACGTCTATCTGATGTGCAAGGGTTCAAATAGAAAATTAGGTTGCTCTCGTATGGCGTTGTGAAATTCTCCTGAGTGTTTCATAAACAAACATTTGCATCTTGGACACCTTTTAACATTTCTTCAGACACCCATGTTGAGCAAACTGGATACATATGTTTTCTTTGTAAAGTTTCCAAACACAGTTGCCTCAATTCTTATTTCAATGCCAGTGGGAATCTAAGCTAGGTAAAAGAGCTCAAGACAGGGCCCTTTGGGTAAAAGAATAGTGCAAATTATTTATCCAAAAGATCCACAATGCAATGCAATGTTTTGCAATAGCAGGCATTTCCCACGTGTCAATACTTCTATATTGATCATGCAAGCCCACGGCAGCGCACAGGAGGGAGGCATGCAGAAGAGCACACCCAGAGCCGCCGCTGTGCCCTGGCACTGCCCTGTAACACGTACAAACCACACTGCGGGCGGCCAGAGACACCAGCATCCCAGAGCTCACAAACAGCCCCGCTTCTCACAGATATGGTCATGCAAGCACCGCTAGAAGCACCGGACTTTTTGGTTGGCAGAGGGGACTTCAGCCCAGTGCAGGACTGCATTACGGAGTTTCTGTACTAGAAATGGGTGGGAGCCCATACAGTTCATGCTGCAAGGGTCACAGAATTGTCTCGTTCCTGACTCTTTCACTTAGTTCCCCATCTTTTGGCCCAAGGAGCCTTTGAGGAGGGGCCAGAGCAACAGTTGTGTGACCCTAGGTCATTGCTGTCCATGTGTGTATCGTTGATTCAGGTGATCCAGAGCAATACGCGTCTGGTAACGTTAACTCAAGTAATAGCAAACTGGTGCATAAACCCATGGTGCAAAATAATGCAGACGTCGTTCACAGCTTGGTGGCTGCAACGCAAGCCTTGGATAAGCTACAGAGGTGTAAATCTTGCTTCAGTGGGCTTAAAGAGAGTCGCATAGGAAGATTTATCCCCAAGATTGTCTCTTGCAGGACATGCCTTGCAAGAGCAGATTAAACCTGCAAGCAGAAACAGTACATTGCTTTTCTTCCCACCTCCCTGGAATAATTTTATTGATACGGTGCCAAATCCTCTTTTCTGTATACAGCAGTACGATGCTGTAACTACTCTTTTAAAGCCGGCAGTTAGCCATGGCCTTACACCCACCTAACAGAGCAGGATTTGCCCTCTTGTCTTGTTGCTGAAATGTGACTACCCTTCCTTCATACCCTTCCTTCTCTCGTGCAGATGCTGACCACAAGGAAAACCACAATGATAAAGCTGTTTTCTCTTATTAGTCCATTTTTGTAAACAGTTCTGAATGCACGAGCATAGCTCGTTGGTACGTGTTAAGGAATGGAAATCTCCACTCCGAGTTGAAATCCTAATGAATAAACTCACATTTCTTTAGCTGGAAAGGAGAATGTTACCTAGGTAAAGCTGTATCTAGAAAAATCTTTGCAAAATAAAGGGGAATTTAGGTGCAAAAAATAATGCAGAATCAGCTCCTAATTGTTCCCATACTTAAACTATTCTGATTTTTTTTTCTGCTCTGCTGGAGCATTTTTTGTTTTCATCCCTCTTTTCTTTACTTTATTGAGTTATTGACAGTCAGATAAAATATTACAATATACCCAATGTATCTAAAAAATAGGACTGACTCATTAGGCTGAGTCAATTTAACACATTTTCCAAATTATACTCATATAGTCTAATTTTAAACCATTTTAATGTAATTTTAAAATGTTTCAGATTTTGGCAGAAAAAAAGGCAGCTAGCAATGGTAGAATAAAGATCCAGCTGGCAAGAAGATAGAAAGGAGAAAACAATTTTGAGAAATACATTGTAAATGGCAAGGAACTAAATATCGACTATAATGAAAGCAAATGGATTTTAAATAACCCAACTAAATTGTTTATGTATTTTTTAAATAAAAACAATTAACCATCTTACAAAAACAGAACTTTCTTAAATACAATGTATTTACAGAGGCTCTTGAGTGGAAAAGCTTTCTACTGCTCTGGCTTATAGAAGAAGCACATACAAAAGAAATTCTTCCCTCTAAAACCACATACTAACAAAGGTTGTGTTTTGTTCTCACAATGCTCTGCAAAAATTGTTAGCTAATAGCTTTCTTAGATACAGATAATTAATTATGAGCTGTCTTAAATAAAGATATGCAAAAAAAAGAAAACCAAGAATACATCTATCCTTCACCGGCCATTGTCACAGGCAGCGTTTTGGACTGATTATCAGATGAGCTCTCCTTACTGAAAGGAAAAGTATGGATGCTTCCAAAGATACCTCTCACAGAAGAGACAAGAAGAAATCCACAGAAAACAGCATTTTTTTTGTCCTGAAAAGGGTACATTAAGAACAAATACGATCTGTCTGCTTGGTCTTTACATGGAAAAGTACAGTAACTGAGACAAAAAGAAGGTTGAAAAGCAAGATACTTTAAATTGAAAATGAGAAACTTGATCCGGAAACTCCTTAAAACATGTCTCAAATGTAGGCAAATGCCCTGGATAGACCCCATCTCCCATCGTGTATGGCTGCCTGTCTTCCCAGCATGGACCAACGTTCTGTCACAGGATTCCCTTGCCGCGGTGTATGGGATGGGAAATGGCCCATCTGGGGACACCTTCCTCTGGGGGAAAACAGGCTCCTGAGAGCCTGGGTCTCAATTCCTGCTGTTAAAACACTCAGGCTTGATCTGGGGCTTTAGCAGTTTCTTGGGTTTAGGAGGCAAAAAACCCACTTGCTTTTCAGCTGGGTATAGAACAGGGTAGCTTTTAGAGAGTCAATCTGGCTACAGCCAGAGGAAATCCCTGTGAAAGAAAAACGACATATACAAGGCAGCCAAACCTTAAGCCCTTAAATGTCTCCTAGCCCGCAGCAGCTGGCCTAGTGTGCTGTTACGTGACCGTGGAGACCGACGTAGGACAAGACAGAGCTGCAGGTGCCCCCACCAGCCGCAGCACGGTGTGGTGGCCATGCTCCTCGTGGCACAGCTGGGGGCTCACAGAGCGGCACCTTGCATGAGAGCCGAGGGCTGGAGTTCCCTGCAGTGAGCAGGAGGCAGAGTGGACACTCACTACAGACCTCTCTGGTTTGAGTTAAGAATCAACCAGTAACAGACAGTAAGTGAAGAAAACTGAGATGGCAAGAACTTCGGTTAAAATCAGCACCAAAATCGGAAGCAATGGAAGTGAGTGTGATCCCTAGGGATGCTGTGCTACAACACCATCCTGCTAAACCCACAGAGTAAGCAACAACGGTTATTTTGGGTGCTGTGCTCACCAGCATCAACTAGGACATCAGTCCTACAAGGGGATCTGCAACGACTTTGCAACCATTGAAGTCAGCCAAAGAAACGGTCTCTTTGCCAGATCAGGGCTAGAGAGTTTGAATGCACAGAGCAGCCAGCTCTGCCTTGTCTCCTTTCGACTGGGTAATTAGGTGGGATGAAGAAAACAACCTAGCTGCATCGCCTTGCAAAACCTTCCGGTTGGAGGTTTCAGGAGTCAGTCTCTGGCCATTTGGGGTGAAGCCACAGTCTCATGCTCCCCATCAGCCTTCCCTCTTCAGTCATGTCTGAGCATCCCATCAGAGAGGTACACCTGCGGGCACTCCACTACCAATGGGTGGGCTGAACAGCCACAGCTGTGCTCAGAGCTCATGAGCCCACAATGCTAATGAGGCGGTGTGGAACCAGTCCGGAAGGTGCCTCCCAGCAGAGACTCCTGAGGCTGGTTGCTGCTGACAAGTGTCTGTCTGTCCTTTCCTCTCCTCAAGGCTGTTTGCTCCAGCTCTCCAGAGGCTCAGTGCCAGCGCTCAGCTCAGCTGCCCAGGTTCCCGGTCCTGCCACCACCTCTGCCCACCTCCCGGCACAGCGGGGATTTGGGTGCTGCCTCTGACAGCGCAAGAGATAAAACGCTTCTGGCACCAGCACAGACAATCTCAGCAGCACAAAAATGAAATAGTACCAGGAGATGGGTTTAGTCACCCAAATTTGCTCTAATTTCAATATATCAATCAGAAAATGACTGTGGCATGCACAATAAAAAATTAGGAAAAAAAACAAATCAAAGGGTTAAAGAGATACAGCATTATAATTGACAAGATATTTATATTGTTTGGTGGTTTTTTTCCTTCACGATTCTGCCAAAACCAACCTATAACCACAGCATTCAATTTTTCAAGTGTATTTGCCCAAGGCAAGGCAAATTTTTGCACCTACACACGCGGGCTTTTTCCAGGCATGTATGTGGCTGTTGTGAGTGCTATTATCCTTCATTAAAAGTGATAGATCTTCGAGATAAACAGGCACCGATTACCATTCCCCAGCTGAGTCTGGATCTATTACGTAAGTAGTCACTCAGTTTCTATAGTTCAGCTTTACAAACATAAAGTTATATGTGCTTTCTCAATGTCTCTCATCACATTATAATTTCTTTTCTCTTTACCTGGAATCTTTTATAATTTTTCAGAAACCAAAACAGTTTCTCTTACTAAATACTAACCAAGTACTGAAAATACATACATTAAACTGTGGAGTGTTCGCTCAGCAAGATCTAACTTAGTTTCAAAACAGAAAAATTTTCCTTAGAAAATACTCCAGGTGTAATTACAGGCTCATGCAAGTTTGTTTTTCAGTAAAGGTAATGTAGAATTTTCCTTCATTGTGCAAAAAGAAATCAGCAGTTCCATGTTGTGAGAAAACTTGTCTGAAGTGATGATAGGTTGCCTAGATATACCAAAATATCTTTATACACCAGGATGAAACAGGATTTTTTTTTTTTTTTTTTTTTAAAGAATGAAGAACATTGTCAGACATTAAACAGACTTAGTCGAAGATCAAGTTTTCACAGAAGTGGTAGTATCGATATTTGTTCAATGAGCTTGCATACACAGCTAACCTCTCGATCAGCTCCTTCCATTATTTGTTGGCTAGCCTGAAAACTTCAAGCAAAGCTACTGAAATGGGCATTTAAGTATGCTCGTGTCTCAAAGCGCTGCAGATAGCTTCCATCTCTATGAATGAAATCAATGCAGAGAAAGAGGACAGGGGCAGGAAGCCACAAGAAATAGCATCTTAATATTATTTGCAGTGTGAAAAAAAACTATTCTAGTTCTTCTATTCATCCACCCGCTAAGTGCTCTGGGGGCAACCTCTGGTCCATGAACGTCTGGCACTTGGTTGGAGCGATGTCCATTTGCAGTAGGCAAGCGGCTGACTGCTTTTGCTTGCACACCCATCCACACAGTCCAAAGGACATTATTCTAATGTACAATGGCTCAATTATGGCTCTGCCTCCAGATGTTCATTTCCAAAGCCATGGCAAAAGTCTGCTTCTCTGACCCCTGGCCGAGTTTGCCACGTAGGGAATTAGGACAGGCTGGAAAAGAGCTATTCCATTTCACACAAAATAATTTCAGTGGTTGAAATTTGTCTTCAACACAATACAAAATAAAAACAAAACCTCTCAATTATCCTGGGAGGCCAAGCCCTGCATCCCCAACTCAACAGTCAGCAGTAAGAGCATTCAGTGATCTGTGGGAGACTCAGGTTCAAGTCCCCACTCTGAACCAGGAAAACATTGACTTGAATCTGGATCTCCCACATCTCGGATGAGTGTCCTAACCACTAAGCTTGGGTGGAGCTCTTCCTCTTGCTTTACCCCACCCTGGATCTGATGACATTTTTACTGGAACAGATATATTTGTGTGAAGAAAAAAAAAAAGCCCCAAACTCAGGAACAACTCTGATATGAAAAATCACTTCCGGATACTTAGAATCTGCCAGAATCCAGATTTATTCATCCATTTTGAAAACAGGTAAACCCATGATGCTTACCCACTTTGAAGGGCCCCATTAGCAAATACAAGCCAGGCCTGTTCTGCAGCAGGGGAACAGAGAGAAATACATCCATTGCACATGTCAGAGGGCTCTGCAGGACTTACTGAGCAGCAGCCAGAGCAGGAGGACAAAGGAAGAGATGGTGCCAAAGGTTTCAACAGAATATAGACTGTCCCAACACTCTTCCAGTCATGAGGAAGACAGTGTAGGAGCAAGGAGGATACACGTGGAGGCTCCCTCGAGCATCCCTGAGCCATGGGGAGCTGGGTGAAGGGTAATCTGTACCGCCTGCCAACTCCTTGAAGGGCAGTTCCAACTGGGCACTGGGAGGTAGGTTGGGGGCTTTTCAGATGAGGATGCCAAGCACTTCAGCTGAATTAACCCGGAGCCCTCACGCCCCAGACCACAGCTAGATCTTATTATTTTCAGGGCAGAGCTTGAGCCTGCTGAGTATGGTCTCACTCCTATTTTCATACCATGAAAACTCACCGAGAAGGCTGTTGTGAAAAGCAGCATCAGTTCCAATGAAGCTGCCTGCTTTTCTGCTCAGCAAGAGTGAAACATAACTGAGTTACACCAGTTTTGTGGGGGAGGGAATTACAAAACTGCCTGACAAACTGCCATGGATTTCACTAGGGGCCAGCCCAGCCTTCCCTCGGTGAAGTCCCCGCTGAACTGCCTTGCTCAGGGCTCAGCCACACTGCGCACTCTATTGCATTATTCTGTTCACTATTGCCTTTTCCTGATGGGGCTCTTGACTGTTCCATAGATTTTATATATGTGGAATTAAAAAGCTCATTGTTTTGTGTACTCACAGGTCAAAGAAAAAGATGCGCTAATTTCCCCAGAAGTTATTTCTATTTTTTTCTTCTTTTTTTTTTTTTTTAAATATAAAAGCTTTTTGCTATGAAATACGGGATTCTCTTCAATTATTAACTGCTATCTGGTAACTTATTATACAAGATAAAATTAAATGACTGTTTAACCTTGGGCCATACACCAGCAGCAGTCATTTTGTGTGACACTGTTTCACACTGAATTCCCTTGTGCCAAAGGAAACCTTTGGGTTTAATTTATTTTTTTTAATATTTTATTGTATTTATGGCTCAGGAAAAAGATGGTCAAATGTAAAATACATTTCTCTGGCTCTGCTGGAGCTTGAATTTGATCCTAATAGTACTGAAGCTCTCAAGCACTATACCAGTCCTGTCAATGTCAAGAAACACAGCAGGTGTGCATTAATAATTGTTTAAGGGGGAACTATTTTCAGTTTTTATTTACTCAAAGCAATAATGTAATGGGAGATAAAAGAATTAAGATCTCTGTCTTTCCTGACACCTGATTTCTTTTAAACATCACCAAAATGAGCAGCTTCATTGAAGAGGCCAACCAACATGGATAACGTTATGTAGAAAGAAAAAAAAAAATTATCTTCTAACATAAAGATATTCAGAGAAATTCATCCAACTGATTACCCTACAAATACTGAAGAATACAGACAAGCCCATCAGTCAGTGCTCCCAGGCAGCGCATCAACTTGTGCTGACCAAGTCACCTTCCTGTTTAGATGCATCCTTTTTTTTTTTTTTTAATATATCAAATTAACACCTTACAATTTTCTCTTGAAAAATGCATCTCCAGCCAGCTCATCTCCACTATCAGCCTATCTATATACTATCAGTATATCTCCACTATAAACAAATATTATTTGTTTATAATATCGCAGGAAAGACTGTAGTCTAGCAGATGACAGCAGGGCTGTTTACTTTCTATAGGATTTTTTTAAGTTCTCTATTCCTCTCCACTAAACTTGACTATTTCATTTATTTTTTTAACTGCTCCTGAACCCTGAAGCTGGCATTGTTACAGAATTAGTTACTCTACCCGAGTGCTAGTAACTAGTTCAGAACCGATGATTTTGATGTATTTTTCCTATGCATATCGCTACACGCTGAGGTCAAAAAGGCTCTGCTGGTATACTGTACTACAGTATGCACCACATGAAGATCTGGCATCAGATATTGGAAGTATTTCAAAGTCTCTGTGTGATCCAGTTTGGTTTGTTAATCTGAAACGTCAATTCAAGCTCCCTCTCAGCTTCTAGGCTTTCTCCCAGAGGGCTGTTCAGTCCTTGCACTGGATTGTCCGGGTACTTTATAAAAGGCTGGGGAGTCTGGATTAACATTCAAGCTGTTGGAGCAGGCAACAGGTCTCTTTGTAGCTCTTCAAGTGGAGCCTCCATCCATCTCCCAAAAGAGGTTTAGCGGCTAACACGTTTGCATTTCACAGTGGTCTTGAGAAAACCCAGCACGTAACAAATCTGACATTAGTTTGTATATCTAATATTGAGGTAAGACCGTTTCCAAATAGCTGCTTTTTCTTACTATAATCCTAATCCTTTTCCATATTTTCCCACTCGGTCACTTCACAGAAGACAGGTATGCTCAATTTTTAAAAATTTGTTGCAGACAATAACACCAGAAAAAAAATATTTAAGAGGAATAAACAAAACAGAGATCTTAGAGTGTGTAACTCTTAATTTTACCTACCTCTGACCAAAACGTTTAATTGTGAGGGTACAATTAGATTCACTGTGTCAAAACTTTCTATTTCAGCTGTATTCCCAATACAGAGCATTGTCCTTTACCCCACATTTAACACAGGTGATAGAAAAGGATTCTCGTCAGTTCTATTCCACAGAAGCTGTCCTTCCACAATAGTCTCTTTATCAAACCACCAGATTGTTTTCTTGCTTAATATGACAGACATAATAAAACACTGGGGGCTTTGAGCTTCTTTCTAAAGTTCACAAGGTATGTTGGCTTGTACATACATGCTTTAATGACAAGAGCTAAAACACACTGAAAAAGTATGCAGCAGCATTGAAAGTGATCCAGGATGAGCAACACGATATTCAGCTTTACTAATTAGTGCAGAACATAGTTACTAAATTACCAATATCATTAACACATTGCATGCAACTTTGCATAATAGACTGTAAACTAACCACATTGTAATTCCTGAGAACAGATAAGCACATTTGGTAGATGAGGCTCCCGAAGAAAATGTCCTTAGTCATAACAGGATCCAACTCTTCTATTTTCCCTCCCTCATCACGTAATTTTTCTAAATAGATGAACTCTTGGACATAGATTTTTAATGTGTTTTTTTAAAAAAAACAATTAAAGAATCTGATACAAACCTGTGCAAAGCTGAGTGAATTTTCTGTATAAAGCCTTAAAATCCAGGTCACACTCTGTTGCTAATCAGCTTCGTATGTGCAGAACTCCACACCCCTAAAAGCCCGATGACTCCCAGTTACTTACCTTTTGTATCATATTACTTATTTCAACCAAGTTTGACAAGAAAGGGTATATAACCAAAAGAAAGAGAATGCTCTAAATAAGAGAAAGTTTCATGTATTTTAAAAATTCAGGAATATCAAGAGTTCTTTGGCTGACAGCAAAACAAAATCTGTGCCTGGGTTAGCCTCCTCTGTGGTGGCCGCACCATCAAAGTTGTCACAATTACTCTTAACCTTTAAGTGGCCAAGAATCTCCCACGAGCTTCCACACACCATCTCTTCCATGGCTGACGTACCCAGGTGTTTGCGTGAGCAACACTACGTAGCCTAGTTGTGAGCCCCTCCTCTCCAAAGCCGTACACATTTATCCTTTCGATTTCACAGTTACCTGTCTGAGATCATTATCTCACAGCACCTTGGGCTGAGATGCTTTAGGAGTGCTCTCCAGACAGCTGGCCCAGCTGCAGGAGAACTTGCCTGTCTTCCAAGAACACCGTGGCAAGGCATTGCAAGACTGACAGCCCTTGAACGATTTTGTCTCACTATGAGGTGCACTAGTTCCAGTCCACATTACAGGCAAATCTGGGCTAAGACAGCCACACGCTACAGCAAAATCTGTCCTTAAACTAGCTCAATACCTAAATCGAGAAACCCCTACAGGGAAACCAAAGGGACTAAGTCACAAACCCAGCCAGGATCCAGGCTGGCAGTGCAGTATTGATGCACTCTGACCAAAACGCACCTTGCGGGAAGTGCCCCCTCCTCCTTGAGTTTGGCAAACATGGCGCATCTAGAAGACCTTTCACATCAGCATACACGACCCGAGGCAAATGCTGGGAGTCACCCACTTTCTCAGTTCTAATCACATGCCAGAAAGCACTGGCTGAAAGCACTTTTTGTCTCTTCCTACCTCCTTTCTCTCTCTCTGTCCCGTGTGCTTTGCTTAGGATGGTACTTTGTGATTTCCCTGCGGCAAGGTCTATTCCTGACCAGTCTAAGACATGGAGACTCTTGAGCGTAGTGCCCTTTTCCAAATCCTCTTGCACATAATTAGTTGATGTTTAAATACAGTCAGTTGGAGTTGAGTATGTTGTCTGTAAACAATGTGAAGGGAGCGAAAGAGATAGACAATCAAGCCAAACAACTTGACATCCTGCCAGCCCAGCAGGCATCTGAAAGGAGTTTTCAATTTCACATCAACATTTTTGTTCCAAGAAAAAAAGAGAACTTGCACTCTATTTAAAAGCTGTTACAATTCTATATGCTGCCTGAAAAGGAGCGTACTTCACCTAAACTCCTCACATTTTATAAAAGAAGCAACCTATTGACACAAATTAGGAGCTACAATGCTCTTCCATCTCTACCCATCAACTCTTTCTGTCAAAAGAGTTTATATATTGAAGCGTTCTGGAAGAGATTCGAACCCACCCTTCAACCTGGTGTGAAACGTGCTTCTAAGTTAGTGTATGTAGCGGATCGTTCCTGTCCAACTCCTCTGGGTGATCCTGCTCTGGCAGGGGGTTGGACTGGACGATCCGCAGAGGTCCCTTCCAACCCCTGCCAGTCTGGGATTCTAGGATTCTGTGTAAGTGTCAGCATTTCATATCATGCCGCACTCTCCTCACTTTTTATTCTGGACCACATACTTTCATCTCTGTAAATGATGCCTGCAAAAGTTAGATTCATTTCCCAAATTTAATAACTATCCAACAGTGATATTTGTCTATACTAATAAATTGAAAAATTTTATTAAAAAGTAATTATATCTCAATTTCATTTCCACCACTGAAAGTTTTCAAGTATGTGCCAAGCTAGGTAAAACTACTGGGTTCCCAAAGATATTTGTGCAAGACAATTATATAGGTCTTTACAATTATATAGGAATTTACAAACATCAGGCCAACCTTTTATTATGTCTTCCCTCTCAGCTTGTTTTTCTTTTTCATCAGTTTTTGCTGTCAAGTTATCAAATACCGTAAAACATATTCTTATATTTTAAATAAAACAATTAACTTTTAAACAAAAAAGCCTCCCAAATATCATCCCAATAACTAGTCTCCTAATTTGTTTTATCCACAAGAGACATCTTCATAGATTAACAGGCATGAGAATTTTCTGCCAGTTCTCCTTGCTGGCCAGACATCATCTGAACTTCAGAAGCCAGCACAGTCCTGAATCTGAGTTGATAAGCCTTGCTAACGAGGCAGGTATATTAGCTTGGGCTTAGTACTGTGCTAATGTGTTTATACTTGCATGCAGTCAGCTCAGCGTACAAGCAGAAGAGCACATGAGCCTTTCTTCTCTGGTAGACATATCCATTGCACTCTACAAAAACAGTACCCGTAACCTGCAGGCAACTATGCAATGAGATAGAAGCAATACCTGTCAAAACACAGACTGAACATCCAGCATCCACAAATAGTCCTATTGAAATGAGAAGGGCTGCAAGCATGTAAGATTGGCTCAGCCTCAAGAGTACAGTTAATCCAGGAACATGCACCATGAGCAATGCTATTCCACAGTCCCTACGGAGTTCACTTAAAGCATTTTCTTACATGGCTTTTACGGACTTTGAAAGTGCTCCAGGTACTCCACTCAACTTGGCAGGTTGGAAAAGGTGATCTTGGTGTGGCGCACACCATACAGAAAGCAGATGGGTTTTCAAACAGAATCTCCTCATCTTCCACACTCTCCCTTTTTAAGCCTTCTTTCCCAGGAACTCACAAATACTTCTTCGCAACTGAGTCTCCCCCAAATCAGGCAGCCACATTTCCCACCTTTAAAAGAAATACTTCACATAGTCTGTAGCCAAAACCTTAATAGATGAAGCACACAGATTCTAGATTCTCTGGCATCTTAATTTAGCATGTTACACATGTGAACACTAAGCACTTTACCATACTTCATGGTTCCTGAGAAACTGCCCTTTTGGTTTAGAAGACGACTTGGGATAGACTATACAAAGACTACAATCTATGGACTAAGTCACCAAAGCACGCCTACAGTCACACAGAGATGATCTACAAGGATTTGATGATCTCAATAATTAAGTCTACAAATGCCACCCTAGCGCAGGTCATATGTTTTCCTTAAAACAAAAAAGCAATTGGGAAAAACACACCTGTTTTAAAAAACTGCTCACATGGGAAAAGCCAAGCAGCAGCAATGTAATGCTGCCGTTGGTTAATGCAGATATGAAGAGCGTCATCTTTCTAGCCACCAGGTCACAGCAATTAGATGAACTGTGGCTGCTGGTGTAACAACATACTGTGCACTAATCTGCTGGCAGAGGACGGGGTATGCTCAGATGTTTTTCAGAAAAGGTAACAGGCTGCCCGGAGAGGTTGTGGAGTCTCCATCCCTGCAGACATTCAAAAGATGTCTGGACATGGTCCTGGGAAACCTACTCTAGGTGACCCTGCTTGAGCAGAAGGTTTGTATAAGGTGACCTCCACAGGTCCCTTCCTGCCTCTGGAATGACACGGCTCCTTTCCAGAGACATGAAGATAATATCCACTGCTCCACACTGACACTACTTCAGAGCACGAAGTGACAAATAGTAAGGATGAACATACAGTGCAGATTTTATCACATTTTAGAAGTGGCACTTTGGGAAGTAGCGTGCCACTCTCTCGCCAGTGCTTTATCAGTTCCCTTTAGCCACCAGTCAGTGCTGATCCTTGGTGACTCAAGTTGCCTACCTGGTGCCTTCCTGTGGTGCCACTAACATAGGTGACCGTCTGCCAGACAAGGCAGTGCAGAGCGGAGTCCCTTACAGCATGCCACCTCCTCTTCCTCTTCCCCTGGCAGGACAGCAGGAGCCGCAGAACAGATACATACATTGATCTGTCCAAAGATCTGCCTTGCACCAAGGGACCCTAGGCCAGTAGTTCTCAGCCAGTTTAGTCTAAACTGCAATATTTAAATCTCACAAGGGAGCCACAACCAAACTGACTAAATCTTTTCCTTTTTTTTTTTTTCTTTCTCTCTCTTTTTTTTTTCCTGACAAATACAGGCAAAACTGACAGGTTTGAGGAAAGGATTTGGGGAGAAACAGAATAGAGAGCCAGACCCTCCTAGATGTAAGCCCAAGGTGTAACCAGAGCTCGCTCTCTGGTTAGACTTTCTGCACTGTTTTTCCCCTCTGTTCTTCTGTTTGCCAAAGAGCTAAAGGCCTGAAGAACGTCCTCTGCATCATTCCCCAAACCAGGGGCTACAACAGCATCGGTACAGCAACACATCCTCAGCCCTGGTGCATCCCCTGAGATGTCCCACGTTTTGCAGGATGTTGGTCATATTGGTGCCAAAATACAGTCATGCAAACATGAAGCCCTTTCTTTTTATTGACTCAAGTTAATTACTAGAAATAAAGAATCATTAGTCTGAGATTACAGAGTTACTTCTATGGATGAGGTCTACAGTGTTTGAAGACTGTCTCTCCAACTAGAGCTTGTCTCCACAGGAACGCTTTCCCAGTTACATGGTACAATTACACTGGTGTAGTTAAACCTCTGTAGTTGTATTAGAATTATTTCTTCCTCCCTGTGGTCACTCTTATTCCAGAATAAGGATGGGGTTTTATGTTTTATTTTAACTACTTCCAACTACTACATGGGATAAATAAACAAACAGACAAACAAACAAGAAGGCATTCTTGTACAAGCGTAACAGTGCCCAGACATGAGGCAAGATCCACGTGGCTCCCTGAGTTTCTCTGCACACGAGACTCACCCAGAACGCGGCTCCCCTGCAGATGAGCCCCTTGCTGCTGTCTCATTGCACAGCTTTTCCCCAGCTGCTGGAGAACACTCCCCACAAGAGTTATGGCAGCAGGGCCCTGTGCGTGCTTCGGAGGGCCTTGTCACCCCCTCAGCAGCCCTCCCCACACACCGCAAGATGCCTCACTCCAGACCTGCCCTGTCAAAGCCACAATCAAGGGAGCACTTTCTGTAAAGAGCAAACATCTGCCACTTCTCAAGATGGAGCTACTGTGGGGCTCTTTACCTGCCCAGACCTCAAGCGTAGCTGATGCATGTTGGCCAAAGCTATGCTGAGGCTTCAGGCTGTCCTCATGAGGGACACCCCAAGTGTGGAGCCGTGGAGACACTGCCACTACAGCTCCAAAGAGGTGTTCATCTCCAGGCCACCGAGTGAGGGTGCCTTGTCCTCTCCTGGTAACAGGACAGCAATGCGGAGGCAATTACACTGATGCAGCAGTTTACGGACCAAATCCACAAGTGCATTTCCACATCACTGTGACTGTCCACATCAAGGGAGGCTGTAGCCCACTAACGGTCGAGAACCATGACAGTACTACATGGAGAGCTCCGAGTCAGCTTGCCCAACTCTCTCCAAACTCCTTGTATAAACTGCTTTCCAAAGGCACTGCCATCCTCCTCCTGCCACCACCACAGAAGGCACTGGGGCCATGGCCACTCCAGGAAAGCAGGCGCAGCTGCGACCAACCCTAAGCCGCAATGGCTGAGCCACAGCGTCCCCCACGCCACCACGGGGAAGACGGAGGTTGGGACGGCAGCTCGGGTGCCTTGCCATAACCTGGGAGGGGCTGGGAGAGTTGCAGAGGTGGTGCCTCAGCTCCCTGGAGGGAAGGTGCGCCTGGAATCACTCAGCAAGAGGTTCCAAACCAATTAAGAAGAGACGCTCACAGGCTACCTTGTACTTTCCTTCTGGGTTTTTTTTGTTTTTTTTTCTCAAAGGAAATTGCTGGGCCACAGTATCAATGAACTCGTACCTCTTTTCTGGAATCAAATGCAGAAAATTATATTAAAAAAAAGAAAAAGCTTCCACAGATTTTTCCGTGAACCATTATCACTGGCAAGAGCCCATGCCACAGTTCTTGTTCACAGATGACTCCAAAATTATCAGATCTGAGTAAAACTTCCCACTACAAAACATCATTTCACTGAAAACAATCCTTTTCTCTAGCTGCATTCAGCGATGGGAACTCTCAAAGCAAATTTTTCTGCATTAATTTTAAAATTTCACTCCAAAGAAAATTTCTTATACAGAAATTTCCTGGGTTTTTTTTTTTTTTCTTAAACAGGAAGACAACTAAAAAACCTCAACTTTCTAATAGTTGCTAAAAGTATCAGTTACTTGTTTGAACCTGCTACAGGAAAAACACTAGGAAAAAGACAACACTGTGACTGTGTTTGGTTTATGTTACAAGTTAATATGCTATTAAAATGTTTAGGTCTTATTATGCACTTTAAAAATGTTAGCGCTTAATGTGCTCTGATTAGGGCTTAACAAGCCCTTTAAAATGTTACAATGTTAAACCACCAAATCACATTGTCTCTAAGGAGTAAGAGGCTTAAAAAAATCTTCTGTTCTTCACAACCTAACCCTTACATTAATAAAAACAAAATCCAGTCATAATGAGTTTATATCATATATCAGAATGTTTTGACATCCTTAATGACTGGGAGTTAAAAGTTGGCTTAACTCTGTGTGCTAGTGTGTGCTTGTTTGAGTGTAGGAGTTAAGGTTAGTGGTTTTCTGAAAGCCTTAAATAACAGAGATAATGGAGATGAACATCGTGCGTTTTTGCCATAACTGGTGTCTGGAATTCTATTGCCCAACTTAAAGGGCCAGTTATGTGACTGTGAATAATTGGGAAAATATCCATTTAGCCTCATAGCTGTGCTGCAGTGGGCAGAACACCCAGGAAATGGGGTAAGCTCTGCTTGGCACCCGCTGCCGGGCACGACGGGGCACATTGTCACTCACCAGCAGTAGGAAAGTGTGCCTGCCGCGCTGTGGGGGACGGCAGCATGGACCTGCAAACCCAGGCCCGGCTCTGCCCCGAGCTCAAACCAGCCAGTGCGACACGCCAGCCGCTGTCTCCAGCAGCACTGGTGATCATGGGTCTCCAGTATGAGACAGTTCTCACAGTCACACATTCATAACAGTTTTCGTTTTTGGAAAAAAGCTGCACAGCAAAGGACATCCACCACAAACTCCAACATAACGTGACAAACAACTCACAGAGTAACAACGCTGGCTTCACGAGACAGTTGCACGTGATAAAGTAATTGCAAAGTACAACACTCTAACTGGGGGAGGAACTGTTCTTGTCCACACAACAAAGGATACCTGCAACGGCGGCGGGACATCCCCTGGTGATCCTTGCGCACAGAACATTATGACAGTAAACACGATAGGCTTGTTTCTTTATTCTGCTCTTCTGATTTAAATGTGCATTACTCTCTAGAATTTGAACAATCAACTTGGGCAAAATGTATTCACTTCAGTATGTGCCCAGCTTTCTTGAAAACTCTAAATTTGGGAGACATCCAATTGAAGCAAAACAAACCCACATGACTTATCTAGCTAATTACAGAGTGTGAACAGTGAATTCTAGAGTAATAGCCATGGCAGATAGTTCTCTACACTTGCATACCCTATTCATCAAATAATTCCAAATAAATAATTCAGCAAAATGCTCAATCTTCATGGATAATTAACAGAAAAAGTGGCCTAATTAGCTCAATAAACTGTTTGCTGCAATTAACTCCACTAAGCTTTAAAGGGCTAGTCCTTCATGGATACAGTTTTCAAGAGGACTATTAAAGCATTACTGAGTATTTTCCATTGATGTGGGATGTTTTCGATCTGACTACTGCCGCAAGTCAGACCAGTTCAAGGTGTCGAGGGCACTGATGGCTCCTCATATTATTTTCTCACTGCAGATCGCTCAAGGTTATCAACTTACCTACACCTCTGTGCTAATATACCACCCTGCTATAGTCAAGGCCACGGTGTCTGCTTACTCCTCATTGAACTGCACCGAAATTTCTTGCCAGATAGCATGACGTGGAGCATTTCTCTTGCCTTTGGTTTTACTTGTTTACTAACATCAGCCTATTGTGAAACAAACATGAAAAACGTTCAAAGCCTTAAAAAGTTTTTTCCCTTTCTCTTGAACTTTCATGTTCTGTTCATGTTAAATATGTGGTAAATTGATATTTTATTTTCCATATTAATTTCCCCATGTTCCTTTGTATTAAAATAACTAACACACAAAAATGATTCCATCTGCTCTGCACTCAGTTGTTTATGCCTTTAGAGATGCTCTGTGCAGAGAGCAAATAGAGCGCTTCAGAGCAACTCTTCCCAGTCCAAATATTCTCCAACCTCAACCACCCAAAATCACAAGGTTAGACTAAAACTAATTATTATTAATCAAACTCATCAAGTAATCCAGACACAAAAGAGCCCAGTGCTTTAGTTGTCTTTCCATTTTCTTTCTAGGGTCTGAACTTTTCTATTATACACATGGCAGGTTTTCAAAGTTGTTTGCTTAACAATTACAGCTTAAAACTTGCATGTGAGAGAGAGAAGACAGAGAGAGTGTGAGAAGACAGAGCGAGCGCACTAGAAGAGAGAGCGAGCGAGAAGGAGAGACATGCCGGGGCGTGGGGACACAGCAGGCCTTCTTCACACGGGAGGGACAGGGGTTCACGGCTGCAGATGGGTGCAGATGGGTGCAGAGAGTCCCGAGACGCCAGGCACCAGGCCAGCCTCCCACTCCCCTGCTTTTGGCGACGGTGGCTGCAGGGGGGCGTACGAGCACCAGGCGCACACCTGAGGACAGCCCACAGGCAGATGTTCTGCACAACTGCCTGCACATTTCACCTCTGTGGGCCCATAAAATGCCCTGGCCAGTCTCCTTTCTTTTGTGCTCCTCTCTAACTCATTAGCTTATTTCAACAAATAGGGATTATTTTTTTTTTGTCCTGTGTCAGCCCAGCCCAAGGCCGACGCTGTGCAGGAAGGCCATGGCAGGAGGGCACAGCATGCTCCTTGAGCTGGACTCCAGGCACGCCTTCCAGCTCCCTTGGCTAGCAGGGGCCGGCGTGAGCCCACTTTGTTCCCCCCATCCCACCCCGCACCTGGGACCCTCAGCGGGGCTGGCAGCAGCCACAAGCACAGGAGCCTGCAAACGCCCATGCTGCAGAGCCCGTTAGGGCCCTGCTGTCACCGCAGAGCAGAAACTATCACATTCAGGTCCTGCTAATATTCCTTAATAGGCGAAAGGCAGGAGAGTGGGGGAAGAGAGCAAACAATACGTAGCAGTGTTTAAATTATAGTAGAGTACATTAACAATAAATACTGCCCTGTCAAGAATATGTCATGCAATTGTATTTACTGCACTGAACAGAGGTAACCAATGTTTTGAGAGGGTGGTTTTGCACTCCCAAGATGACTCTCCTTTGGGGACAGCATATGTGAATAATCAGTCAGACATGGGATATCAGCTGTGAAAAAACCTCCTCCAGCACAATGTGCCAGTTGAGATGGCTAGAAAGTTAGCTCCCTCTCCTGGACTAGACCAGAAAGTTAATGTACAGTGCACTCATCGCAACCAGGGCTCGGGCATTCTTCAGCATTATTTTTTTTATTCTTTTTCTCCCTAGTCCTAGAACCTCAGTCAAGAGAGGTCAATGCTTCGTGAAGAACTGGGGTATGCAGAAAGACAGCACATCACCTAAGGGCTGACAACAAAATCACTGCCAGACTTGCTGCGACCTTCGTTAACTTGTGTACAGCTGCAGGATGCAGAACAGGCATCTGCAGAGCCCAAGCAGTGTGATCTGCTGCCACAGAGTGCCAGGATCCATACAGACGTCCCTGCAAGCCAGACCTCTCTCCTGGCTCCGACACTTTGTCCCTCGGCCCTTTGTGAGCAAAAGGACCGTTGCTGGACCGAGTGCACGTGAGGACAGCCGGACTTACTGCCTGAGCTCAGAATTCGAGAGCTAAAGCTGAGGTGGAGACAGAGAGCATAAGAAGAAATTTTACGAGGGTGTCCAGTGTATTTACTAAGTGCCTCTGCAAAAAGGTTGAAATATTGCACAGTTTTCACACAGTTTGCAGACCACATGGGAACACAAAGCACTTCCATTTGGAGAATTACGGCTTCAGTTTGCAGATCACAGAAGCCTGGAAAGCTGAGATGCAACTAGGAAAAGAATGGATGCATAGGTGTTCACAGCTCACTTACCATTGGGATTTGATCAGATTCAGATAAAAATCAATGACAAAATAACTAAGAAGTTCCCTTTGTTTTAAATGCAGGACTTACAATACCTATATGAAACTGCACATACAAAATTTTACATAAAGTTGTTTTCCTAACTGTAAACTTCACTAACTGCTAAATACGAGCTTTTAAGATTATATAGGCTCTTTTATCTGTGAAACTGAAATTTCTTCACACTTTGAACAGTGCCCTTCAGAGATAAACATGCACTACTTATAAATGAGAAAACAAAGCAGAAAACCAAAAGGCAAAATGAAATGCACACAGGACAAGTGACTTGTCCAAACAGGAAACCATTAGGACTAAAGCCCAGACTTTTCAGCTCCTCCATCTCTGCTTTCAATACAAAAAGAGACATTCTAAAATGGAGACATTAAAAAAAAAAAAAATGGTGACAAGAGAAAGACATATCTACGGACAATTCAACCTCCCCTAAGTCGGAATCACCTCCTGCGAGAGGCTCGCTCTTTCTACTGAGGAGACAACTGCCCTCCAGCTCAGACGCTCCAGTGCAGTAGCCAGAGCCTCTCAAGAGCAGCATTGCCAAGGAGCGTTAGGAGCAAGGATGGGAATCCATGCCATAATAGGAGAGATTATCCACTACTCTATCTCACTAGCTGGGTAAGAAAAACAATCTTGTTATAAAGTCCAAAGCTTTTGAGTTTGGATATTACTGTTATAAGTAGATATTCATAGATACAGAGCAAGTTGTCACCAGGAGCGTTGGTGCTGCACAAACACTGAGCGAGCTAAGGTTACTCTAGGTCAACTGCTTAGACAGGACAAGCTCCTTAAAAACATCTTGACCTCACTCTTGCTGAGCTTGGATCCTCCTGAGCATCTCTCTCCTGAAGCCACTATTCAGCTATAGACTTTGGGGCCAGTTTGAATAAACTCCATTACTCTGAAGTTTCCATGGGTGGGGAGTTCCTTACTGACTATCAGCCTTTCCCAACACGCGTGAGGCGCGGATGGGACAGGTGGTCTCATGGGTCATGCCTGCGTTGCCCTGCTCTCCACATCTGTCAGTCTGGAAAACGTTCACGAGAGCCAAGACACATCCAAGCAGTTTTAATTAAAGTAAACAAAAATCCTGTTTGAAACCAAAGAATTTCACTGGCAAAGTTATATCTTCCGATTTAGTTGGGGGAGAGAAGAAGAAAAAAGAAAAAAAAAAGCTTTTATGATAAGCACACAAAACCATAAAATTTCACTACCCATAAAATACACAATACATTTCAGATATTATTTCCAGGCTACCACGTTGAAAGACTCTCGTAAAATAAAATATTCTACCCTAACGCCACAGAAATTAGTAGTTAGGTTAGGGCTAGCCAGCTAATACTAGCATCAGACGAGATAGTTATAAAAACATGCTCTCTCTGAAATAGCAAAACATCACAGACAGAAGAGCCATCTCACCCAAGAGAAGGCGCAGAGCTTTCTGCCTCCTCAGAAGAACAACGACTGTTAATTTTCCCTCCTGCAATCTGGATGAAGGCGAGCAACCGAGTCACTGAACACTCCCCACCTTTCAACCCAAACAGCACAGGACTCACGAGCTTTGGTAAACACTGGGGAGGGACAGGGACAGTAAGGGACAGCAGCACCCCGATCATTGTGTAGGATTTCAGACAAGAAAGGAAGAATAATGCCTGGATAATAAAGCACAGAGATACAGGAAAAGTTACACGCATAATGGAAACCTTCAAAGAGTCCTGCAAATAGCCCTTTGCATTAAAAGTCTCGATTACCATCTGACATGTACATACATCCCCCCAAGAGACATCTATTTTGAGGCAACAGGAGGACTCAAGTTGCTCTAAACTGTGTTTTCCTGGCTCTCTGCACAACTGGTATCTGTACAGCAACCTCAGGAATAGTCGCACACGGAGGACAACGCTCTCCCAGGACTCAAGCTAATGACATCATTTCTATGTCAGGATGAACCGAAGTTGCCAGAAGTTATTTTGGCTCATTTGACTTCTACAGAACTCCTGGAGAATTAAATATTCACAAATCTTGCTTTTTGTAAAAGCTGTACCTTGAATTTGGCCCTATTTACATCACAATACTGTATGATCTGGCAGCATTTAAACACAGACAGTTTGTGCTGAGCGCACAGTAGTAACTAACAACATAACTGGTCTTTTACTCTGAGTATTGGCTATAAGAATTTACAAGCTTGTATAATGTTCCAGGGTTGTAATGTTACGCATCTTGGAGATTTACTGTAATTCCTATTGATATGAACAAAAAAAAAAAATTCTTTCTGAATGAAATGTTGCAAGTTAGTGAAGACTTTTATTCTCTGCTGCATAATCTGATTCATGTTTACCCTCAACATTAATATTAGCTGTGACAGCTATATTAAGAAACGCCTACAAAAAGTAGCAGCTTTACAAACTCTCAAGTTCCTGCAGTGACTGTTGAACTCTTTTTAGTCAAATAACGTAACTTAAAATAAATGCAAACTATTTCTTTTATTTTTCACTCCAAAATGTGTATTTTTATGCTTGGCTTTTGCAATTATTTAAAAAAAAAAAAAAAAAGGAAGTACTGTCCATTATATCAAGTGTTTCCCATAAACTCCCCCGATAGGTTCATTGCCAATATTTTTGTTGCTAGTCCCCATGGAAACCAATACAATGGCTTTCATATCTGTTTCTTAGAAAGGACTATTCCACTCCCATCTCTCAGTCTCTGTAGATTTTCAGTAATTGCTGAGATGTTCTGATGTTCAATGACGCTATCCAAATAGGTGTCAAATCTGATAATAGTGCTACATTAAAATAATCCTTTTAAAATACTATACGCACACTAGGAAGAACTTGTCAAAAATGACAAAAAAAACAGTTAAATATTTCAAATATAGTATTTTAAAGTTACCACAGAATTATTTACAATTTAAATATTTAAAGCCAAGCAATCACTTTGGTATTCTCAGCTTTCCCGTTGCTTAATTTCTGAGCCCTCCTACTCCGTCTTGATTCCGCATCTTTGCAGTCATGGTATAATGGGAAAAGAAAACAGAAAGTAAGAGAGAAAAAAGTTTGAATTTTAAAAGACCGGTTTTCACATGAAGAAGTTTTAATTTTTAACCCATTTCAACTAATTCACAAATACCTTTAAAGAAAAAAAAAAAACCAACAAACAAACATCAGAGGCATATGCACACATGCAAATGAAGATCTTAATGGATAGGTCACAGTCTGCATTTCTTCTAATTAGTGTGCATGCAGATAGGCAGCACGTGCAATGAGGTGCAAACCAAAGACGCTGCATGTGGGGCTACTGAAAAGCTAACAGCTACAGAAATAGTAAAGCAGTAATCTATAAAACCTTTTTTTTCTCAGAATAACGAAGAGGTAGATGAATAAATATTTAAGATTTTCTAATTTACTTGATAATTTGAATAAAACAATAAAAAAAATAATCTCAAGAATCACGTCTTTAAGAACTTGAGTTCCCAGTAAGGAATGAGAAGTCTAAGTAACTGGGTTTGGAAAAAAAAAAAAAAAAAAAAAGAAAAATTGTTACCACCATGATCCATTTGTGAAAATAGCCCTGACTTTCAGCGAAAAATAGTGAATCGTTAAGCTAAAGCTAGAATATTAGTGACAGCCAGTAATCGTTTTGAAGCCTTCTGCATTCGGCCCATTTGGATGTAAGCCGAGTTTTTGTGGTCTTTTCGGCTGGCAGAGGTTGCCCTGATGCCAGCCTGTCCTGCCACTGCTCCTCCCACGCTGCCCTGCACTGCCAGAGCCGAACGCCACAGAGAGGACACATCTAGGGAGAGCATCAAGGTCTGTGGCCGTTCTCACCTCACAAAATGGTTGTGGAAAGGTCAAAGGACTATCCCGTGACTCAGGAAACTGCACTATCCTAGACTCTATTGACAAGACCTGTGCAAAATAACAGCCATTATTATGAGCTTATGCTCTGTCAGCTATGGAAGAGTGGCTTAACTCCTACTTAAATGAGAGTGCAAAACACGGGAGATGACCGAGAGAGCATCTATACAAGAAGAGAGTCTCTTAGTTACTCAGAGGCAATCCAAGAGGTACTTTGTCCTGCTTGTAGACAACCACCACTGCTGAAGTAACTCGTCCACTCCTCTGGACACCGCATCAGCCCCTGCCCATTCCCAGCAAACAGGACACACAGGACGTGTTTCTGTCCCGAGTTGTTTCTCTGTGATGCACCAGCCGCTGCAGGAGCTGAGTGAGCGCTTCACTCGAACTAAACAGTGCTCCAAGAGGGAAGGGATTTTTACTTTTGATGTCAACGAATCCAAATCACAATGTATGCGATTGCGTTTCCTTCCAAACCGTACACATTGGATCCTAAGTGGCCAATTAATGTTACTTAAAAGCTTATATATCATCTCAGATTTTTTATGTAGGTCAGATACATTTGAAATTTTTTTCTCATCTTCTGGACAGTGAAAATGCCTGAACTTCCTCTTTTACGGAGGGTATATCTTGTACAGAAAGTGCTGCTTTCATTACATCTTGAACTCTCTTTTTGTGACATGTCTCCTTAGGCTGAAAGGTTGGCCAGCAGTTGCTCTTATGAAGGACTCAAGAGAGAACTTATGAAGGCCGTAACATCACTCTTTTTTCACAGTGGCAGTGTTCAATTTACCTAGCTAACAGGTTATTTCAGTTACATGTTCTCATCCTGCACGGGCAGAATTTCAGAACTATGAATGGTATCCGTGCTAGTGCTGATACACCCTTTCAGAATCTGTCGTGCATCAGTAAATGCGGTTTTTCTGCCCAAGCATCCTTGAATAACACCAGGGTATTTGTATAAAGAATATGGCAGGAAGGGAAGCTAAAAACTGAAACCTAAGATGAAATTTGAAGAGATAATTACAGTTAAAGAATTTGTGTTTGATTACTGGGTTTTACATTTGGGAGTGTCCTATTGCACTCTCATATTAATATAATCTTGGCAATCTGAGAACGACTGGGCAAAAGAAAAAACCTATCATTCTGCACAGATGTGAATCAGCAGAATTGTGTTTTCTCAACTGGGAAGTGGTTTAAACTTCCTCTTTCATCTCCTATTGTTTTTAGAAAATTGTCTTGTGATTGTTCTTCAGCTACAGAAACTAAGCCACTCCCTGGATAGGCCTAGGATATGCTTTGATTTCATTAACAATTTGAAACAAAAACCAAGGGACCCAGCGGTAGGATTAGGTACCTACCCAGGAGATACGACACCATCTCCCTGGCACGAAGGCTTTTTTCCATTTCAAGCAATGCTGAACTTTGATCAAATACAGATAGCCAGGGAATAATCTTTTGGCTTGAAAAGAGAGACGCTTGTCTTCCACTCTTCCCTTGGCAGCAGCTCCTTAGTAGAAGATGGGGCTGAGCCACCCTCTGCTGCCCCCCCTAGCAAATCTCATGTCAGCAAACAGAAGATTGTATCTGCAAGGTACACATTTCTGCGCAGGTTCTGGGCTCAGCATGTCTCAGATCTGTACGCGCTGATGGCTGCACGAGCCCAAAACCCAGGTGCGATAAAAACAGTCGCACAAAGGGCTCCCCTCACCCTGATGCAGCTTTTGCCCAGACGGAGGTCCCACTCTGAAGTGTCACACACGTTGATTGACTCTTCCAGCTGCAGCAAGGCCTACGATGCATCTACTGAAATGCCCAACACCACCCCCATCCCCATTTGCTTTCACTGGCAAGTGGAACTAATACAGAGGAGGGAAAAATGATAGAGGAAGAAGACTCTCATATGGTCTGCTTCCAGCACTGCTTGGAGAAACACTCTGCCTGAAATTTGTTCGCCTTTATCACAATCAAATGCATTCGCCTTCATTTGCTTGCAGGGCATTGTTACATTTTCACTTTCCTTCAGTGGTAGAATTAATATGGCAAGAAAGTTTAAACACAAGAGAGATGAGCACCTCACTAGTGTCTGTGTCCTTACCATGCCTGGTAAGCCTGTCCATGTGTCAAACTCTCCTCTTCATGGTCATTCAATTACACTAGGGTACTAGAAATATCCCAGAAGTAATTCCATGAGTGCTAAGACCAGAACAAGCTCATTAAAATTACACTTGTCTCATTTGGGGTCACTAATATGTGAAAATTACCCAGTTGTGGCTTTCAGTTCATGTATATCAGAATTCATGGGTGCCTGCGTTCTGCAGGCGAGGGATGGAGACGGCAGCGTCCAGCATGAGCTGTGCCACAGAGCTCCCACGGGGAGAGCGTGGGAGCTGGAAGCAGGGGGTCTGGGGGGTAACACTTGCATTTGCCTGATTTTCTCTCCTCCCTCAGCATCTGCTCCTGGCCACTGACAGAGACAGGGCACAGTGAAGAGGCAGCATCTTCAGCGACAGCAGTAGTCACTAAAAATCATACAGGTTACTTCTGTATTGTTTGTTCCTATTGAATTAAAAACTATTAACTGGTCATAAATTTGATCAGAGAGATTTATGATTTTTGAACTGGGAAAAAAGTTGAAATTTTAAACTCGAAAAATTTCCCTTAGTCAGTAAATGACTTGAACAGACTAAGGCAGAAGTAGTTTCATGGCTATTAACAGAGTAGTCATCTGCATAGCATTCACATTTCATTGTAGAAACAAGCAGATAAACAATCTCCTTCTATTGTTTGTAGTAATCACAAACTGCTCAATAATTTCATGTCATTATTTTAGTTGTGCAACAAATAAGACAAATAGCAAATGAAGTCTAAAGCTCCTTCTGTATGTTTTGTTCTTGTATTTAAAAATCTGTTTGGTTTTGTTTACGACAACTCTACGATTTATGCATGGTGTATGGGAAAAGAGGACAGGCACACTTTTGCCAGAACAAAAGTGCATCCCAAATGTGCTTTCCCTATAAATTGTGCTCATTTACATATTAGTTTTAAGATTCCAGTCCTCTCGATGCCATAGAGAAGGAAGAACATGTAAAATGTGTTAAATCTAATAGTATTCTGCTAGCCAGTAAAACTCAAACTTTCAAATCTGTAAGACTGGGAAAGCCTGGACAGTTAACGTCAAAGGAAAAAAAAAGAAGTCTGAATTATGCAGCAAAACTTCACCTCAAGCTTGGTAATCTCCTTTAAAATAGACTGGTGGTTAGGGTACCTAGAAAGCTATGAAAGTCAAAAAATTTCTTCATTCTATTAATTCATGTTTGTATTCTGATAGCACATGTTGTGAAACAGACCCCTATTGTTTTGGATTCTGTTGAAATACAAAAGAAAAATAATCCCAGCCTAGAGGAGTGAGTTAATGAAATGGATAGAATAATTCTAGCAGACTTGAGCTCTGCTGTGCACCTTTAAGTCTACAATGTGCTGTAGATGGGAGAGTATCACTGCAAGACCAGCAAGATCAGCAGTAGCAAGATATTTGTTCTTGCTTGGTACAACTTAGTATCGATCCCTTACTGCTGGCACAGATTAAAGGAAAACATTCTCAAACAGATCCTTTGCTTTTGTTTTGTTTTCCAAAACCACATAGTAACTGTGAGCTTAAAATAGGTATGTTTTACCCTAGATCTCCAAAGCCCAAATCTAGAAACAATTTTAAAACCACATTTTCAAGACAATTCAGAAAAGAACTGGAAAGTCTTAGAACATTCTTATGCCAAGTTTGTATTGCCAACTGGTGTTAAGTTTCTCACCGTTCATGAGTGCAGCACCTGAACACACTGAAATCCGAGTGACTGCCAACTTGCACGTTTCTCAGTGTGCATAGGGAACAAGCAGGGAGAAGAAGGAACGCATCTTTTAGATCTACTTTATGGCCAATACGCACACCCTTCATGCACTGGAGTGTCACAGATGCTCTGCATGCACCAGTACGACCTTAGGTAACCCAGGGGCTGCGGCAGCTCAGCACCAGAGTAAGTGTTAGCTGTTTCCTTGCTCAAGCTCAGCCTAACGATTAGTTACTTCGAGGGACAGTATTCATACCTGTTGCTTTGGCAGCACGAGGATCACTTTTCACTGTAACACACTTGAAGCAGAGATAGGTCTCAGCAACCTGAACAGCTGGTATTGAAAGGGAAGACAACCTTGTGGTACCATGGTTTGTTCTTATTAATACACTGACATTGTTCGACAGTATTGCCCATGAACCACTCTGGTGGAGACAATGGAAGGAAGCTGTTGTCAAGATGCACCTTTCCCCACAGAATCGCAACGTCTAAGAACGTCTCAGTACAAGACCATAGAGCCACTGAGGGTACTATCACTACACTATCATCAGAGCCAGGCAGATGCGATGTTAGCGAAATGCAAACCAGTGCAGCCATGACAGGAAAATGCCCTTCCCAGATGAATGTAACTGCTAAGTGCCCTACACAGAATGTTTCCTTTCGCTAAGGGCAATTCATTTGGAGAGATCTCAGGTGTTACAGCCCAACCCTGAAGAGCTGTGTGTCCTAGTGACTTGGGCCATGGAAATCGGAACTTCCAAAGAAAAGAGCAGAGTCACATTGGAAAGAAGGGGTGGACAGGCCACTCAAAAGAGCACACGAATGGGGAAGAACAGAGCCAGGAAAAGGGAATATAAAGAGGAGGAAGAAAGAATGGAGAGACATGCTAAAGAAAACAAGAATGCCACAAAGGAGCAAGGTCAGCAGTAGAGTGGAGGAGGGTGAATTTACTGGGAAATGCTGCTTTAGTCATCCCGAAACTGTTAAGTGGTCAACGGGTTTCATCTGGAGAGAATTAACAGGGGCAGAGGGGGAGCAGATTCACAAAACTGCCTGAGGAAGCAGTAGTGTCAATCCCCTGTCACCAAAAGCTCGGGTGTCAGCATGCTCGCTCAGGTTGTGTGGGATCAGTTGCCTTTTCTGGCTGATGGCATCTGAACCAATACTTGTGGAAGCGCCTTGCCCTAGGGCACTGTGAGGGGTGTACCGAGCAGGGAGGGAGGGATGGAGCAGTCTCTCCTGTTAATCTATTTCACTCTGTAAGAAATACATTCATTCAGCATGTGTGAAGGATGAAGGAGCAAGGAGACGATTACTCCATTACCTGGTTGTTGACAAGGTGGATGAAAAGGTTGAAGCTGCTGAGTAGTGGGTATTTAAGAATTCCTGTGAAGTGGAACAGTGACCAAAGGATAGATTGAGAGCAATCAAGACTACATCCCAGTGAGGGGAGCTGCGTGCTCTCTTGGAAGATGTTGATTCCAATTATCTCAGGCAGAATGGGAACAAAATATCTGTAATCCAGAGTGACTTCTTTAACTGCTGGGCAACTGGATCAAAAAAGCTTACAAAGAAAACCTGTTTGACATTTGAAACAAAAGGAGACTTTTACCTGACAAACAGCAACAATTCATGTGGTTTTCAATTTGGTAAAGAAAAACTCTAATTTAATGTAATTATCATCATTATCTTTATTATTGTTTAGCTTGGTGACCAAGCCAAAAATTGATTTCTTGTACAGATACAAAAGAGAGACAAGAACAGAAACAGTGGTCTTTTGGCTGTGAGACACAGGAAATTTCAGGAGAATTCAGGGATCAGCAGTCGGGAAGCTGCAAAGAGCAGCCAAAATAAAAGGCAAGAAAGCTGAAAAAGGAAAAATAAGATATAAAGAGGAAGAGCTAACCCCACCCTACTCTTTCTGGCACCACAGGCATCCAGAGTACATGACACATGATTTCTTCCACTGTATTACGGGAGTAGGACGACTCACTTGATTTCTACCACGCCTCCTTCTTATCTACCATCTTCCACCTACATTTAAGATTCAGAATTGCCAGAATTCAGATTTTCTCTCTTGGCAACATTCTCTTGTCCCTCCCTCATTCAGTCTGAATGTGCTGGGGTTACCAGGGTTTGCTTTGATCCTAAACCAGATCTGAAGATACCCGCATAAACCCTGTTCAAGCTGTGAGCACACCCTTAGGTTAAGCAGGTTCTTCAGCACTGCTCAGTTAATTCCCTCACAACTGGGTATAAAAATACGTAGTTCTCCTTTACAAAATAAAATTAGTTAGGCAGATGCAAGCATGATTTCATTCATTCATCTCATTCTTCATCCATACGCAAGTTCAAAATCATTCAGTCTAAGTAATTATAATAGTAAAAACATTCAGAGACTTGGTAATGAAACATCACTCAGAAAAGACTTTAGTTGGTCAACTTGAGGATCTTATTTACTTTTTTTTTTTTTTTGCCTACTTTTTCAGTTCCTAATGTGGATAAAAGCAACACATCTAATATTTCTAACATAGTTCAATCCTGAGCCGCGCTGACTTACAGGAGTGCTTTTGATCCTTTTTATACACTTTAGTTTACCAGGAAAGTATTCAAAGGTTAGGTTGAGCCAGTCATGACTCTCAGTGTGAAAGTACAGTTCTCTAGCAATCAAGAACACTTCAACTAAGGGACAGAGGAACACGCTGAGGACCCAGCCCCACTCAGCCTTACACACGAAGTAGTTCATGAAGACCAGTTGTGAGAGAGCGTGGATCTCTGTGTCTTTAACACAGTGGAGCTTCTGTGTGCAAAGCAAGTGTAATAGCGTCTTCAGAACTTCACATCAGCTGTGTTACAGAGTATAACAAACATAAAATAAGTAGCTCATGTATTGCTTTAAACCATCTCTTGCTTCTTTTACACCACCAGTAGAAATTTGGGATTTCTCCAGTTATTTGTCCTTAATGTATTTTTAGTGTCCTCTCTTGAAACACATCACAGATTGGTCTAACAGCCCGTTATTAGCATGACCACTAACAACCGCACAGCTGAGGAATGGTCTGAGCCCTTTGCAGTACACTATATTCACGTTACTTCTGTCGGTGACGCATGGGAAGTACAAACTTAGGAAACACAAGATTTGTGTTGAGTTTTCATGATAGGTTAAATAATGAATCACAATGGCTTTTGGCTTAAGTCATTTTTATGCATGTCAATAGGATTGCCTATCCTGTGATAATTGCAATTATGAATCTCATAATTAACCTGTATCTTTAAAAAAAAAAAAAGATAGACCAGTCAGACAACCCAAAACAGGGATTCCTGTGGTGCACAGCATTATGCACAATTACTACACATTAACACAATCTTAATTATTAATCTTTTGTATTTGCATAGCACTTTTCATCCAAAAGCACTTTGAAAGCTGTATACAAAGAACACCAGAGAAATGCTGCGAGCTCTGGAATCCCGGGGCAAGATCTGCCGCTCCCAGGAAGCACTACCAGATGGGGATAAAAGCTCTCAGCCACTCGCACCAAGGCAAAGTACCACAGGACTTCAGCAATTCTTATAAAAGCAGAGAGAAGCTCTACTTTAACATTAAGCAAGCTGCAACTTTTGCATTTGTCTGTCTTAGAAGAATGTAATCTTGAGATATCTTACAAGTATTTTACCACAGAATGCCAGACATCACATTTCATGCTCCAGTTCTGTTGAAGAACACAGAAACTTCTGAATCAACCAAATGAGTCGCATACCTTTCCCAGTCTTTGCCTTCTCACTTCCATGCTGCCCCCTTATGCTAAGAACAGCTTTATCTCCCCTCTTCTTGCTTATCTGTGCTGTTCTGCCATCTTCTGCTCATTCAAATCCTCACAAAGGCTTGGGCAATACAACCCAAAGAGGAAGTTAATTGTAAAAACAATAGCTGAAATACATATGGCTAACTATCTATTTATGCATAAGAGCTCTCCCACTCATCCAGATAATAAACTCTGTAGAACAAGTATTGTTCCTTTTTTTTTTTCTTCTTTTTTTCCACTGTTAGGGGACAAGTAATTCTTCATCTTCTAATGTACATATTGTTCAGCTTACATAACAGCTAAAATATACCTTTCTATTTGGTATGCAGAAAACACCAGCTATTAGTCAATTAAATCAAAGCAAATCGGAAAGTGTTCAACTTGATAGTAACTCTCCCAGTCATTTATAAAACACATCGTCCAGCCCCTCCATTGTCATAACTTCTTTCAAATATCACAACACATACCACAAGAACAGAGCAGTTCTAATTCTAATACCAATAAATATCATAATCAGAAAAGAGGTCCTGCACAAGCAGACACTGTGGCATGTTCCATCACCTCTGTACACCCACGTATCCCCATATCAGAGATGTTACACACCGCTGGCTTTCACCTCCGCTCAGGGGGCAGCAGAAAACCTTCTGCCCAAAGCAACTCCCACTGCCGCACCAGAGCCTGACATTGTTGTATAACCAAACAATAGCAAAAATAAATAAATATATAAACAAATATCGTCAGTGCTGTCTCCTCACTTCTGTTTACATTTTAGTGAACTCTTCTAGTAATAACTTCCAGTTTCCTCCATTTCCAGAAAGCCAGCACTCCATAAATATTGAGCTGTACTATTATCTGCTGATGTACTAGTTTTCTATAAACAGAGAAAATCCAAACTTATCACTGGGCTTAGCTGTTGAAAAAGGTTAGTATAACTAAATAACAAAACAGGAATGTTGTTTACTTGTTAATGTTCTACTAATGAAAAAAAGCTGTTATGGCTTTGATTAATCTAGACCACGCTGGACAATTCTGGCATAACTTTCCTTGAGGAGTGACTATTGATTTCCTTTTCATTCTACACTTTGATACAACATATCTGGAATCTAGCCCAGGTTTCATAACTGCTACTATCTCCACATTAACAGCCTGTGCAAGATTAGAAATAGCTTTTGAAGATATAGGCAAGGGTGAGGCAATCCAAGAATTTTCTCTATTTCCACAGGTTGAGCCTTTACATCTGTCTGTGTAACAGCTTTTAAGGAATTAAAGGTGTTTGTAGGCATAATCAAATTCATCAATTGCAACTAATTAATTATGCCATTGTTTAACCTTTTAGCACTGCATTGTTTTTTTCTCTTCACTCCTCTGTCTGTATTTATAATACCTGGTGTAGACACGGTAATTACCAGATACTAAGGGAGGGTGACTGCGTTATCACCATGGGCCTGGGAGAGCCACGCAGTCTCATAAGCAGTGAAGAGGGAGCAATGCCAATCGTCTCAAGTAGATGCGCTGCTCCCCTCCGGCTTGTGTTCTCTCTAACGATACTCAGTATGGATATCTCTATTGATCTATATACACGCGAGGCACAGGCATAGCTTGGCCAAAACTTGTAGGTTTGCTAAGTAGCTTTCACCTATGAAGAACAATGTATTCAGAAAAGGCCACAGTAATTTGCAAACAACAAAAAAAATACTCAAAAATATTTTAAAATATTCAGTGCAGCATTGTGTGTTAATTGTCTGGCAGATATGAGAGACATCATCATCACAATGTATTCTGGTCATTTCTAGGAACACAGAGCAGATAAGTCTTCTCTGAGGGTTGGTATATTCTATTTTTCCATTTTACTTCCTCAAGCCACACAATAGCTATTCTAAAAATCTTGTGTCTTGAAGTCTTAAAAGCCCCAGCCATGCAGTACTGGGTTAACAACCAAAGAACCGCAATAAATTCATCAGTTTGCAACAACAAAGATTAAGACCTGGCCTGTGGAATCATTATGAAGCAATGACAAAATGCCAAAACTAAAAAGGGAACTGTACTTCCAGAATGGATCAGAAAAGACTCTTCCAGCAGTTAGGAAAACATCAGTGCCATGTAAAAAAAACTCTAAAGTTTCCAGTCCCTCTTGTTCAATAAATATATTGTTTGAAACGGGGATGTGCACGCAGAGAAGGTCAGAAGGATGAAAGCAGCAGAGAGAGAGCCTCACAGCAAGGAAACCAGGCCAATAATTTTTTTTTTTTTTTTAATTAATGATCTTAGACAGTATATACAGGTTTTCTATTTTTTTTTGTTCAAACCACAGAAATAAGTGAGAGAGAAAGGGAAGCCCGTGCCCATTCTCAGCTTCCAGTGACACAAGACAAAACAAGTCGCAGTACTTGCTTCATAGCCCTGAAAACAGCAAGGCACACTCTGGATTTGGTTTCTGCCAAAGCTCATTTCAGAAAAGCTATAGGCCTAATGGGAGCATAGACTGGGATTTTCTCTCCATAATCTAGCTTCCTGAAAAGCCAAAAAAACATGCTGGACTGAGCTACTGAGAGGTTTTCTGGTGTGGAGATCAAGGGTCATGGGAATGGGCCATATTTCAGTGAACATGCTCCCTGTTCTTAGCAATGAGATTCAATCTCATATGCACAGAGAAGATTATTACCCCCTTTGATGACCAGTTGCATTCACATGGGACCCACTTGCAAAATTAGACAATTTGCTTCTTAATTTTTAACTGGATATTACAGTAGGACTACAGACAAACGCACAACAGGACACAAAGGAAGTAGAAGTTTTCGACAGGCAAAATACTCGCCATGCATTTTTAATAGTGCAGGTGATTAACCAAGTTGTTAGGGGTGTAGTACTGAAGTCTTTACATCAAGGCCAGATGTCTTGGTACCTACTATAAGATACTGGTTTCCCGCAGGTACAGCTTGATGAAAGTCTATGGCCTTTGCCAAACAGGTCGAAGCGTTCCCTTCCAGCCCAAGGAACGTGATTAATAAGGGCAGTAACACAGTAGGTAAAGGATGGAACAAAGAAGGCCACAGGGAAAAGCAACAATTAATAAATAATAGTCTGCAACACTCTAATAGAACACTCCACATGTCCAATGTGATAACTAATTAATCACAGCAACAACTTTGTATTCTATGCAGCCTTTCATCCAGCACCTCAAAGTGCTTTACAAATGTTAATTAATATGTAGGCTGTACTTTGAGGAAAGATATTATGCATTGGCCCCAGTCAACGTTAATTTGTTCTTCAACAGCATGGCTTGTGAAATCTGGTCGACTTTCCCAATGAAACATAAAATGTGCAAATCTTCCTGGCAACAAATCTGAAAATGTGCTTCTCCATTCAAATATAAGCATTCCATTGTATTGCCGACAATATGGCATGCTCCATCCCTTCACGTTGTACACCAGTATAACCTCGCATAACACAGCATGGCTTAAGCGTAAGAGGAGATTAACTTTTCCACAAGAAAATTGGATAACTGGTATTTTAGTCTGAACATCTGGCACATTTTTAGCTAAATTGTTTCTTTAAAAAGCTAATTTTTTGCTGTGCATTCACATACTACAAGTGTTTGACTAACTTTAGCTCAACAGTTGAGACAGAAAGCTCATTTCTTTGCTGCAATGACCAGACTGGGGCTACCCAACATGACTGGATGTCTGCATATTTTACAATTATTCTCAATTCCTCTATTTAGCACTGTAAACGTACATGACATTTTGTATACATTCAACCAATTTCTGCTCATACAATCAATCTCCTGGCTTCAAAGGAGTGTGCGTATGAATGAGACACACAGGATTTATCCAACATCCCCATTAAAAAAAAAAAATCATGATAGATTGCTCTTTAAATTCTTTGAGCGTATTCATGTTGTACACACATCCCTGATTACAGAGTTGCTGAAGCAAAAACTTTTGGGGGCCCTATCATCAGAGCTTGAAAAGGTCAGCTAGTTCCCCTCTGTTACACAGGTTAAGTAGAAAACGGTTAATAGTTGGAAAGGTATTACCAACTATCACAACTTCTCTTTTCTTGTCTTTTTAAAATCTCTAATGGCACATCCAGTCAACCTTAAATTTACACTGTTAGAAATCTCCATTTATCCTCCAGAACAATAAACCAAGGATGCTTTCTTATATCATTCAGGTTTGCAAATGTATTTTTTAAATACCCAAGCACACACACACACATTTAAGTTGTTGGAAGGAAATACTAAAGAGAAGCAATACCAAACTAATCTAATCACTAAAGCATTAACCTGATAGAAAGGGCTGCCTAATATTCTGCAATAAACATTTACCATTTATTTTGGGAACTGCTCCCCACCTTCATGCCCTAGAAAAATACCAGCAGCGCAGGACAGAAAGAGAACTAGCAATTCCTAACTTTTGAAATTAAAAGAGTTCACAGCAGAGCCAAGTTTCACCTTAAGGGTTGGAGAAGGGAAGGAAGGTGAAAAAAAAAAAGGGGGGGAGAGAGAAGAATGCAAGAACTATCATTGAACAGGTGTCTACATAACAACAACATGAGTAGAACTAATAAGCTTAATTTCAGTAAGCTTTGAAGTCAGGTGCAGGCTATTAAGAGAAACAGTAGGTTGGCATTCCTGGGAGCAGGTTTACTAATAGTATTACACAAATAAGAAGTCATTTCTTTACCACTTGAATGGTCATAACTAGCTAGGACTCACAGCTTTCTTTTATCAATAAAGTGATTAAGACAATCCGACTCCATGTGAACCGACACACTTTGTGTGTGGCTCTGGGTGTGCATGTGTAGCAACTGCTTGTAAATTATGCAAAGCATCTACCTGTGTTACATTTACCCTAATTGCCTTAGAACTTAAAAATGCAAATGATGTAAAGTGGAAACGATGTAAAACCTCTGCCTAGTGACCAGTATCATGTCTCAATAAATCTGAAGTGTTCAAGGGGTACACTCATTTGTAAGGAACAGGATCGAAGAGTCAAACTGTTGCTTGTATCATGAAGCAAGCAGCCTTCTGCCGCTCTAATCAAGATGTATTTTACCTTCTCATCCTTTCTCCCACCCAGGGACCTGACAAGCAACTCCACAGCTACCACCTGTCTTAAAAGGGAAAGACAGCAAGTCCCAGTGGTGCAGAGAACATTTTGACACTCTTCTCTTTTGGGAGGTTGTAAGTGCTTTTTACTAGAAGTAAGAACAAACCTTTTCTCTTCAAGATAACAAGGAACTTAAGAATGAATACAACTTTCAGCTAAACCCAGTTTAAGTGTGTTGATACAATATTTCTTTGTACTCAAACAGCAGCCTCCTGACTTCAGCAAAATGCTGCCTTCACTTTACTGAATCCAATATCTTCTTCCATGATTATGTCATTTAAATCCTTTTAGACTAAACATAAAGACTGTACTCTCCAAAACTTAGCATATATGGCATAGCTGGAGATAGTAGATGTCTCTTAAAACAACCTATCCTTCCACATATCTTTCATTTCACTGGAAACACTGAAACTTAGAGAAGAACCACGATTACATCAGTTTGTGACCCACTGTATTTCTCGTTAGAGTAGTTTCTTTTAAACCCATACTAGATACCCATTGTCAAGGTCAGAGATATTAAAAGTGATTTGTTAGATGTAAAATACTGTTTATTATAATCTAAAGAGCACGCCAGCTTGAAATAATAAATTAGTGCCAGATGAAAAACTGCCAGAATTCTCTATTATACATGCCTTACCCTGGAAAGCATCCCAGATTTTTTTTCTTGATAGGCTCTTTTACTAAAGACTCCTTGACTTATGGAGTGTGAGCAAAAGTTATAGCTTATAAAAGGGTCAGTAAGGAGCACTAAGGGGCTCTGAAAAACAACAACAACAAACAAAACTCGCATATAAACTGAGCTGTGGCTACAGCCTAAATGGTACAAACTGATGAACTGCAACAAATGCGAAGAAAAACTTATGGAGTTGACCCACATAATTGCACTGGGTCAGATACTTCCAGCATCATCAGAAATCTGGAAACTGCAGGAAGGAAAAAACATGAATTATTCTCCTCTTCCCTACCACTCTGCATTGCTCTGTCTTGTTTTACAGACAGCACACATCTGAAAGGAACAAATAACTTGTCTGAATCATGCATTTCATTCTCAACAGGAACTTAAGTGATTTGGGAAGAACATATCTTGACACCACGAAAGAGAAAAGCACTACCGACACCAGCAGGAAGGCTGGACTGTAATGAAAGACCATCTCCTGTCCCAAGGTAAATGTCACCAGGTATACTGCAAATTGTTATTGTTGCTATTCTTCAACGGAAAATAACATACTTAGAATTTATATCCTTTTTTGTAGCTGTGAGACTAAGGAGAAATGGAAGAGTTAGCCTGTTTCTCTCTCTCTCTCTCATGCACGATTATTGATTTCCCCACTATATGCTGAGAAAGCAGGGTGGGACCATCAGTCACCACGAGTCAGCGTTAACAGCAGGGGCATAAGGAAGTGCTTAGACCCAAGCAGCTGGCTGTGGCTGTGATCCTGGAGGGAGAGAGGGACGACTACAAGTTTTCACTGTACATCTCACAAATACCATGTAGTCCCAGGTCTGTTGGCTTGCTGCATCCTCACAAATAAGCCAAAAAGTGCCATCAACAGCAGTCTGCCAGCAATAAAGCAACAGAGAGGCCCCCCACCGGAATGGTCAATGCTGAAAATAAAAGTCATGTTATAAATGTTTACATGATGTAAGTTTGGAGTGTAGAGTCCAATAATTCTCAGTGGCTCTTCTCTCTCACTTCCGTTCTTGGCAGCAAGATAACAAGTTCAGCCAAGCAACTTACTTAAAATGTACTGACATGAATCCCCATAGTGTAAATAACATATCTTACCTATGAAGGGTGATTATGTTCCCTCTATTCTTGAAAATAACATCTTCCTAGCCCTTTCATGAAAATCAACTGTTTGCACTCTCCACAGTTTATGGTACAGTCTATAAACACAATACTGAGCACTGCTGTTAATAACTACAAGTTTGACATGGGCCCAAATCTAAACCATGGAGCTGACACCCCAGAGCATAGAGGAAGTTTGAATCTGAACATCGCATCTCCAGTCTGTCTCTGCGGGAAATGAATTCACAAAGCAATAATAATATCATAAACAGCACTTAACGTGTTAGGGCTGATCCTGCCAACCCGTACTCCTCCAGCACAAAAACTCTTGGCAGGTCTCACGCACTGCTGAAGTCTCACTGAAACTCTCTAAATGGACCTTATGTGGGATTTAAGAATCATACCATTGCCAAAGGGTGACATTAACCCTTCTTGCCTGTACCACTGAAATCAGTCACCTTGCTGGCGTAAGCAATACATGATCTGTACAAGTAGATCAGGCAACACATCACCCCTGCAAGAACTCCAGTCATCTGATTTTTGTCACCCTCCCTGTTGGGATTCTATCATTAGTGATTTTCAAATAAGGGTAGATAAATCTCATGAGCACAGAAATCACAAAACACACCTGGGTCACCTTCTGCAAGATCACAATGGCTGTTGATGCTCGGCAGAATCAGACGCTTTTTGTTGACACTTTCTGTGGCTGACAGTCCAGTTCAGTCTGGCTGTAAGTCTGTCAGGACTGGCCTGGAGGCTATCGTGCAAACGGAGGTGGAAGCCAGCGAAGGCAAGTGCTGTGTTACTGGAAGAGGCACAGACATGCTGAACATGTTGGAACAGTACAGCTCCGCTAGCCGAGATCTGTCCCCTGTCCTCACACTGCTGGCACCGGCTACGCTTTCGCTCTCCAGCTGGCTAGATGTGCATCTTCCTCAGCAGACCAGCATTACCCTCCTGAATACACGTGCTTCTTGCCTTCAGACTTTCACAGTTGAGATTTTCTTTTCTCCTAACACATCCACAAAAACGCACGCTTCGTCTGTACCTTAGTGCATTTTCTGACTATGAATTCCTGGAGCAATTCTTTACCTTTCACTCTTCTACAATCTTCAATGAAAGCAATTAAAAGCAAGAGTACAATTTGGGCAAAATTTCCAGACAGCGAAGAATGCTTTCTGTGCAAAGAACAAATTGGCATATGCAAATGCTGCACATGGATAAGATTACGTGCAGGGACAGGTACCATAAAGGTACTTGCATAGACAGGTACACAAAGATATATACAGAGATACATACAGTACTCAACTGTATACTGTCACACAATGTTTGCATAAGAAATTCAGAGGTATATCTGCTTTAATTTATTTATTGCATGTACTATTAAACTACTGAATTTTTAATGTGTTTCTTCACTCCAATGTCAAACTGAACTTCCAGGGATTTTCCATGAAAGAAGAAAATGAGTACTTAAAACAATGGAAATTGCCTTAGCAACACTCAGTTATTATCACCTTTCAATCTAGGCAAGTCTCAAAAGCTTTAAAAAAAAAAATCTAAACAACGAAGATATACTCTTCTCAAGTTGGAGGTGAGGGATGCCAAGAATTAATACTAAATTGCAGCTGCCCTAAGAAACCTAGTTCGAGACAAGCCAGACTGACTTTGTGCGGAAAGGAAAATCAGCAGGACAGGTTGAGATCAACAGGGACCCAGCAGTGTCGTTCTCAAGGGTGTTTGTCTCACATGGGCCCTCAACTAGAATTTCAACAGGTTTGTGCCCTGTCAGAAGTGGTGGGAAGTCTTCCCAGAGAAGGGGACGATAAAAGAGCGTTCGGCTGGTGTGGGACAGGCCAGCACCAGCGCTCCAGAACGTCCGCCTGGGCGGCAGCAGTCACAGACTGCTGTGACACAGCAGCCCCAAGTTGCTGAGAAGGAATTCCCTGCTCTCCTTGTCATACTTAACCCCTTATCTGCTCCAGGATACCAAGCAGAAAACCTTTAACTGGAAGACAACAAAGTTGACAGGAAGGAGACATGACTTTATGTGTCTGAATGCTCATATACAAATACTCACGGCTGATCTCTTTCCTCCTGACACATTCCCATCTGGGATTTGGAGGACGCATCAAGAATTTATACCATTTGGGATTTATTTACTTGCTGTCTTAAGGCTTTCTTTAAGGTAGCTTGAGCATAGAAGATTTTAAAGCTAAACAAACTAAACAATCAAAAAAACCAAACATCTCAAATGGGATAACCCATGTCAGCAAAGATAGCTGACCGTCAAGCAAAAGTAACCCATATCTTTGTGGTTAAATAAACAGAAGATGATTTTACTAAAAATATATATCTTCAATACATATATATGAAATATATTAAATTTGAGCAGAATTGGAACCCTTTCCTAGCAGAACTATACCAGATATCCATTAAAACTGCTGCTGGAACACAGCTTGGAACTCATCCTCTTGCGCTTTGGGTGTTATATGTGGCTTTTGCTTCCAACAGCAGACAAAACTCTCAGAAAAACACTTTTCTAACTAGCTGCTGAGCCATTACACCTTCCCTTACCACCCCTTAGCAAAAAAGACAACTTAGGATAAATACATAAGTACTAGTTGTACAATCATATTGCCCATTACTTTTAATAATGTTACCTCCATTAATTGTAATAATGTTTTCGTTTGTTCCTGCTGTCTGGCAACCCCTGGCAATTTTCAAAATTAAGTCCTCTCTTCATACAATGATTGAGGAACTGAGACACTACAGCCCGGTAATATTGTTATAGCTTCACTGCATCTGAAATCCTGCTACTCCTTCCCAGATAATTTCACCTGAACAGCGAAGATTTTTTTGATGGACTTTCAGAGCTTCCATTGTGGGACAGTCCCACAATATAAAAAGCAATTTGTAGGATTTGCTTAGCAGTTACATAGACCCTTTCATCCACAAACATCGAATACTCCAAAGCAGAGGCAAAACTTTTAGCTTTATTTCACAGTCAAGCAAAAAGACAGCAAACAGATACCAACCCTGCAGAAGAGCTGGTACTGGAACCCAGGCCTTCTCACATTTCCTGTTCCATGACTTATTCACCGGGACTACATTCCTTCCATTCCCTGGGCATCTTTCCACCTTGTAATTAACCTCCAGTAGCAACCATTAACTTGCCTGGAATTACTAAAGAAAGGGGAACTGAAGGTCATCTGTGTTTTTGAGGAGATGGGATAGAAGCCCACCAGCAATCTAATATCAGGCTCACTCCTGGCAGGGAACATTGCCACATGGTTCTTTCAAACCTTCTCTGGCAGCAGAAAGATACTGCAATGTAAAATACAGCCAGGAGTCATGAAGTCTAATGAAGAGCCAGAATGAATTCCTAGACTTTTTCCACCTCAGTTCCACTGATACAATGAAGTGATTCCCAACAAACAGCACAATCGCTCCGAGTGCCAGGGCATGAATCAGCACATTGGTCCTCTCTGACCAGGGATTCTCCAGCGGTTATCACACTATTCTGTAAGGCCTTTGCTCTGCTCGGATCTCCCCTTGCCAGCAAAATGAAACCTTCCCTGTTTTATTTGTAAGATCTGTCATAGCACCTCATTCAGGGTAAAGAACTCTCACACTAACTTATTCTGCATATTTCAGCTCTGTAGACTCTCAAATCAGTTCAGATTCTACAAGAAATCCTACAAAATTTATCCTTAAGCACCAGTAGAACAATGTTAACATGTTGTCATGTACAGTAATTGAACATACGCTTCTCTCGGGATTCTGACAGCCAGTGTTCAGGGATTGCTCTGTCATCATCTTGTTTGGTTGTTTGTTGTTTTGGGTTTTTTTACACTTCCTTTTTAAAATGGGACAACTCTACCAATAGCCTGTCACTCAAGGTTTTGCAATAACCGAATTGAAAGTACAAGGTATTTTGTGTCCTGTGCATATTCTAATGCAACTAAAGTAAATCAGAGCAGTAGACACAAGCATGCTGAACAACAGGCCACTTTAATTTACAAAAATCTGTAGGGATCCAAGGATTAACTATAATGAAAGATGCAGGCATTTTATAGTATCATTTAGGATGAAGGTAGGTACCTTCGTACAAAACTGTGATACAAAACCCTGATACCTCATCTGGGTATGCCCTAATTCCAGAGGTACTCTTAATTTTACCGTACCATCTTGTTCCTTGAGTACTTCTCAGCACCTATACAACCGCTAACCTGGAGAAGACCCCACTCTTAAAATGCCACCAGAGCGCAACGCACGCTCTGTTTAAGTGTTCACATGCAGAGAGGAATTCAGAATTCACTGGACCAGAAAAGAAAGAGAGAGAAGCCAACATGAACCTGCCTCCCTAGCCAGGTGCTCAGAGAGCTCGCTCAGGAACTGTTTGGAATTGGGACTGGACCCTAATTTCTGGTGAATTCTATACTCACTGACAGATTCATTCCCTCCCTTGCACTCAGTCTTGCTCGTGCTGTCTTGTATTCCTTCTTACCAGCAACTGACACACTGGCAGGAGGAAGATGCAGGCTGGAGACTCTCCTACCTGAGAAGGCTCCAAACATTGGCTTCCTCATTAAACTGCTGGACTATTATATACATAAGTGGGAAAAATCACCTTTTAAAACAAATTATTTCTACTTAATTCTTTGAGAGAACAGGAGCCAGCACCTACCCTCAGGAAGGTGGTTTGAGCTGTGAAACCATAGCTCCTGCTCTACATAGACCCCCTGAACCACCTGCCTACGTGTCCCCGCTGGAGACCCAGTGCCACCCATGGAGCCGATATAGGGTTCTGCTGTCTCCACAGGCCACGTTCTGGAGGACACCCCTACAAAGGCAGGGTGTAAAGCCACTTGGAGAGACGGAAGAAAGCTCTCAGCGACTGAGCTCAGATACCAGCCATGATACAAATGTGTTAACTTCATGCGCTGCCTAGGCTGGTCTATCCTCATCAGAAGAATGGCAGGCTGCCCCACAGGAACAATGTGCTAAACACAATTATACTCTTTCCCATATCCACACTAGCTTGTTCAGCAGTTGCCTTGGCACCACTGTTCAGCCCTGCACTGCTCCACAGAGGGCACTGAGCCATCACTTCTTAAGAACTAAATTCCTACCTGAATCTACCTTCCAAGTCTAAAAAGCTCTCATCAAAGGACTCAAATCAATAGTTTCCCCCATCTCACTAAGTCCCCACATGAACACCAAGTCTTCCATTTCCCCTCCCAATTTAATCCAGCTATGATCCCTTGCAAATTGATCAAATCCTTGACCCTGTCCACTATGCTGGAAATGGTGGCATGGCAGAAGTTCAATCAGAGGATGAAGAACCAAAAGGGTAAGGGGGGAGCTCAAGCCTACCATATGAAAGCATCTACCTGGAGCATATTAAGAGTTGTCTGAGAGGAGATGGGAACAGAAAAGATTACCTGCCTTTATGGTAAAAGACAGCTACATCACCCATCCATATAAACAGGGAACTTCGTTACTTCCTCAGAATTGCAGCACAACATGTTGTAGAAGTAAACTGAGCCTTTCAGGGATGCAACAGCAACTCCACAAAACTGAAAAACATGAAAACCTTTCTCTGTGTACAATGTGCAGCAGTCATTGTCAGTCATTAGGAAACTAGTGTCCTTTTGCAATCACAAATGTCTCAAGCGTGTACAAAACCTAGTGTAAGGCTATCTGAATCCAACTATGACTTACAAACATGAAAATCCTCAAAGTGCTAATCTTCCCTTTTTCATATGCTGTGCTTCTGTAATGAAAAGATTAAGTGTATCTTGTAAAATAAGCAGAAAAATCACACTAAACATTGTGTGAATAGGGAGAATAAACCCTGACAGACAAAACCAGAATTCTGCAAGAATATCTGACAGACATTTTACTGCTTTACCGTGGTTATAGCCAGCACTTCTGCAACAAAGGGGAGTTTCAATTACTCTGGGGCACCAGGCACAGATTGAAACTCATATTTCCTTATCTATTTAAAGTTGCTCAAATAAGCATAAAGTAGTGGTGTAATCAGAGAAGCTATTTCCATTAATCTTTATTTAGATTTTTTTTTTTAAATCAAGCCATAAAGTTAGTTTATAGGGATGATCTTCCTTTGCATGCAATCTCACAATGCACACAATACCTGTGGGTTTACCCAGGCAGAATTCCCACTGAATCTATGGGGAATTTCTTCCTGATTATAGAGCACAGAGTCAGTTCCAGTGTTTTACATTAGTTATCTCCGAGATGAGTATTGCCAGTACTGGAACAACTTTAAACAGAGAAGCAGGACTAACTCTGTAGTAGCTTTTGCCTAAATTCTGCTAGCTATGACATTTTGTATGTCCAGGACCAGCTGTTATTAAGGTCCCTGGGTGTATGCTAGGGCAGCCCAAACATGTGACATTCTGCATTTAATTAGAACTTTAACTGAAATATATTGAGACAAAAGTCAGGATAAAAGGTGCCCCTCCCCTTCATTCAAAAGAAATTATACTCTCCAACACACATGTGAGAAAATTATATTGTTTCAAACTCTAATTAGGAAAATAATAGAAAAACAATTCAATTACCTCACATGTACTCCTGTAAGTTATTCATATAGAGCACGTGAATGCCCTATCTTCATTACGAATAATGGACATGCATTTATACCTAGTATGCTAGCAATTGCAGTAGATGACGTAATACGTATAAAGCAGAATGCTGAAGAAGACAGACTCATTTGGTAGATTTACCTGGAAAGAGGAAGAAATGCACAAACCCAAGCTACTCCCATTAACTTCAGCAGGCTTTGGATTGGGCTCTACTTGCCTGCCTAATTAGGGCTCTTGTGGCGTCCTGGCAGCCGATTTCCAGGAGGCCACCCTGCCAAGACCTCTCCTACTTGCTGCTGACTCTACTACTCCCCCTCCCCAAGGAGGTGGGGGTTCTACAGCGCAGAAACCAAATACATCCTTTCCAAAACTGCCAAGACATGTATGAATCCAAATGTGCAATCCAAAATTCAGTTCAGCTTTAACAATATTTCCTTTGTCATATGGAAATTATTGCATGCTCTACTCCAAGGAAAATACAGATATCCCAAAGTCTTACTCAAAAGCCCAGCTTTTAACGCTTTGAAGTAAGCCACAAGAGCGGAGAGCTTTTGGCGAGCTTCACCAGCCGGATTTATCCGATGTGTTTTAATTGCCATCTAGCGGGAATAAAGCGCAACTCCGTCTCTCGACGGTTCTCACAGCCCTTCACAGAAAAATCCTGTCCTCTCCATCCTAGACGAACTTGCAGATGTGCAGGACATAACTGCCCAGAAGGTGTTTGTTCTGGCTCGACTCACCTGGACACAGAGACCCATTTTGTCTGGGCCAGGGGTTGTCTATCAATGCCAAGTGGTGGTGATGCCTTTTCATCCTCAAAAACAAAGCTATACCTAATCAGTTTTCTAAGATCAGAGAGACAAACAATTTCTGTATGCCATTCCCAATGTGAGGTTTTCAAAACTCTGGAAAGAATAAAATGCCAACGGCCTAGACTATGTTCACAGCAATTCTTAGGCGTTGGTAATGACAAGATACTGCAATGCTTAGGAATCATCATTCAAATCCCAAATATTTATAGGGAAAGAAAAAACATAATTCTTCACTTGTAGGTTATTAAATCTTTGGGGCTAATTCGACAAGTAGGCTAGCCCTAATTCACAAACATATAATCAAAAATCTTCTCTTATTTTCCAAGCGTAAAGCACTGAGCCTACCAGCAAACTCATTAAGCAAATGCAATTTCCATTTATAAGAGCTTAGATTCAGCTTTCCAAATACCTCATTTCTATCCCTCCTATTAGCATGCCACATATGGAAGATATTATACCAGATACCCTTCACCTTTTGTCCTCAAAGCTACAAGAGGGACCAAGTGTTCCTTATTTCCTGATGAATCCTTAATTACCTGCAATGTGACATATTCCTCCTTCTTTCTTTTTGATCCTAAAATCTAAAAGGCAAAGCCAGCAAGGCACACTGTCTTTCTCTGACCCTTTCATTCTATATATTTTCCAGTCACAGACTTTAAATAATAAACACTTGCAAATGTGCAGTACCCATCTGCATTCCCTTTCAGTCTGTCATTCTCTTCATAGACCTGGTAGTCTCTTTGCCAATGGCTCCGCTAGATTCACAGCCATGATGAGTTATTTCTCAAAGGCCAACAGATGTGCTGGACAGCAAACTGCTGCCTGCCCAGTATGGTGCCAGAACCATCAGACCCCAGGCATCCGAGTGGTCATCGGACATTACAGCACAAGCAATGTTTAGTTTGCGACATGACTTCAGCTCTCAAATCCTATGTGTTAATGTAGGCATCACAGGCTGACACAGACAGCAAGGGGGAAACAAGGAACCGCTGGGGTCATCAAATGTATCTGTGCCTATTCCCTGCTCTGTGAACATTCCAGTACCAAACCACTTCCTCTCATCATAGCAAAGTATGTCAAATAACGTTTTTTAGCTAACAAGCCTTACAAAATGTGTGCACCCTTTTATTTGGCAACCTGTCCTACAAATACACAAGTTGCCAGGTAAGCCAACGACAAGATGCCTACTTGCAAAAGAGCTGCCAGCTAGCATGGGGCACTTTGCTATCAGCCTAGAGTTCCCATCTTAACAGGCCCTAATCAGGGCTGGATTAGCATTTAAGAAATGCTTTTTGTGTAACTTTGGAATCTTGAAGTTAATATCTGGTCTATGCTAGCAAAGAAGTCTATTGCACAAAGCTGACAAAGCTCACATTGGGCAACCCTATCCTACATCTATCAGGATCATGAAATGGTACTTAACACTTCAGACAGAGACAGGGGAGACGACTCTACCAGCAGGACTGCCACTCCTGAGGACCTTGCTCAAGAGTGAGTTTACTAGAGCAGGACAAAAAGGCAACTTCAGTGGATGAGCTGGGCCTGTAGTGTTGTGGTACACCTGCAGTCATCTGCATGCTGTACCTATAAAGTGTAAAAATGGCATAAACCCATTCATCTCCTTTTTATTTTTATGCTCTAACCTACTTTAGAATCGGAGGGCACCAAAGCAGCTCAAGCAGTTTTCCACACAGTATGTTTAACAGCAAAGTCATGTTGGCATCATTACACCTGTGGCCTTGACTGGAAGAGACTCTCTCTCCAGACACATTTATCTCATTGCAATTAAACACAGGAGTCCTGTGTGTTAGAATAATTGTACGATTGCACTTTATAGTACATGGCAAGTGAGGACAAAAAGAGTGTGACCTGCCTAAAAAACAATAACCTTATTGAAAGAAGTTCATTATCCCAAAATGATCTGATCTTACTTGTTAATACTGCCTTTCTATTTAAGGCTCCTGAACACTCAGCTACAAGAAAAGCCCAATCACATGCTCAAATCCATATTAAAGTACAAGCTCAGTTTATAACTCAACACTTTCTGAATTATTATGTCCTTGGGACACAGAGTTTCTGCTACAATCAGTTATTTTTATTTCTCATGTAGCAGCGATTCCATCTGGAAACAACACAGTTATCTCCTATCCAACAAGACAGCGTGCTTCCATGTGCTACGTGACATCCCCCGGTATCTCAGCTTTCCCCGGACTTCAGCGTTTCAGTTAAAAAAAAAAAAAAAAAAAAAAAAAAAAAAAAAAAAAAAAAGAGAGAAACAGGCAGTGGCCTGTTGCATAAGGTATGCTCTGCTCCTGACAAGGCTGGCAAACAGTTAAGGAGGCACCAGGCACTGATTGAGAGGACAATTTTATAAAGGATTGCTCCATAACACCGTCTGGGTCAAGCCTGACCAGCTACAAGGAAGGTACCAAGAGAGGCTCTGCAGGCTGTTATTGCTTGGCTCCTCCACTACATTTAAAAGCAATACGACCCATCTTACACTTAAGTATGTGATTCAAGGTGCTCAAAGTATCAAAACAGCCAGACATTTTGTGACAATCTACTAATAGCCATTAACATTCCCAAATGAAAAAACCCGCATCTCAATGCTAATATTAGTTTAATTACTTATTGTGCTCATAGGGACTAACTTTAAACCATACAAACAAAACTGAAAACCAGTAAGTACCATGGGGTTTTTTTTTTTCAAAACACAGTTAATAAAAGAATAGTAATAATGTATCAGAGAAACACAGACGCAACATAATAATTATCCTTCACACTTGCACAGCACGTTTCATCTGAGAAACACAAAGTACTTGAAAGACTAAAATTAATTCTAATTAAACCTCTCAGCATCCTACTACGTAGCTATATGACATTTACAGAGCGGCAAGCGAGACTCAGAGGTTTGGTAAGCTGCACAGGATGATACAGCTTGTCACTCGTGGAGTCAGACCAAAAAACCAAGATCCTGGCTTCTCGCTTGTGTTAACGGCGAGGCCGTCCTGCCCATTTTGTCCAGCACCAGGTCTGCTGCCATAATAAAGTGACAGATGAGGTAAAGGGAAGAGCAACATATTTATATTAAAAATTTGTGAGATTTAATGGCAAGCTAAATTGTTTTAATAACTATTTTCTTCAGGCTCTACCTATGCTTCTCCATTCCCCAGTTTTCCACCTCATACGTAGTCCAAGCATGTTGAATCAAGCACTGTCAGGACAGAAATTACCTCTGGAAGGGAAAGGTTTTGTCTGTCCACACAAGATGCATTTTCCAAATCTAGAATGATTTCAAAATACATGTAATAGCAGCAGCCATCACAAGTAGAGTTTTCCATTAGAAATAATTGTTAAAACATACATATTTAACTAACTGTATTTTAATGAGACTTTTTCTTTTTAATTATTATTCAGTTCTCAAGAAAGGAGGGAGACTGAAGAAGCCAGACAAGAGAAAAAGATAGTGGTGGATGAAAAAGAAAGAAGGTGCCAATCAGATAATTGCTTAGACCAAAGATAAACACTTTCTAAAGCATTAGAATAACATTTCACATTACGAGAGATGTAACATCTGCAAAAAAGCACTTTTTTTCAGTCCTTTTTCTTAGCTTATTAAATAATGTAGGAAAAAGGCTTTTTCAACCAGTGAAACTTGTTAAATGTGCCTCAGATCTATTATTTGAAAATTATTAGCAAACATAATAATCACAACAATAATTTGCAGGTCATCAAGGAAAAGACATCTACAAGAACCAACCATTCTAATGCTGATACCTCGTGTTCAACAGTGTCATTCAAAATGTAACTGACTGTCATGAAGAATTTGGTACACAGATATCGGACATTTGGGAAATGGGGAGAAAACTTTTACTAATTCACAAAAAAACCTCCAGTTTCATAGCTCTATATCATACATCATTCCTACTGACCAAATGACTGAAATTCAGAGCGTTTAAATACGGTTTAACACTGTTGGTCCTTGCTATATGAAGAAAAACAGGACAGAAAATTATACATCTGATTGTAACCATCCCTAAAAGGACAAGATCAAGGGAATGACAAGAGACAGCACAAATCATTATGCTTAAAATAATTGAAATACATAACACACACAGGATTGAGTCCATTTAAAAGTACATCTGCTGAATTCACCCTTTTTTTTTTTTCCATAGAGAAATTACTTGTCCTTATGTTAGAAAACACATCTCCTGCTTTTGTGTTGCAGTATTGAAAAAATCTGGCCTATAAGAAGTCATTTATGAAACCACGATGGACAGACTCCCAGACTAGTGAGGCTGGAAGGGGCCTTTGGAGGCCCTTAGTCCAACTCCATGCTCAGCACAGGGCCAACTACAGCACGCTTTTCAAGGCTCAGCTTTTGAACACGCCCAAGAGTAGAGACTCCACAATCTCCTTGGGAAACGCGTTCCAGTGTTGGACCACCCGCTAGTGAAAAAAAAATCTTCCTCCCATCCAGTTGAAGTGTCTCTTGTTACAACATGTGACCATTGACCTCGTCCTTTTTCTGCATGCCTCTGAGAAGAAAGACTGGAAGAGTATGAAACAGTTCCTTCCTGAGCCTCCTTTTCCACAAAGAAATGTCTTTTAGCATTTGCTATCTGAAGTCCTGGATCTTGCCCATATAAGCCACAAGTGTAAGGATGTTTGGTTTTTTTCTTTCTTCCTAGGTTTTTTGGGGTTGGAGACCAGCTATTTCATGTGGCTTCTGAGCAAACTGTAATTAATTAACCGAGTAGCTGGAATCATCAACAGAAAAACCTTAGCATACATTCTGGAATGAACAAGTAAACTAATGCACACCAAAAAAAAAAAAAAAAACACCACAGATGACAAACTACTGTAACAATAAGCTGTTAATCTTTATGACAAACGTGCAAGTCCTGATTTGGGGAAACATGCTTTAATAACTCTAAGTCACATTGTGAAACAATAAAGAAGCAGAATGGGAAATTATATGATTTTATACCATTGTTGTTTACCCCTAAAACATTCCAGAAAAACTTTTTGAGCGCACATTGACACATTCATAATGAATTACTATCTGCATAGACACACCTTGACTGCAAAATGTGATACAGATTCCTGTATATTGTTCCTGGTCCCCTGAGAAGGGAAAGGGGAGACCAAAAAGAACATAGAGCTGAAAAGAGCTGACAGTCCTTAGCTGTCACTAACGCCAAATACGTCGCTGCTACAGAATCTCCGCTTACAACGCAGAACCTCATTCTTTGCTATTATTGTTTGGGTACCAGGTGTATGATGCACCCAGATCAAACGTGATACTGGAAGAACTGCGTGTTAGAGAGACCGAGCGAGCCCAGAGCTGCTGTACTGCAATAGCAGGTCACCTTGCCTCACATTTACCAATCTTTTCCTGAGGAAAACGTCTTTCATACGAACTTCCACTTCCTAATTTAGCAATAAAACCTTCCTCTTTTTTTTTCCTTTTACTCTAGCAGCAGCTTTTCCTGTTTAAAATATTTTGCAATTTTGTTCAGTCTCTACACGCGGGGGGGGGAGGGGGCAGGGGGGCAAGGGGGTTATTTTTTTTTAAGTGTGGAGTTTTTAAATGAAACTGTAATGTTATGCTGGTACAGGACACCATAAGGAATAGGACAGGATACCATTCTCTAAAGGTGAGAAAATTTCTTGTTTGCTGCTTGTGCTTGCTACACCTGAACACTTGTATGACAGAGCTAATCCTGTTTAATAAGCACTTATTTTACAAGAGTCCTGCTTTTACAGCCCCAGTTTTCTCAGAGTCTGTAATTGAATTTTTATTCACTTCCGTCTACAAAATATTTCAAACTTACACACACTGATTATTTTTTTAAAAATTAAGAGACAAGGAAAATGGAAAAGAAACAAAACACCTGGATTCACTTGACTGGAAAAATCCTAGGTTCATTGAGGGCAATCGAGATACTAAAAGCTTTTTTTTTTTTTAATTCTCTTTTCCATGACAGTTGTCAAAACTGAGGGGATCAGAAAGGAAATGTTGTGATAGGGTTTCTGCTTTGGCACAAGGGCCTGCTACATTACTTTCCATGTAGCCGTTAACCTCTGAAGTAATGGATTGACATGTCAGCCATTTCATTAGAGCGACACAAGAAGAAGAATGACTCTGTGGTTAACACGGAGCACTGAAAGGCAATGAGAAAAGGACCTGCTCCTGCCTGATACATCAACAGTCTGTAAGAACCAGAGCTAAGTTTGACCAATGTGAGGCTAAGATCCACAGAAGTGTTAGATTATGGTATCCTGCCCAAGACAGCTACCTTCTTAATCTGCCAGAGATGCTGACCACCAAGAGCTCCTGTGAAGACGACTGCATTTGTGGCTGTCCACCATGGTCATCAGCATCCAAATTTTGAAGATTTACTTCACAAATGTAAAGGCCTCAGTCTCTAGGACTCAAAAATTGTGAGTGTTCATGTGCCTCTCAAAATTATTTAGTGTCTCTGGGATGCTAGGATACGAAATTTGGGATGGGACCACAGGCCACCAGCTAAGTAACTCAGTAATACAGGTAAACATACCTCCTTTAAATTGCTGCTCGGCTCTCAGGTGAATACTCTTGAAAAAAATCTATGTTAACATTACGAAATAAAAATAACCAAAGGCTCAATACAATAGGTACTTACAGATTCTATTTATGAAATTATACAGTGTCAGGTCCAAGGAATACGCACAAGAGAGCAATGTATATATTTATATCTATCTCACACATGTCTACAGCTTACAGTGTTGTGCAACAGAAGGGTGTATGTGTTTTTGACCTTTTATTTTTCCCCATAGCATTTTGCGTATAGCTTAGCTACTATATTTGGTGTCATTGAAACAACTACACTACTACAGATGATCTGTTGCTAATTACTTCTGTATCAGTTTTCATTTTCCCCACGGTGTAAAGCACAATTTATTTAGTGTATTGCTTACAGAGATCCCAACCTTATTTCAATAAGGTCTCAAATACTCTTGCGATATCAAACACTGCGTTGTCGCCCAGCGCTGCAGGCCACCCTGTGTGGTCGGGCATGTTCCGTGTCTGCTGGAGGGCACAGGGGAGGAGGTGGGCAGAGTGGGATAGTTACTGGAAGAGCCTAATAACATCTTTTTTCCAAGCTGCCAGGGTGTTTAAAAACAGCAGTGCTGCTTTGAGGACAAAGAGTAAGAGGAGGTACAGAAGGCGGCAAAGACAGGGCTCCACAAACAAAATGCTTAGGCTTTGGGAAAAAAAAAAAAAAAAAAAAAGAGTCACCCTGTCCAGGCTGCTTAGATAGGAGCTCTCCCTCTCCTCACAGGCCTAGACTCTTACTGTTAATTTTTCAATTGGGTGACAATGCAAAGGGACTTTTTGTTGAAGTTTGGAGGGGGTGGGTGGGGGGCAACAAAGACCATTTGTTGCCCATAAAGATATCCAACAGCTTACATATCAGCCTTTCCTTTTCAGCTTTTTCTTAAAACCAGATTTTACAACGTAATAGTATATCTCAGAATAATAAAAGGGGCCCCTAGTGCCGGGCTAGAGCACCCAGACACCACAGCAACAAAGTAGTTCACTGTTGAAAAGCCTCCATTAGGCTCCAAGAATTAGCTCTCTAATAACCATTTTGTTTTCAAACCGTTGGTCTCACAGATCTGCACTCCATACTCCCCAAGACAGCCACAGTTTTCTTCCAGAAGTTCAAGTTTCTGACAATTTGTTTCTTCCCTTACCACAAGTCTGTCCACTTCTCCAGTCTCCTCAGCATTTCAGCTGCTATGGAAATTGCACCAGTCTGTTACCACACTAGAACTATTTCAACTCTCAAGTTCAGAGCACACCAGAATCGTGGTCCACATGGGTCTTCTTAGACCAGAGTCTTTGTTTACATCCTCTCCACCAGAACAGAAAAAATGTGATAGGCCATTTCCACACAAGATCTTACGTGCTCGACCAGGTGACAGCCCCAAAATTTGTAAGCACTTATTTGTTATCAATACTTTGCTCCTCACCACTGCTACCAAGTAGTGAAAAAACATCTAATTTGCAAGAGCACTAAGCATTAGGCTTCACCTCACATCTAAGACACACCTGGGATCACAAACTCTTGTTGATGCCATTCAGAAAACTCACTCCCAGATCCTGGAGCACACCTACCAGATCGCACCCTGAAGAAGGTACATCTGAGGACAGACAGTGTGTCTGTCGGTGACACTTCTATCCCAACAGTCCAGTGCACTGAGAATTTATCTGCAGTGTAAGATGTCTGGCATATGTATCACACCCTGGGTGAGGGCCTGAACGCTGTATGCCTCTCTCGGCATGAGCTCTATTACGTTCCACTGAACACAACGTAATGTTCACGGTGCAAGAAATGGAAAATAAGCCACAAGCCAATGGCTGCAGCACTAAGCTCAGTGAAGGACACCAAAACCCAGTAACTTCAGTGAAATAAAGTGGCAGTGGCACCTGTCCTTGACAAGCGAGCTGGCAGAGTGCTGCTGAGCACATTGCCCCTGCCGAATCACCCACAGACAATACAAGAATTTTCAGGGAGAAACCAGTCCTGTGTGCAGTAAACACATGTTTGTGGGCACTAGAGTGACCTTCATTATCCTTGGAGGCACAGGAGAAACTGAGGTTTTATTCTCTTCAAGTGCCTGCCTCCCTGATTCGTGTTACCTTTTCACCCCAGTTCACGTTCTTGCAAGGAGCGTGCAAAAAGCAAAGAAACAGCCGTGTTCAACTAGGGGCAGTGCCCTGTTTTACAACGCAAAGCACAGGGCTGTAGGCATTCTTCAGAAATTGAAAAGCTAGCAAAAAAGGGTGTGTTGGGGTATATGAATTTTACCTTCATAATTACCCTGTTATTTAAAGCTAATGAATAGTTACTACAGCAACCCTGCTGTCATACAGTATACACCTACTCGCCCACAGCTCAAGATGAAACCAGAGAATCACATTTGGGGCCCAATCCTCTAAATATATCTTACTAACTTTAGTGCTTGCTTTGCCAGCATCTCATGGCATTAAGAACCATTTACCAAATCAGATGCTTCAGTGACATTCCTTGGTCTCAAAACACCTTCAAGATTAATCTCATCTGGTTGTGGTTTTTTTTTTTCTTTAATACTTCAAAATTCTTGGCAATAACTTTTCCATTCATGTTTACATTCGCCTACTGATTCTCTATTAGAATTTCTTATAGCATTTAGAACTTCCTACATGCTGAACTTTCCTTCAGAGGTGCTGCTAAGAAGGGAAAGAAAGAAAAAAAAAAAAAGACACCTTCATTAGTACATGTAATCCACAATAACTTAGAAATCCTAAAAGTGAAAGTAAATTCAAGCAAACTGAGATGAAAATTTTTACAGCTTTTACAACACTAAATCTTTGAACAATTACAACACTGAAGTGTCTATATTCTCTGCAAACCTTGCAATAGGGCCAGTACTAGAAGAGTTAAAAGGGCTCTCCTATAAGCAAACTTTATCCACGTTTGCCTTTTAAGCAAAGAAAATTTTCTGACTACTGTGCGCTCCTGTATGAGAATCAGATTAAAAACAATACTTGAAGAAAAAAAAAGATAGAAAATACTAACCTTGAACTTGCTTTCACCATATTATCCTCTCTCCACGGAAATACAGGAGAGAGGCTGATTCTGGTGACACATGGTGCAAAGGCAGGTGAAATCCCACTAGGATTCTGGATTACCAGGAAGGAATAAATACTTTATTACGCTAAGAGAAAGCAGGTAGACTTTATTCAGCTTGATTATCAACAATGAAACCAGTTTCATCCACAAAGAAATTGAAATAGGCCTGCTTTAGGTAAATATGGGGGAGGTTGGCGGCGGGGGGTGGTGGTGGTGGTTTTTTGGTTAGGGTTGGTTTGTTTGTTTTGAAGTCATCCTTGGAAGGGTGCAGGAAAAGAATGCACAGAGCAAAGCACTGACCTTAGATCACTTCTGAGTAGATAGAAAAGAATGTGTGCAATGTCTCTTCTGCCTCTCGTACTAATTTTCTCCTCAGTCTGTGGTACAGGCAGCCAGAAGAGAGGAACCTTCTCTCTCCATCCCAGGAGGAGATGCACAGAAGCACGGTATGGAGCGGAACCCAGCACATAGTCTCAAATTCACTCCATCCACACAGAGACTTTCACGGTTCCTGTCATCAGGGTTCTGGCAAAATATGCCTATTTGTGCATTGTCACTGAAGATAATCAAGGTGATCTATTTGTTATTACCACCAAAATTGAAACACAATTATTAATTAGGACTACCCATACTGTAAAAGAATTTAAGACTAATTTCTAATGCCCATCATTTAAAAGCCTCCGTTCAGAACTCATCCCTCTTCTTCACATCAATACTGTTTTGATGATACTTCTCAGCCAGAGTTGCAGTCGGCTGGTACAGTGTAAAAGCAAAATTATCAGCTACGTATACACTGTATGAACATAAAGCAGATACAGTTTAAAGACATGAGGCTTAAATTGTCTTCTTTGTCAATCTCAGAAGTATTTTGTTTTGATATTTTCTAACGTAACAAGTTCTCACAGTGCAGATGCACAAAATAGCCATTACCGACACCACATCAGTCTGCATTACCTGAAGGTGGCAGTTTCCAAGGTGGTTTGCTCATTTTCAGCTATCTTTACAGAATCCCTTTGCCATTCTTTGCTTGCAGGGAATATGACATCTGTGCCATAATATGATCCCCACTTTAATGCTAAGAAAGAGAACTGAGCAGACTTCCAGTGACCACAAAGAGAACAAACAGACACCAGGCAGAGGTCCTGGACTTCATTACTACCAGTAGAGCAATTCCTTTTAACAGTCAGCTGCGTGTAGATCCAAACCTCCTCAGTTTTATTTCCCTACAAAGGTAAAGCAAAAGCTAAATACGTGTAAACGTTTGCCATCTTTGGCACTAAAACACTAAGCGTGATTTGCTTTGGACATTGAATTTATTTGGTTCTCATACAATCTCAGTCATACAAAAACTGTACCTCAGAAGGCATTTCCTACCTGAAAGGTAAACTTAGTATTATTTTAAGCACCAGAAATATGTTTGAGAATAAACAGAGTACACAAAGACAGGAAATATATGCATAGAATTAAGCCAACTGTCTGTTGGAACATGTATTTTCTTAACCTCTATGTTACAGGGTCTGAGCTCTCCACAATAACCCAAATGTTCATTGTTTTGCAGGTCTGAGCCCCAGGACAGGATCATCCGGTATCAGGTGGACAGACACAAGCCTAAACCACTACAGAAAGATACATATCTGATATTTCCAGAATGGATAGCAAGAATTCTATCTTGAAACATCCGTTATAGCTGCCCTCCCTGGATGACTTCTCCTTCATAAAGAGCATGAGCTGTATCTGGTCATCAGTTCTCTGTTGTACAGACTAAAATAAACCAAACCCCTTCTTAGCTGATGTGAACCAAGTGACTGAAAATTCAGGGAAGGACCGAGGCCCTGCCCTGGAAATCCCACTACTTCAAGTGATACCACTTGCGATATGCTGAGGATGGCAGACAGATGCTAGCATGGAGATAGGCAAGAAGTCAGACTAAGTTGAGCAACTTCGCATGAAATTCGCACAAAATCAAGCAAGCTGCCAGCAGGCACTGGACACCGGTCTATTCGGGCATCCCTTCACACTGAATCTGAGTTTACCATGGCTTCAGTCCCCTCAGGGTTTTCCCACCTCCTCCTCCTCCTCGTCACGAAGACGATGGAAAGTATGAAGAGGAGAGTAATGAACCTAAGTCACAAAGTCAACAAGAGAGTCCCTTCCATTGAAAGGGATGCAGGAAGAGGAAGGAAAAGACAGGCTGAGGATGGAAGGAGCAGTCCAAGAGCTTGTTTTTAGGGCAGCAGAGGCAAACTGAATGGGGAGAGTCAGAGCACAGACATCACTGACTCAAACGCCTGTTGGGGTGCTGTCTCAGGAGTAAAGCAGCACTGGTGTTTGTCACCTCACAACACACTCCTGGCCACCTCGCTCCCATTTGCTTTGGGGATCGACACACTTCTGCATGTGTGCATCTCCATGCTAGTTGACTTACACCAGCTCTTCTGAGAGACCCCGTGAAGACATGGGGAAAGAGAGGCCAAGCAACTGAAGCTAATGATTGTGCATCTCCAGCTCTGGTTCTCAATTCTCTTACAAGGGTAAAAAAAAAAAAAAAAATATACGGTTGGATAGGACAAACATTGCTGAATCTTTGCTATTAAATGACACAAACTCTCATTATTTCTACACCTGCCTTGTAATTGTGACAAGCAGGGTAAATGCAAATGAACTCTAGTTAATTTTAGTTTTCTGAAACCACATAAAAATGAAGCAAAATTTGGATTTGGAATATTATCCATGTTGAAACAAAGCTTTATAACACCTTCTGAGACAGCCATAAAACTGTTGCTGCATATCAAAACAATGAAGAGATAGCCCAGTGTGTGTTAATGTGGCAGCTTTACAGTACATTACACCTCTTAGCTATTTTTATAGATTTATAAGAACTGAATTTCCCAGTTGTTCTATCTACCTGCAGGCACCACTGCCATGGATATAAGTCATTCACCCACTCACTATACGCAAGATGTTAGATACTGAGCGCACAGGACCAGACCGATTACTCGCAAAACCAAGAGGACCATGAACAGCTACCCTATGGGGAAACACCCAGGTTCAAAACTATCGTTTTCTTCCCTTAAAAATACACTTCTTTTCAGAAGTGCAGAAGCTCTGACAAACCACAGAACCAGAAAGAGCGAAGCAGCCAGTATTTCAGTTTGATAATATATCTGAGTACAAAACTCAATAAGGGTGGACATTAGAGCCTGGATGAGCAGTTTCAGAACACCACAGTTAAAGGTATCTGTAACAAGCTTTATATTTGTACAGTGAGCAAATCCATTATTCACTATCCTCAATAGCATACGCTAGATCTCATGGACAGGAGCTTTTGTGAAGCCTTTGTAACATGCTTCTCTCCAGCTCTATTTCTACCCATCATTAGTCCTCGTTTCCATGGGAGCTCTCCAGGCATTAGCCCTACAAAAGTCACCTGAATTACTGAGGAACAGGGAATAAAATACCTGCAGGGAATTCACAGCTGTGCCTAGAGGTTTCAACCATTGCATACGTTATTTTTAGACGATGCACAGTTTCCAGGCATTTGGTCCATAAGGGGCTATCCTGTTGATCTATTGTGTCTTTCAAGAGCCAGTTTCTTGGTCTGTTGGGTTTTTGATTACCTGGCAGGAATTTCTATTTATTTCCTAGCAGTGAAGCAGGAAATGTCTCATGATTTAATGAGCCTACAGGTAAAAATCATTTTAAAATACACGCCATCCTCAGAGATCAAGTAGACTTGCCACAATTTTAGATCCTGTACGGTTTATTAAGCAGAAAATAATACCAGTCACAAAAGACATTCAATAAACCAGAAGAACACTATTTAAATGATTTGTGGGTGGTCAGTCAGGGAACATTTAACGCATTTCTGATGATGGAGAATTATTTAATACATGTCCAGAAACAGACAGAAGTAGATACATAAAAAGACTACTGGGAAGTCATTCACCACCACAAGTCTTCAACACCAGACAGCTGTTGGGTGCCCTATGAACTGTAAGTTTGGTGGCAGCAGAATTTTAAGTGATCAGAAGCCTACATCATTAAAAAAGCTTCTTTTTGAGTAGTGCCTGTATGAGAAGCTTCAGAAAAAAAAGCTACAGCAAATCTGTAATGAAGACTTTAGCACCCTCTCCCCATAGAGTAACTAGGAAGCCAACTTCTGACTCACCTGCTCCATCAGAGCTTCAGGCTGTAGTCTCAGAAGCACCTGCTCTTCTACAAGCCAAAAGAAATTCAGATGACCTAGATAAGTGCGTGACAGGGGTGGTAAAAAGCAGCATGCCCTGCAATAGAGAAAGATCTTGAATATCAGACTATACCTAGAGCGCAGGCTAAGGCTTGTGCTACTATCTGAGAACGCAGAGACACATGAAAAGAAAGGAAAAAAAAAAAAAGGTGGGGGGTGGGGGGGCTGGAAGCTATAGCCAGAGGTGCACAAAGGAATTATTTTATTTTGACACCAGTCTCCAGTGGAGCATTGGTCCAGTACTCAGTTAGTTTCTGTACATTCAGCTACTTTTTAGGGTGAGAGAAAAGGGTAAAGAGTCCTGGTACTGGTGTGGTCAACAAGTATGATCTAAAACTGAAGATGAAGAGGAATTCTCCAAGCTTCAGTCAAGATACAAACACTTTAATTTATAAAGCCCCAGGAAGAAAAGGGCTCCACCCATTTCCCAATCTACAGAGCCTAAACACTTCACAAAAACATGGTCTTGCAGATTAAATGGGAACAATCTATTTTTCTAATTAGCAAATATAAACAAGCCTTCCGCCTCCTACTTACTTCCCCCAGCCCCAATCTCATCTTCTACCACTTTGTGGCTGAGAAAGACTTCTCACTTTGCTGGGGATAACACAGACATGACATCGGCAAAGCTGAAAACTATTTCATATTTACTTGACAGAGGACAGTAGCTCATATCAGGAGTACCTGGAACAATCGAGACTATGAGCTAGAGTGCTAGGTATGAGACATAAAGAGAACTCGACCTGACCCCTTGTTCTGTGAGTCGTCTTCTGCAAACCTGCCTGGTCAACCTCCCCTGTAACACCACCTACCCCACAGGGCTCTCGCAGAGCAGCTGTGGTAAAGCCTATGAGGCATGCTGAGGACAAAGGAACGACAGCAGCAAGGAACTGCCCTTCTCCCTGTGCACTGCGTTCCTTTCCCTTCAAGTTAACAGGGATTGGAGCAAAGCTTTTTGTAATGAACATAACAAAAGATGATGAGCTGGCCTCAAAGCAGTAATAAAAAAAAATTTAAGAACTCTTATAATAAAAAACACATTCATATAACTGGGTTTTATTATTTCCCACAGTTTTATTTTAATATATGACTCAGGGTGTGGAGACAAAGGTGTGATTCAGAGCAATAATGGGACTTTAAAAGCTTGTGCCACAGGGGTGGGCTAGGCCCTCTGGTTGCCACTTACAGGAAGCCCCTAGTCAAACAAAACTACTGCCCAGGTCCACGTATGCTTTGTCCACATAAGATAAAATGCGTATGAGACACAGTGGATATGCTGGGAGAAACAGACAGATGTATATATGAAGATAGAAAATACTGTGATTAGAGACCAGCAGAAGTCAAAGCACTAGCCTTTAGATGCTGTTAAGTATTGTTAGTGCTTAACACCCGGTACCAAAAGAACACCTAGAGACGTGTTGGTTCTTAGTCCTTGCAGAGTATTTAACCATGCCCTTCAGACTTTAGGAGGCTGAGCACCCTGAAATTCATGTACCACACGGTGCCATCAGCAACCAGTGCCGTGTAAGCTAAGAGAAATCGGTAGAGCAGATGTATCCAGCCATGGCAATATGCAGGTGTTCATCCAGCACACGTGGCTTTGGCCTCCTGCACACACCTGCAATTGCTCCATTGAGAACCACCAGCACTTCAGAAAGTTATGCTTGCTCCCTTTCCTTCAAGGGGTCATCTTAGGAATTGTCGGTGAAGACAAGCAGACGTTTGTGCATCAGAGGAGAATGCCAAGCCTCACAATGAAGTGCAGTATTCAGTCATAGCAAAGTTAAACAAAATTCTTTGATTTGTCACTGGCTTTCCCAAAGCCCTAAAGATTTGCTTTGTGCTCAGCTTGAATGGCCGACAACTCAGGTAGAAAAACACCAATTTGTCTGAGCTGTCAGCAGCTCCCTGAGCTATTCCTAAAGTACTACAGGACTTGACTCAACAATTTGAGACTTTCCAGCTGAAAATATTCCACGTGCCACAGGCTGACTGTGGTTCCAGTTCAACAAAGAACTTCAGCGCATTTCACTAAGAGCACTCGCCGAATAGTCTGCTGCCCTATAGTTCCACAGCTGTTGCAAAGTCTAGGTTATCGCTGTTTTCAACATTACGCAGCATGTAGTGCTGGACCTCTGTACCTCAGTACTTTAGAACCAGCTGCAGTTGGACACTTTACTCTTTTGAGCAAGATTTCCCAAGAAAATTAGGGTTTGCAGTCATACTATAGGTATGTCTGTCTGTCCACATCTTCAAAGCTTGAAAGGAGGATGAAGATGGTCAGGAGGCACGTAAGCACACATACAGAGGGTCAAGAAAGGGCATTGGGCAGAGTAGTGATGGGAGGCAGAAAGAAGCCACTGTAGTTAGGGCAAGCTGCGGGACGTGAAGGCATCCTGCAGCAACATTTGCTGTGTGAACATACAGAATACTACTGGAAGAGAGATCAGTGAGATTACAAGCCAAGAATGAGCTCTAGATTCTGGTCCTCTTCTCTGTTAGAGACACAGCCTTTCACTGGCTTACAAATTCCCCTTGCATTTCCTTATTGTGATGTGCAGACAGCAAGTGAATACCAACACCTGGCTTAAACTGCATCTTTCCAAGAGGCTGATGCATTCGCATGAAGGATGACTGGCCAAATGCACACACACAGAGAACAGCCCAGCTGCTTTCCAACATAATCTCCTTCTCTATTGGCAAGTCACTCCAGAAAGAAGAAACATGCTGCGTTGGAGAATCTTCTGCTTCTACTTGCATTTGTGCGGGCTGCTCCCTGTTTGGATTGAGGGCTCTCTGCACTCTCAGTAACCCTATAGAGAGGTGCAGCCAGAAAATCTCACCGCGCCCACCCACCTCCTGAATTTTGTCAGGCAACACCCGGAGAGCCTAACCCCTTTCTGGGGAAAAGGGCAAGTAGGAGAAAAATCTGATGCTATCATCAAAAATGTTTGGGATGATGTACTGCGCAGCAAATCCCCTGCCCCTGTAATGATACTGTCAAAGCCTAACAAAAAGAAAAGGCATCCTGTCCCTCTGCCACTTGAAAAAGCCCATCAGTGATAATACTAAAGGATAATAAATACATAAGACTACAAGTCTCCAGACAGATTGCAACGGGAAGGAAACATCTGTTTTAGACATAGGCGACCAAGTCCAGAGAGGTAAGAAATTTGTCCAAGATCACATGAAACAACGCTGCCTGAGCGTCATTCACCATTTCCTGGACTGGGGCACAGGGCAGACGGGAGTGAATGGGCTCACTGGCAATCCTACCTACCTGTAGCATCCCTGCTCCCGTGCAGCTTTTCTTTAAACACACTGTCAGGGTATAAGTGGCCACCCAGTACTGAAAGAAAGTGCTGCAGCACTCTTACAGTCCATATTCAGGCAGTGTGAAGAATGAGAGGTTTGGCAGCGCTGGTCTAGTGCATTTAAGTGGGACAGGTGTATAGCACTGTCTACACTTCCCTCCTGCTTGGCCTCCTGTGTGAGCAAAGCTCAAAAGCAACCCAGTCCTTTCTGCCTGAGTGCACCCATACCCTGCAGCAACCAGAGAGGAGGGGTGGGTGGATGACCCAATGTACTTGCGAGAGCCTGTCATCTCTGTCTCAGCAGATTTTGGGGCCTGAGTTTGTCATTAGTGGGGAAGCCAAGCCCAGATTTTAACCTCCTTGCAGCTCCGTTTTCCCTGTTTACCAGAGAAAATTATTTAATAAAAATTATTCCAGCGGGTTTACAGTGTAGTTTCTGTGAACTCCTTTAATAGGTAAGTACTGGAGGGGATGTGTATGAACCCTAAGCATAATGCACTTAAACCAAATACGCATTTCTGTCTGTAAGACAGCTCTTCATCTTGCATATAGATGAGCTCCTGGATAACAGGATAGTCTATTTTATTTGTGGTTCTCTGTGCAAATACTCACCAATACATTAAGTGAAGAGCATGATGCACGTTCCAACTTTGTTATTCTTCTCAAAAACAATACTATTGTACAGATAAGAAGTGTTATAATTTCCTTACTATTCCATAATACAGCATATACACCAGCTTACTAACAGGTAAGGAAAAAAAAAAAAGCTTTTTGTGTATTTCAAAGACTGACAGACAAGCTGGTGTGCTAAACTGGCTTCCCCATTCTCTGAAGTACAGAGCAAAATAAGGTTCTACAATGGAGTCTCCACCCCGAGCTACTCGCAGCACCCCTGCGAAGCACATTGTATGGTTCCGTTGGACACCTTGAGGCACAGCAATCCCATCTGTGCTGCACAGGCAGGGAACACACCTCTGCAGAAAAATACACTAGCTGAGACACAACAGCTTCTTACAGCACCCCTCCACTGGAACAGGCCATAGGAGAACATCTTCTCTCTTCCACGGAAAGCCAACAGGCTAATGTAAAGCCTCTCACCCAGGGCATACAAGTTCACAGGCCATTTAGAAAGCTGTTCCTTTCTGTTTCTCAGCTATTAGTTATAACACCTTCCAGCTGAGACCCAGTAACTGGCTGTGTAAGCACTTCTAGTCAGTTCTAGGGCAAAGTCAAACAAGTCGGTTCAAACCACTGCCAGGTGGCTCCGGTAACTTGTTTTATTTTGTCCTGGAAGACTCAGGTGTGCTCACAGGTCAGGAAGAGTTGAGAGGGAGCTCCAAAATCCTGGATGAACGGAACTAACTGGCATCCTAAGCATTAGTCTCTTTGAAGGCAAAGGTTAGGTTAAACACCACTGACTTTGTCCTTGACCCAATCAACTACCAGGAAGGCAGTATTCCAAAAGGCAGGAAGCAGCAGTCTACTCCATCACATCTCAGTGGTAAGTCTTTGGACTAGCAGCCTGGAGATCGCCTCTGGCAGCTGACATATCCCCTACAAGCAGAGAGCTGCTCTGCCCCAGCACCTTGAGCGCAGGCCCACTGCACACCGACATGCCTTGGGCCCCCAGAGAAACAGGGTCCAGGCTCCACTCCCCAAACCACTGCAGGAGCCTACGGAGGACTCAGCAAGAGCATAGCCCACAGATCCCAACTGTGGGCACATGATGCTATCAAAATCAAGCAAGAAGTATGGTTTCAGGCAACTTAAAACACATTCAGAAACAGAATTCCAGAGCTAACGCCATTAGCAGAACTAATGTTACTTGATGTCTATACCTTTTCTGTGACCTATGGATCACGGCGATAATGGCTAGCCTGATCCAAGAACAACCTCCCTCCCTCCATCTAAATTACAATTGGGCCATTCTCAGACTGGGAGAACACATGGCAGAACGATCCTCGGTCCTCTGTTCTTCCTATTTTGCTTCTTCGTGCACCAGGCACGGACACACAAGTGGATTGCATGGCCGGCGCTGGAACATGCTGCAGCCACCCTCACTGAGATGGCTCACTCCCTCGGTGGCATACCATATAAAATCGTGCTTTGCAAATGGACGTTGAAGGATTATTAGATTTTTTTTTTAAATGGCAACGTGAACCCAAACCCACTTCAACAAGACTTTTACTACTACAGTAATTTTAATCTTAAACTTAGATGCCAAACTTTGATAAACAAGTACTTAAAATAATCAGCACAGGAGGCAATTATGATCACTTTTACTTTAAAACACTGAGTTACAGATCCAGAGTGCCATCTACTGGGCTTCTCGGGGTATGACAAGAGTTCACAGAAAGGAGGGCTGATTCGAGTCGTGGTTTTCGTGTCCAATGGGGAACTTGCTTCAGTAGATAAAGGGGAAGTGGTAGATATGAACTAAATTTCCTTTGAACTAGAGCTTTTCACTCTTCCCAACGTGTCCTGTTCATAAGCAAGATAATACAAAACAAGAGCCAAATGACAATTGTCATGTTACCTGTGTAACTGGTTTAAAATAATAATCCCTCTTGAGGTAATTATTTACAATGTACTGACAAACCAGAAAGAAATTTCAAGGTGGGTCCCCTGGAATCCAGTGAGGGACCACTATTATTCATTTTGAGTGACTCAACAGAGACTAAGAATTCATGATGAGATGAGAGCAATTGCAAATACAGAAGTGAGGAATAAAATTCAGGATGATCTCAGCTGACTGGTGAAATGGTGTGAAGTTAGGATGCTGATGTTCAGCTGAACACGTGGTGCAAGAAGAAAGACGGGATCTAGCACACAGATGCAAAATAGGGAAGGACAGAGTTGGTAGCAACACTGCAGGGGAAAAGACCTGGCAGTACTTTTCCTTCTGAAAAGGATGTAAAACAGGTTATAGTGAACTTCAAGCTAAAAGCCTAAGTCAACAGCACAACCGTGTCACACACACAGAAGAGACCCAAGCTGGGAGAAATGTCACTTGTAAAAAATGGAGGTGACTATTCCAACCCAGTTAGCAGTTGTGATGCATTAGCTTCAGTACTACATCCAACTTAAGACACCAACTTTAGAAACTGAAGCCAGTCCTGATGACAGTAATAAGAACAGGGTTTAGAAAGCACGTCCTATAAAGAAAAAAAAAAAATTAAGAAATCGGGGGTGTTTGCAATCTATAAAAGAGGAGACTAAAAGAAGTGTTCTAGCAAACTGATAAACCAAAGTATAGTATAGAAAAACTAACAGACAGTTTCCCAGTGACCACTAAGGAAGAAAAGATAGAATTATGTTAATCACAACAAAGAAAATTTAGATTGGTGATTTAGGAAAAGATTTTTAGTTGTTATAGTTGTGAAACGCTGAAATATTCCAGCGTTGTCAGAGACTAATCATCCTTTCAGGTCCTTTTCACCACTGCATTTCACTGTACTCTGATAACACACCAATTGTATGTGTGCTTAACAGAAACTAGGTTCTTTCAATAACCCTGGTTCTAGAAACCTCGTTCATCAACAGCCTACAAATAGGTCTTTACATAATCTACTTACACTCATCTACTTATGAGCTGTCATGAAATATCTTTGAAGGGGTGATACAATTTGAACATACGGTGGCTCACTTCATACAGGTGGAAGTTTAGAAACAGAGTTTTTACACAGATATCTAAGTGTCCAACAGTTCATACCTGATGAATAATTTACCTAAAAGACAGCAAACATTCTCGTCACCAGAATTTACGGATAAAAGCCTGCTCACAGGGAGCTATAAGCGCAGTGAAGTATCCAGCCCTGACTTTTCTGTACATTGCCAAAATAGTGCCTCTCATAAAGGCTGTGGAGGGAGTTATTAATGCTAGGTGAGCCTCGGCTATGTACAAGACCCACACTCCTCCTAGAGAAGCTCAAAACACAGTGATACTGCCTGAAGAATCTCCCAAGTTTCCTAAATCACAGAATTAAAGTTCCCAGACCTTGCAGAGGACCATGGAAGAGTGGCATCAGTCAGCCCAAACAGTCAGACTTACCTACTAAGGCTCTTCCCAATGCTCAACAAATGCAACACATTACAGAATCCAGAAGATAGACTTCACTGTCAGACATAACTCAGATTAGAGAGCTTCAGAGAAACCCTGATTCTCAGCCTGCTTTTCCAATTATCTCATCCAGGTCCGCATTCAGCAAGCCTGGAACGTATTCTTAAAGCTCAGCCCACTCAGAAGCCACTGTTGTAAGCCTGAAGATCATGTATTTGCTAACTCCATCTCTTGGTTACATTCCTGCCCCTTATTGACATGAAAGGGAGCCTTCCCAAAACCTTGAAACAAGAGGAAGAGACAATTGAATGCTTTCATAAACACAGACTTCCCACTGCCTCACTGCATGCAACAGGACATTTCTGGTTCAAGATGGTTGCTGGGTTTCTGCATATAGCCCTGCATCCCCAGCACCCAACCTAATGGATCAGCAAAGAACTCCACTCACTCCTCAGCACACCATGGTTCAGTTGTCCTGAAGAGCAGTGCTTAGCTAGGGCAAGGCAGCAGAGGGTGTGAAGGATCCGCATACCTATTGCTAGAGGACAGCTCACACATTCCAGTTACTCAGCTCTCACGTTATCATTTGATGAGGTACAAACATAAAAAGGCATTGTCTATAAATAATATTTGTTGTGCATAAAACTTGTAATAATCAAGGAGGGTGAAAGAAACATAAGCAATAAATTATTAAGATTATATTTAATCAGAGGAATTACTTTTACCTGGTTCAGATGCTTAGCTAGTTTGCATGAGCTAATTAGCCTCTGACCTATTTCAGAACTGTTCCACATTTGTAGGAACCTCTTTCCTGTTGCCATTATTGCAGAGTAGAGTAGCTACCCAAAAAAGAGACACTCTGGACAATTTCCTCCTTTATTGAACTAGACAAAAAGATTCTGCCTTCCGTTTTCAAACGTACGTGCCCCATTTTCTTGTTTAGGTACTGGGGAGCACACAGAAGTCACATACTAAGGCAGCTTCCCCTACTACAGCTTTCTGAAAACACCAAGGTACAGTATCCTGTTACTAGAAATACAAAGAACACCATTTTTTCCACCTTTATCATATAGGGACTGAATATGATAGAACAAGGTGATGGAGAATGGGATGCTTTCAACAAGCAGCTGATCCACCTGCACCTGGCTACATTCAGGGTCACCTGTTGGGACTCATTCACATTAAAGTGGCAGAGCTTCACATGCTTCTCTCCCACTGATGTCACCTCCCCATAAACAGGCCTCCTTCCTGGTTCTGTTCTTGCTCTTAATCCCAATGCCCTACGAATTCCTGTCCTACTACAGGAAGGTGACAAAGCACAGAGTAAGAGCCATCCTACTGCAGTGGGCCCCACGGTCCCTGGTCGGGCATCAGCTGTGGGGCTGGATAAATCCCTCTAGCATAGGCTTGGCGCAGGGCACAGACGTAAGGACAGCTCAGCCCAGAGCCTCACATATTTTGTGTGGGCAAAACAGGCTTTCCACAGGTACTATTCAACATGGCAAACCTTACTCTCAAGCTCATTAGCAGTTAAGAATCACTTTACAGTCCCATTACTCCAAAAATTTCCTTTTGCTAAACCAGTCAGACTGGTTTAAAGACACACTACAAGATAGCTTATCCTTCCAAGTAACTATTCCCAGATGTTGCTTATAGTAACCCCATTAAATTCAAAGTTATGTTTATTTATTATGTTTTATTTATTATTATTATGTTTTAACAGCTATGGTATGTTTCAGTTTTGTAGGGTTGGTTATCTTTTGAGAAAATAGAAATTGGTTTAGCTGGATAAAAAAAAAAAAAATAGAGTGAGACTAGAAAGAACATCTACTATCATGGAGAGTCCCATACATTAAAGACCATACTCATTTGAAAACAGTCGCAGCATCCCTTCATAAATGGCATATTAAATTCCCTTTATTGTTTCTTCCCAAAATATAAAACCAAACTGCATTGTTTGCTTCTCTTTTAAGAGCATAAGTAGCCATGAATGAAATCATTGCTTCCAACAACTTTAATAATTCCTGTACATTTCAGAACATGGAGAAAATGAGGACAAAAATAGCAACAAAAGAACACATGCAAGCTTCATTGCATCCTCTCTGTGCAGTTGCTATGCAGCAATTGCCTTCCTACAAAGAACTTTGGCTTTTTTTGCTTACTAACATTTCGTCATTCAAGTAGATACAGTATGTTCAGATCCAAAACAATTTAAAAGAAGTCTTTGCTCTGAGGGCTGTCTCAGATAACTACTAATTAGAATGTACATGCCCTCTGACTTGCTCATTTTGGAACTAAATTAACAATAAGACAGAATATACAACCTACATAAGCAGCCAACACTACCACAAAAAGAGAAAAGTCCTCTCTTCACCCCCATGCAAAAAACACAGTGAAGCAGGCAGGCACTCAGCCTAAAAAGTGGGGGGGGAAGGAGCATTTTTTGGCAGCTAGTGTGGGCAACCTTTGTCACTGCTGTATTTTTCAACAGGTTTCTGTCCCACTGCTGTTTTACACTCCTGTGTTTTGCTATGGATGAAGGCATATCAAAAGCTCATGTTGTGAACAGCCACCTGCTTACTCCTTCAGCAATAATAAAACACTTAAAACTTTGAAAAGGGAAGTAATTTATTATGCACACACTGGGGAAAGAATCAGTAAATCAATGTTCTAATGTTCTTTATATGGATTTAGGTAAAGAATTTATCCTCTTTCCAAGGACAAATGAAAAAAAATGCAGTATTCTACAGGGCTCCAGGACTACAATCCTAAATGAAGTTACCAGCACGGATTTCCCAGCTGTATCCCCTCGCCCGTAACTGTTACCCCATACACCACATACTCAGTCTCATGTGCCAGGGAGAGACCGCGCTGCTGCTGCATAGCCATCATCCTCCCCCATCGCTAACAGAGCTCCCCCCAGCCTCATCTGAGCACCCAGTTTACTGCCCACACTACCTGGTAACTGGGCTAAACTGCTTACAAGCTTATTGCCTGCACTAGGAAAAACACAAGTAAGCACCTACCAAATAATGCTATACATCTTGAGAAAAAGGCAATCATATACCCTTATCTTCATCTCCCCTGGCAAGGGTACACATGCCTTCGGACAGACATTTGTAAAATCCCTACTTGGGGGACCGGATCTCCCCTGCCAGGGGCCTCTATCATGGCCCAGCCCCAAAGGCTGCCTGTGCCTTCTGGAAACAGCCCCCCACAAAGGCAAGGGCACAGATGAGACCCACAAAACAGGATCTGGTTCTGAAACCATAAGGTGTAATAGACAATATCCTGGCCTTCCCAAGCCACAATGGGATGTGCCAGTTCATTAATGTTTATGTTGCAAAAGGTTTTCTTTGGAAAAGCTGAGATTTTGCCCCACGCTTCTGCGCCAGCTCTGTTCTTTTAGCCTTGTTCAAAATGCACCTGATGTGAAACTGGATAGGAAGGCAGAATGCTCGTAATGTTCCTCTGCTTTTCTCAGGTTTAATAGTTTGTCGGCTATCTCTTCTAAGGAGAGTTTTCTGGAGCTTTTCTGTTAGGTTCTTCCTTTCTTATTACCAGTAAAATCCTTGAAAACTTATCGGTAAAGTCACTCAGTTGTGCCTTGTGAATTTCAGCAAGGAGGAACAATTACAGAACAAAGTATTTATATCAGCAGGCAGAATGCACACATGTATGAATACTTAGCACTTTCCCTGGCAAAGCCCCCTAAACTGGCCAGAATGCTTAAAAAAAAAGAAATCCTGCAGCTACTGCACAGTTGAGTTGAAGATTATTAGAGTTAATTGAATTCTAGTATTTGTTTTCATCACCCCACAGCCAGCATGCACTGTTCCTCGCTAATCAGCGTAAGAGGGCTGACTGGGATTTTTATTTTCCACACAATACCACAAAGATTATACACATTTCAAAGCAAACCAACGTTTCTACCATAGAAAAAGAAACGAAGTGCAGCATTATACTTGCAAGTGGTCATCCATTTAACAGATTCAGTGGTTGTTCTGTAAAGGTTAATTGATCCTAAACTTCATTAGGCTCTTAGAACTCAGCAATACAGTTAGTAACAAAGTTAGCAGCACCATTCATTCCCATATTTCTTGATTTTTGTGCTTTTTTATGAAATTCAATCCATTTTTTTAGCTTTTACAAAAGAAATAGACTGCCAGAGACAACTTTCACAGAGTAAATCATAATGTCCGTATGAAACCAGCATTTAGAGACTTTCAGAGGTACTAGAAATTACTTAAGTTGCTACCAGTGTGAAACATACCTCTGAAACAATCATTTAAACCACCGAGAAGAAATACCTAAAACACCAGGTTACTTTTGAACATCTGAAACTTCATTTCTAATCTTTGCATTTCCTCATCTTTAAAAGGAAAACAGTACTACAATTTACATAGTTCAGGGAGTCATTATTTTTGTAAAATACTTTCTTATAAAAAGGACACAGTAATTCAATAAAAGAATGTTCATTTTAGAAGTAGTTAGTGAGGCAGCTCGTTTAGAGACAACAATTCCACAGAGCAATAGATCAATTGAGGAACCAAGTCTCACCCTCTGAAAATCAATGAGCCTTTCTATAACAGCAGCAGTATGAAGCAGCTTTATAAAGTAAAATCACTATTATCAACATTGTAAGCATAGTCCACTGATTTCCTCAAACCACTCACCAGTTTTTAGGTCATGCTTTTCATCCTAAAGTCAAACAAAATCAGAATGATGTCATCACAGAAACTTCCCACCATCCTTCCCCGAGGTGAAGAACCAGACCTTCCACCTCCCATTGATATCACCCCATTACCGCATCGGTTACCCCATAATACACACTATCTCCTTCCCTCACCTCCCAAACACCATTCAATCTTCTTATGAAAATTTCCTAACCTGTGCACTTTCAGAAAAGGTCACCCACGTGGGAATCCTCTCCAAAGGCAGCACTACTCTCAGGAAGGTGTTCCTCTTGCCTTATAAACAAGGAACGAATCAAGGGTTTCCGTCAATAAACCCTCAGCTGTTACAGCTTGAGGGAAGAGCCCAGGTGCCCAAGCCAGAATTTAATTTTCTGATTTCATCTGAGAGCAGAGCAGACACTATCCATTGACACTCTTATGAAGGCATTTTTTTCACTGAGCAAAAGATTTGTGAATTACCACATGACATTATTTCTTTACATTTACCTTGGTACTCCTGTGCTCTTGCTGCAATGAAGCATCCCAACGTTCATGCTCCATCCCCTGTGTGAGGAAAGGAAATACCAATTATTTCCTTCAGCTTGCCAGCTGACCACTCCAGCTGCAGCTGATGGCCAGTCGGCTGCCTGCCCGGTGGCGCAGCTGGGCTGGGGGACGCCCTGGGTGGCAGCCCCTGGGTCTCCGGGGCGCGGGGGATGCCCTTGGTGGCAGCGTGCAGGGTGCAAGGGACGTCCCGGGTGGCAGCCCCTGGGTGTCCGGGGTGCGGGGGAGCCGGGGCTCGGCGGACTGGGGGCTGCCGCTCCTCAGAGATCTGGGACGGGGGAGAAGAAACTGGCAGGAGAAATAAAGGCAGAAACCCAGCAGTTTGGGCATCGCCTTGTTGATTTTAATGAGGCCACACACTGTCAGTGCTGATTACAAGCAATAAAACGTTTTTTCCCTTTATATTATCACACTCCGCAGCAGCAGCTGGTGGACCACCGCTGAGGAGATGCACGTGGAGACAGCGCTGCGAGCGCGAGCCCTGCACGGAGCAGGGCGGGCCGGTGGCCCAGGGCGAGCCGGGGGCGGGCGGGCGACCTGGGCACCTGAACCAGCCTCCTGCCACTCACCAACCGCGTCCCGCCGCCCTTCCCGCGCTCGCCCCAGCCCGCCCCGCGGGGCCGGGCTCCCCCGGGGCGGCTGCCGGGCCCGGCCCAGGCCGCCCCGCCGGGCTCTGTCCCGCTGGGGCCGGCGTCCCCCCGCCCGCCGCCGCCTCGCCTGAGGGAGCGGCCGCCGCGCGCCCCCCGCCCGCCCCGGCGGCGCATGCGCGGTGTGGGCGGCGGCGCGGGCAGAGCGGCGCGGGCAGCGATGGCCGGTGGGGAGCAGCGCGGCGCGCCCGGCGGCCCCGAGCGGGTGGCGCTGAAGAAGGAGATCGGGCTGGTCAGCGCCTGTGCCATCATCATCGGTAAGGGCCCGGCCCGCGGGCAGGGGCGCCGGCTCCCGCCCGGTACCAGGAGCGGGGGGGGACGGGGCGATGTTGCGCGGAACGGGACGGCAGCGGGGCGCCGGCTCCCCGAGCGCCCGCAGCTGAGGAAGAGCCTCTGCCCCCGCCGTTCCGCCGGGCACAGAGGTGTGACATTTCCTACGGTGCGCTTCTGGGCGGCCCGGGCGTGTGGCTGTCACCTGCGGGGCTGGCACAGAAGTTGGCTCCTCTGTCGGAGGCTGCGGCTCTTCAGCGTGAGGGCGGCAGCCTGAGCGTTCCGACGGCCACCGCCGGTCCCGCAACCCGCGGCGGACGGGCTGGCGGCAGCCGCGCGCTCCCGCGCCGCCCCTGGGTGACAGTCGCGACAGACCCGTTCTGCGCTGCGGAGCCCGTCGGTGACAGTCGCGACAGACCTGGTCTGCGCTGCGGGGCCGGCGGGGCCCGTCGGTGCCTGTCGCGACAGACCCGTTCTGCGCTGCGGGGTCCAGCCAGCTCCTCCCGGGACGGAGCCAAACGGCAGGAGCGGCGCAGGCCGTGCCCGCACCTTCCCGCAGCGTGCGCGTCCCGGCGGGAGCCGCTTCCCAGCCGAGCAGCACCGGCCCCCACCAACCCAGGAGCCTCCGCACCCCGGGGAAGAGCCAGCCATTGCCGTCTCCACCGGGAGCTGTCGGAAAGAGCCACAGAAAGTCCCGACAAGGCAGGGCCGCGCCGTACGGTGTCAGCGTTGGCTGGGACACCCCCGTGTGCCGTCGCCAGCGCTGTCCCCAGGCTGGAGGAGGAGGACTCTGCACGCTTCCCATGGGTTATCATGCTGTCTGACTGCGGTGGCGTGCTGTTAGCCCTGTCTCTATTTATGGCCCCTTCAGGTGGATAGGGTCTTGTAAAAAAGAAAAAGAGGCATTTTTACATTGATCAGGATCTCTTGCATCGTGGGCGAGGCTATTATATAAAAAAATATTTTGTTCCGTTCCCGTACTAAAATCTGATGGGCAGCTATAGCTGGAGCTTGTGGGAAGATATGTTCTCAGTATACAGACGTACCTTTACATTGAATCCTTTGGCGTATTTAAGGGGGAAGATGTGGTTTCTGGGTCTCAGTGGAGCACAGATGACCTTGTGCCAGAGTGGGTACTTGTGGGTGTTCAGCGAGGCACAGAGCTGTAAGGCAGGCACTTCCAGGGTGAGGGGTCCCCTGAGTTGCTGCTGGCTGTAGGGAAAATATATGGCATCTATCTCATTTGTTAGTTAGTCCTGCCATTAGATAATTATATCTGAAGACTGCTACCCTGCTCTTCCAGATCTCTTCCCAGCCAGCCTTCCATCAACCTTTGCAAGCAGAATACATATATATCTATATCTATATATATCTATCTTGTACAAAATACATCTCGTGAAACAGCCTCTCATCTAATCAAAGACAATTGACTGGGGAAAAATATTGACATTTATGATAAAATCTAGTACTGTCAAGTGGTTTAAGTGTTAGAGAAGGTTATCTGTATTGTCAAATAAAGCCTAAAAATTTTGCTGCAGATTTCCCCATATTTTGGTAAAAGAAGTTTGAAAAACAACCCTAGGATTCTATTTTTGGGTTTGATTTGTTTGTGTGCAGGTGTGTGAAATTACATCAGGTATCACAAAGTCTTCAGTAACAAAGTGATATATAGTTATGGTATAGTATAGCTTTGTAGATGTGTCTACAGAAAACATGACAGCCTATAATCAGAGGACACTGTAAATTATACCAAATCAGCTTCCAAGCCATTACTGAGGTTAAATAAGTGAAGTCTTATTTAAGACTTTCAGCAAAACACTAAACTACTTGATCTGAATTGGTATTAGGCAACCAGTTAGCTCGCGAATTTTCCATATGATAAAACTTAACATGGGACAAGACTGTGGGGAAAAAACGGGTGCAGTCAGTGCCACAGCCTTTTGAACTGATGACAGAGCAGGACTCCTGTGTCAGCCATCATCATGGATGTCCTGTTTCTGAGTGGTAGAGGGAAACCCTTTTCCCTTCAAGGGTTTAGACATTGGACTCTGATGTGTCCCGTGGCAAAGTCATATTGCTTGAGAACACCAAGAAAAAAGAAATCACCTTTGAAAAAAACCCTTCTTGCTCTGCATGGAGCTAAGAGAAGATTATGCTATTTTTCTTTAAATGTTTTTTATGTTATCTTTATTCAAATAGTGTATAAAAGTGCTGCAGATACAGAAAATGTAAGAGGATATTTTTGCACTATCAAATAGAAGTTTGATGCTGTGATCTGCCAGCATTACACCAAATGTTCTGTTTTGGCTAACTGCTCTACAACTCTAATCAGCTGCAGGATGAATATAGAGAATTATAATCTTCTAGTAATTAGTAACAGGAAGAGGAAACACGGGAGAGTATTTGGAAAATACTGCAAATATGAGCCTATAAGTATGTGATTAATAAACTTATGGTTGCCTTCTATACACTAATTCTGCATGTTTAAAATAAAGCACTATATGATTTGCAACTGGAAGGCGGCAGGGGAAATCAGATTGTTTTCCGAGTGCTCCCTAGCACGATGAAATGAGGTGAAAGAGAAGGCTTGGAGGTGGGGGCACCATTATCTGGTATATTTGAGAGTATTCCAATAATGTCAAGGTCTCTCCATATTTCGTAGTCCATTGGGACTCCGTGAAATTTCATAGTTGCATCTGAGGAAATAAAAACTACCTCTAGATGCAGGCACATCATTTCATCCAGCTTAAACATTACAGCTCCTGGCTGTCAGAGCTCAGAGGGTGCCCAGCCTGCCTGGGGAGCATGGGGCAGGTTCTGGTTCAGGGAGCAGCGACTCTGTTGGAGAGGGCAGAGCCAGCCCGCATCCTGCCAGCCTGCTGCCCTGCTAATGCCCTGCAAAACAGGGCTTGCTTTCCACTCTTCTTCCCACGTTTTGAATTATAGGACAGTTTTCTTACCACTCTCACAACTGAGATGTTTGTCAACGTAATAAATTGCTATGCCGTCTTAATACACTCACAAAACTCATCCTTTCAAATGTTTATCATCTCTTTATAGAGGTTTGAAAGGCGTTGCCATAAGAAATACCAGTTCATGTAACAGAAAATACTCAGAAAGAACAGCAGAACAAAGTACATCAAATTAGGAATATAATATGCCTGTCACTATATCTACCCCATTGGATGGTCTCCTGATTTCTCCCAGCAGCCGAGCTTTCTCACCACACATAAGACTATCCTTCATTACTTTTTTTTTTTTTGCATACAAACACGCATAATTAGAGAAGAAAGCTGTTTCCAAAGGTTGTTGCATGTTGAGGCAGAAGACACCTCTTTGGGGTATCCTAATGTAAACGCAGGTACTAAATACAAAAACTTTTTGTTTTAACATTAAAAAGAGACTGATACTTAATGACTGTAAAACCAAACAGAGTCTTTAGTAGTGGTAAAATCTTTCTGGCAATTCATCTCTGACACAGAATTTTGGAAAGCACCTGAGACTTGCTGTAGGAGTACCCAAACCGCTCTGTCTCAAACGCAGTTACATACAGTGAAAACAAATCTCTCATGGGCTCCAGCTATTAATAATCTTCTAATATACTCAATTACACTGCAAATTAAGCTTGCCAATACTCAGATGAAGTGATACAGCTTAAAAAGTAGTAACGTGTGCTTTATTATCTACTAGATAATAACTTACAGATACTATATAATTGCTTGAAAACCAAATTAGTATTTATTTAGCAGACAGAAATCTATGCCATATTTAATTCAACAGTTATTTTATACACTTTCTACGTAGCTGGCTTTATATCTCATTTGTAGAGCTATATATGTAATTAAAATTATTGCACATGTATCTTTTCTATGAGCACAGGCATAGGAGCTATAGAGAAAAACTCTTATTCAGTGTCTTCAAATGAAAGTTTTGCCTGTGTAGGTAAAAAAAATAAGTAAGAAGTTCCATGACTTGGCTCTGTGTAGTTTCTACCACATTCCACTGTTCTTTAGAAAAGTACAAGAATTAGAAACAGCAGCCTGATTAACGTCCGATACCAGCCTGCTTCTTTTGGTCTGAATAACAAAATTCACCATTCTTGCACCAGAAATGTACATTTAACTGTATACACAAATTGCATGCATAAGAGATGTTTGACTGTTTAATACAGATCAAGTAGCTTTATATAAAACAGTTAAACATCTCTTGAAACCTTTCTTTGTGCGGCTTGTAAAACTGTATGAAAGTAGCCATAGGGTCGTACTCGCATCGTGGTGAAGTCTGTTGTATACACATGAATGATTTTATGTCAGGCTGTGAGAAACCTCCCTGGAAGAATTGAGGGAAAATTGAGCCACAATAAGATATGTCAGCTTAAACTAAATACATCTCCATATTTTGCTGAGCACAGGTGGTCAAGTTACCTGCATCAGCTGACTTGGCGTTGCTTAAAAAATGCTGGCAGTGCTCATTGTACTCTTACACAAGCTTGGTGTAAGATCCCTTAGAAACTGGTTCCCAATGCAAGTCCAGTGATAATATCAAAACCATGTTCAGCTTCCCAGTGAGCACTACGTTCACTTATTGCTACTTCTGGAAGTAGCTTTCTAGAAGTTATCTGTCCACATTGCCCAGGAAGCAGCACATACTCGCTTTCTTCTGTAGCTGGTGCCAGTCCGGCACCCTATGGCTGCTCTCAGCAGAATGCGTGCGAGCTGAAAAGCCCCCTGACGTGGGAGATGCTTCCTTATGCCAGCGCTGTCCTGTGTGTAGTGCAAATTACTGTCCACATCACAATAATCCACCAAGGGAACAACCACATCAGTTTCCTCGGTTGTCATTTTATCTGCTTGGCATTGTACTTATTTACTAACAATTGCACCTGCATCTACAGGGAAGTTTTCATTTGCATAAATATCACTTCCAAGGGCAGCGCTCCAAGATAATGCCGAATTCAGAGGTATAACTGCACTGGGTGTGATTTTTCCTCCTTGCCATTAACAGGAAACTATTTACCAGCCTTCCTGCATATCACTTCGCTCTCTCCTTGCCCCTGTGCCTCTTGCCGTTCTAACGTGCCCTAAATCCCACAGACAGTCCCTATAGACAGAAACATAGTACAGGATTTGGCAAGCTGCTAGCTTAACAGTGCAGAAGGCGAATATGCGGAACTGGGAATAGCCTTTATGCTCATCTTTTTCATAACGTACAAAAAATTAAGTGGAAATCATAGAATGGTTTAGGTTGTTAGGGACCTTAAAGACCCTCTCATTCCTACCCCCAGACCAGGTTGCTCCAAGCCCCGTCCAGCCTGGCCCTGAACACCTCCAGGGATGGGGCAGCCACAGCTTCTCTGGGAAACCTGGGACGGTGTCTCACCACCCTCAGAGTGAAAAATTTTCTCCTGATATCTAATCTAAATCTCCCCTCTTCCAGTTTGAGGCCGTTCCCGCTTGTCCCATCACTACATGCCTTTATAAAAAGTCCCTCTCAAGCTTTCTTGTCAGCGCCCTCCAGATACTGGCAAGCTGCTCTAAGGTCTCCCCAGAGCCTTCTCTTCTCCAGGCTGAACAACCCCAAATGGATAGGTGTTAACGGCAGCTGCTTGATGCATCTCCGATCGTGTTTCACGTGTCAGTGTTGCTTAAGGAGACTGGTTATTGGTCATTGAATCAACTGGCACCCGTCAGGTCCATCCCTTTATCAGGTAATGTATCAAATCATTAGGAGATGATTCCTAGGAAGGCCCAATGGACTTCACTGCAGTCGTACCTGAGTTACAGGACTGCAGCAGAAAGGAAGGTGTATGAGAAAGTCAGAAGAAAAGCATGCACATCGCTAGGTGATTTCTTCTGTCATCCCACCCAGGGAAAATGGTGGTGTTGCAGCAAGATTCTTCTCCCCCTCTGAATCTGCATGAGAGCATTTCACTTTTATAGCTAGCTGTAGTTTCAGGACACACTTTTGTTCACTGACTTGTGAGAGTAATACAGATTACTTCAGTGGTTCTCTCTTTCAAAAAAAAAAAGTGTTTCTGTGAAGAAGGAGTCTTCTGTATCTCTGTTACACACCTTGCTAACTAATATTTTGAGCATTCAGTTCCACATGGCATTTTGTGACATAACACACAAAGTATTTGCACATACGTGGATTTTCAGGACAATACTTCAGGATCTAGCTCTAGACCGTAGAGAAATGTAATTCAATATCTTGTTCTTATAAATGCAAATTATGGATAGATAAAGGCAGCAGTCAATTTTTGTTCAAGATAAATGGCACACCTTCCTTACTAGCAAGAAACCACAAAGGCACTTTTGAGACACTCGTGAAGATTTTTTCCGTACAGTCCAGAGGCTTAGGCTCCTATTCAGAACTACTGAAAATTACATGTCCAGGTTCCATACGTACATTAAAGCTGACAGGTGTCCATAATTTGGTATCATACCCAGTATGAAAAAGATGTGCATGCTACCAAGAAAGATCAGACCTTACATTTTGAAAGAAAGAAACCTAGGGTTGCCCATCCAAAATGCATCGTGCAAGTTACATTTATGGCATGATACGTTTCAGGGGTGTTCTCATGTTCTTCGAGGCTGTTCCCACATACAGTTATCCATCAGAATCGTTTGGGGTAGCCTTTCACCTGAGTTTAGGGAGCTGAAAACAAGCTGCAGTTTCACTAGCAAGTGAAAACCATGGCAAAGTTCAAATTAAGCTTGGTAAAAATCCAGGGAGATCCTGCAGCTTCTCTGGGTTAGCAGCTTACCTCTGAGAATGAATTTACAGAGGGAGACAAAAAGGAGCTCTAATTAGAAATTCCTGGCAGGGGAAAAAAAAAAAAAAAAGCCTTAACTTTATATTTTTCTTAATTGAGTCTTTCTGGATATAGAAAACGGTTTTGTTTGTCCACAGATGTGCCTTTCTGCTGCAGTCTGTGTCCAGGATAATTCAGCGTGTGAAGTCCCTCGGGTACTTCAAGGAGCAAGAGCCAAAATAGCAGCAAAAAAACAAAGTAAAAAATGTCAACATGAACCAATCCTTCCTCTATGATCTTCAGGAGCAGCAGTGGGGCATAGTGAAGATCTTTTGGAAAAAAAAACTGAATTTGTACTTTATAAAGTCAGTGATACTTGAGCAAAACTTGGCACATTCGTAACACAATTCTGTTCCCAGGTTATTCACTGTCAGGTATTCATTGACTGGTACGTTTGGTTTGGGTGGTTTTAGTTTGAGTGGGTTTTGCCAGTTGTTTTGGGTTTGGTTTTTTTTCCCACTTCTTACCTTCCAAAAAAGTAGAAAATTCTGATTGGGACACAACGGCTTTCTGCGGTGGATGCCAGTAGTTTAGATACCCTGCAACAGAAACTCTCCTTCTTCCTCAATAGATGAAAAAACAGAGGTAGCATCCTTTGGTAGTGTCTTACTCCTGATCTGGCAGTACAGTGCCTGCTTTCAGTACTGCCATAAATCTCCACTCGTGTTCCCTTTTCCTGTGCCTTGCAGCTCATTTCCTTCTAGCATAATGTAGCCTTTTCTGTTGAGAAAGTCTGTTCTGCTTTGGCAGGCTCACAACAAGCAGAAATGGTTTGGTAGAGGTTTAGCTTTTTTGTGTTTGGAGCTTTTTGTGTGCCAAACTTTTCCTTTCAAGACCCCGTTTTTTGTTGGACTGCGAGGGGAGTTTCTACTAGCTGCCACACTTTTTTGTCATCTTGATTGCAGCATGATAAAATGAGACAGCATTTGTCAGTACCAAAGTGCCCTAAATATAAAACATCCTAGCAGTGCTGTTTTTTCTGCTGGTCCTGAAAAACCCAGAAGTCTCCCAAAGAGTTCTTTAGCAGATGTTCCACGGCGAAGAGCAGGGAGCCAGCAATCCAGCATGGACTGAGCATCTCAGCATCCTAATTCTTTTTTGAATGCCTGTTATCCCTCTCTGTATAGTGAAAAAGCATAGAGAATATGCAAGCCCTGTTCTCCTGCAGAGAAAAGCCGTATATAATGGTAAATACATTTCTTCACACGCTAGCCTCCACAAAATCTCTTTATGCAGTATTAGTTTGTTCTCCTGATGTGTTCTTCTGGCACTGGCCTCTGCACGTCAGGGCTGAAAAGCAAGATTAGAGGAGCGGTTGTCTACAAATTGTTCCCATCTTCAGGAAATTGTAGATTCTGTTTTTCAGATTTCAGGGTAATGAATAGCCCAATCTAGTAATAGGGTGAGCCAATTAAATTCTTGCTCCTGGACATGGTTCATCATCTCTTTCAGACAATACAGAAAATTCCACTGGATTTCAGAGTAAGAAAGGTGGAGAGGAATATACTGGTGATGTTTAAGCCTGAGGAACCTCAGTATCATTGAGTAATGGAGTAACCCCCACGGCTCAATTACAGCAATTTATTTAACACTTTCCTTAGAATAGTACCAAAACTTATGGAAAAATAAAATCTTTCTGCATCTGAAAATTAAGTTGAAATTTTTTATCTGATCCTTAAATACTATTGTAGTCACACTTCAAACATGGGTCTTCAAGAACAATAGTGCAAAACAGCGTTAAAAATCAGTAAGACTTCAGAAAGGTTATTTCTGACTCCAAGAAATAGGTCAGTGATCTGGATGAGTGGTGGTTTTTCTGCTGTGAAAAACAATAGCTCTTTCATCAGTTACATGAAGCTGCATAATCTAGATCAGGCCAAACATCTTAATACAATATACCGCAAAAATTATGTTTGAACAATATAAGGACCTTATTTAGAGTCACAAAAGCCAGGAAAAATCAAGCTAAGGAAGAATCTCATTCTCTTGAACACACTGGGTCAGAGAACTAAAATCCACAATATTATATGATCTATGACAGTGAATGTCACAAGGCTGCCCATCACAAAACCTCTGGTTCACATGTGGCACTGGGCAACCCACAGACATGTTAATTATGCTACATTAACTCCGGGTCAGATAACCACAGAGGGACCAGCAGTCAGGCTAGGAACAGTTGCTCTCTAAGTGTAGAGATGTCCATTCAGACAGTGGAGGACAGAAGTTGAGCTCTGAATACTGAAGCGCCTTTTCTATAACTTAAGCAGTTTTGCAAAAGGGTCATTGCACTTGAATACATGTGCATGACATAATAAGCTACAGATCGGACCAAAAAAAGCATCATTAGTTGGATAGTGTCTTGTAGTTCCTAAGTGTCTTCCATCTTTTGCTATTACATTGTGTGACCACCATGAGACAAGAAGAAAAAGCTATTAGCACATGTCATATATGATGGCTTTGTAATAGTCCTGTGTTGTGCTGTGAGATCGCTCCTGCTCAGGCCCCACGAGGAAGGCTGATGAATCCAGAAAAGTGTTCCTTGCCTCCCTGCCAACCCATGCCTTGGAAAAGATCAACGTGTGCTTCTCCATAAGCCTGAAGATAATGGCTGCCGAGGAATATGAGGACACAGCTTTAAACGGTGTGCTTTTGTATCATAAAAATTCATCCTTTGTATAAAACACCCAACGGATCAGTTTTTCTTAGGGAGTTGCAAGGAATGGACCGAGAAGAATGAAAACGAGGGGTTGAGTTCCTTCTCTGGATTATTTCAGAATTCTTTAGCAGCTCTCCTGAGAGCTTAACAGAAGAGGGTTTGCTTGCTTGTTTTCAGGGAGGTTGTCTCAGATTATGTCTCATTTCTATTTCCCCATTACTTTTTTTTTTTTCTCTGCACAGATTTTGTCCTGTCTTGGTAGCAGATTTCTTTCTTTGGTAGTTGGGGTTTCACGCCTTGTTTTATCACTAATTTAAAACAATGCAGACAGTTCTGATGTCCATGAAAGGGAGATGAAACCATTTCAGAAACAGCATTCTAGGACTCCATAAACACAAACGTTTCTTTTCTGATACTCTTAAATGCAGTCTGAAAACTTGAAAAGCCATTCACTTTGGAAACATAAATAATTAGCTCTTCTTAGAAGTGTCTTGAAAATAGTAATAGCATTAGTTAGTACAAAAGAGCAGAAAGTATCCAAGCCTGCTAAGCTTCTAAACACTGTACTTAGACTCAAGTAAATTAAAAAATAGCTGAATCAATATTTTAAAGAATAAGGGAAAGAAGTATTTGACTCTGGGTGGTGTGCTCACAGGCCTAGCCTTCAGCTTGGAAGGGATTTCTGTTTGTATGACAGAATTAAAATATTTGTAATTAAAAAAAAGCTGACAAACTACTTTTTTGTACTACTGCTAGTAGATTTTGTTGCAATAAAGCCATTTCTTAAGGAAAACTCTGCCAGAGACCAGTAGGACACAACGCCTGCATGTTTGTTGGTAGTGGACACGGCCAGTTCCCTAGCAACGCATTAAGATTTAAGCAGACTATTATAAAAGGTACACAAATCCTGTACGAATTATGAGTGCGTACAGAAGGAATAGCTCCCCTTCATGTGCTCGCGCTGCTGACTGAAGATCAAAGACCTTTTTCTTAACAGGTCCCAAGTCCCTCAAATGCCACTGAAGTCAACGAGAGCAGAGGACTTCACTGCCTCATAGGATCAGGCCCTAAATTAAATTAAAGCAGCTGGGCATGAAGCACGTTAATCCTTCATTCCCCACACCCCTAAGTGAGGCTGGCACTTGTACCCCAGTGAAGTCGGGTGAGAATGGACCATACTGTGTTCGGGTTGCACAGCCCAGCGGAGAGTGATGGCAACAAGTGTAATTGTTCTCATTAATTAAAGTTACAAGAGGCCAGTCTCGTACGTTCCTTTTACCACAAATCTAACAATGAAAACACTTGTCATTGACCAAACGCGGTCAGGGCACAGGAGCTGCCCCAGCATCCCAGCTGCCCTTTGCAGCAGGTAGGGATCGTCCTCTCCATTTCAGGGACGGGGAAAATGGCGCATGGAGGCCAAGAGGAGCAAATTCACTTCTAGCCACCAACTCACAGGACCTCCCTGAAGACAGGTCTCTGAATACACCATCTATTGAAATCCCCAAATTTCCCTTTGTGGCCAAGACAGCCTGAGGACATGTAGCTGCGCAAAAGCACCAGAACTAAAAAACTCCCAAACCAACAACAAAACTACTGTACAGTGACATTTATAAAGAACCTACTTCAACCAGAGGTCTATTGCTTTAGGAACCTAGGAAAGAAGGAAAACAAGACAAATCAAACATCTCCGATCTGTGGCAGAACTAGAATAGAAAGTGTATCGTAACCAGGGTCCTATACATTGCGATGGCAGGGGTGCTCAGGCCTGTGTTGATCTGTATTTTGCAGGGTTAGCTAATTTAATTCCATGTTTCTGTGTACTCAAAACATTCTGTAAGCAAGCGTTTGCATCCAGGGGGAAGGAGTGACATTTTTTTGGATGAAATTTTTATGCAGCTGGTCAACTGCTTAGACAAACCTGATATATAAAACATTAGCGAGCAACATGAAGTCTACTAATTCTGAAAATACTTAATTTCAAGAGGTAGTTGTGGTATTTGCTAATAGAGGATTCATATGCACAAAAGAAAATTATGTAGTAATATTGCTAACTCTTGAGATCATACTACAACAGGTCTGGCATTTTCCTTAAATTTCCAGATCATTGATATTTAAGAGCTTCAAGGAAAGCTGCCGTTTCTTTTGGAAGTCAAGAGGTTTCTAATTCCTGTCAGTAAAATTATCTAAATGTATTCTTTAAATAGAAATTTAAAAATTTAAAATGAAGTCAAGATACATGTCAGCACCAATTTCTAAACACACGAGGACAGCAACACAGCATTGTAAGCGACGCCTGTACAAGCGTATACTAAGCCAATATGTATTTGTAAATCTTACTCAGACACAGGTTGAGCCAGTTACCAAAGTGCACTTAAAATTAAGTCCAAGTTTTAAACCAAACATCAATGTGCAATAGCTGTGCGCAACCCAGAAAGCATAAATACAATTTTTTTGCTTTTAAATTCCACCTCAGTTCATTGACCACAGTGAAACATAAGCCTATCTTTGTATTGTTTGCTAAACGGAGACAAAGCCATTTCAAGAGGTAGTGATACCATGCTGACAGAGGTGAAACTAACTACAGCAGCATTTGCTAACACAGATTTACAACCAGAAGAATGTAAACTTGAGAGCTGAAATGATTTCCAATCACGGAGCGGTGAAACCTGCAAGAACAGCACACTTTGCTAAAGAGCTTGTGGCTTGTTGGCATCTGCATCCAAAACAAGGTTTGTGTAAGATGCAGGCAATGGCAGTGGATCTTATACGAGATTCTTAATCAAGCTTTCTTCCCAGTAATGTAACCTGAGCTATAACACAACAGTTTGTGTGTTTGGATGGCTTGTTACTGCTATTTTCATATTACTTTCTTTTAAATATGTATCGCCTGGGATTTCAGTTCAGAAAGGCACTTTCAACATTTAACCCCTTTACTTTTCAGGGCAATATTGAAGACATAGCTTTACCTTAAAAGTTTAACATACTTAAATTCCCATGATACCCCTTCAGAGATTAAGGACCAAGCAATGCCTAGTTTAGAGATGCTTTTCTTAGTGGAGCCCAGGTGATAACATCACAGGTTTGCAGAAGCTACATAGGCATGGTCCAAAGCTCCACCAACAGGCCGGAGTCCAAGCGGACCTTTGCAGGGCTCTTCTCCGTGGGGTAGGGGCAGAAGACATAAAACCCAGTAATTCAAGAGAAGATCAGAGGCAAGAGTGGGAGTTACGTTTTGCCTTATCTACAGCTGAGAAAATCAGTTCAAGCTGTGTCTTTTCTCCAGACCTGCTCGTTCCTGTAATGCTGTCCCGCGAGTCCCCCGTCTCCCTTCAGTGCTGCGGAGCCCAGGGGCAAACACAGCTCATGGGTGGGCTCTTGGTGGCCACAGCTGAGGGTGGAAAGGGCACCAGTGCAGGCAAAAAGAGTTTTTAATTAGCAAGGAGGATCATTTTTCCCAGCAGAGAGCCATAAAGCAATGCTGTGCAAGGTAAGCAGGGAGGTGCCGGGTGGGGGCCAGAGAGCCAGCACAGCTTCCAGGAGGGTTTCTCCAGTAGAGCCCAGACTCACCTAACAAAAAAGATCCTTCTGTGCACTCAAATTAGTGTGCCGTGTAACTCTTGAAATTGCATACAGCCATTTTATTTCATCTTTCTAATTAGGCAAATGATGATAGTACCATGAGGACTGAGGAGGACTTTCAGGAATGGACAGGAGGAGGCTTTTCCCACTGGGCAGCAGTTGCTGATAAATTTTCCAGAGTGTTCGAGTAATCTGTTTACCAAGCTCAGTCACAACGAGCAAGAAGAATAGAGATAGGAGGAGAAAAAAAACCCACATAATTTTCCATGAAACAAATTCTGCTTCAAAGGTGGCGTGAGGGTCCCTCCCTTGGCAGGAGCAGGGCTGAAGAGCCTGGGCTGGCAAAAAGCTGTATCTGTCCTTGTCTGACCCACAGCACTCCCTGGCACAGCTGAACTCGTTGGCTGTTCCTAAAGCTGAGTTGGTGAGCTTTACAGCAGCGTTTTGTAATTGCTCTTCTTCCTGATAAATACTGGAAACCATTGCAGGTGGCGGAGGGCTCCATGAGCCATCCCTGGGGCACAGCTGTCACTTGCGGGATTTCTCAGCCAAGGGACAAACATTAAATCAGCTGCATGGGCTGGCATCTGCCTCGTAAGCTGCTATGGGAGGACCTTGCTCCACTATCAGTTGGTTTCCTTAAGCTCAGGGTTTATCTGGCAGTGGTCAGTCACACAGTGCCCTAGAGGAGACCCCCCACCTCCGCATGCAGGCAGGGCAGGGCATGAGGAACTGCCCCTTTCTGCATCAGGGGATTTAATGACACATTTCTGCTGTTTGCAGGTAAAACTCCAAGTCAGGATATTGAGGTGCAGAGAGCACAGAAAGCAGATGTCAGAGAGGTGGCAAGGGCTCATACAAAGCTGCAGTGTTACAGAGAGCCGTGCAGTGCTGCACGCTCTTACCAGGGCAACCCAGGCATAGAACACTGGAGGGGTTTCCCCCACATCCCTCTCACAGCACCAAGGTAGGTTGGACATTCAGCTCCTCTTTGGGAGCTAGTGGAAGGGTTGAAGCATTCTGCAGTGCCGCAGCAGTGCTTGGCTTCAAGGGTGACAGTAGCTCCTGTACGTGCTGAAGTGCCACAGGAGAGAGGGGTTGGAGCCCCTCTTCCCGCAGCCCCTGCACCACATCAGGGGCAATGCAGTGGGACCCACTGAAAAGGGCTGTTCCGCAGGTCTGTGCTGGAGCCCCTCGTCTTCCCCTGGCAGCGCTGCCCTGCCGTAAGCCCTGCCGAGGCCCCCGGTGCCGGGGTGAGCGGGAAGGGAAGGTGCAGTGCAGGGCTCAGCACGGGTGGCTGGCAGCGGCTCCTGCCTGGACACAGCCCGGCTGCTCAGATGCTGTGCTTGGTGCGGCAGCGTGCTGGAGCTCGCACAGTGGTACCCCTTCGAGAAAAACCCCAAAGAAAATGCCTCCAAGTCCCTAGAAGGCTTTTCCCAGTATTTCTGCCTTATCTGCGGTATTTGTTGCAGCGTGTAGAGAAGGGCCCAGGAAGCTGAGCCTTGCTCTCCGGGGTAATGAGATGCAGCCCACATATCCCAACACTGGCACGAGAAGAGGAGAACAAGTCAGAAGTTAAGGAAGTAGAGAAATCAGACCAAGTACAAGAGTCAGAACAGAGGAGCAGGAAATAAAGCAGTGGACTGTGGGCCTGAAAAGAGCAGACAGAGCCTGCAGCCGGTGAAAGGATTAGCAGCACAAAGAGAGTTCTCAGTTTAGAACAACAACAAAAATCCTATCATACAGGCTTTAACTTCTCCTTTGATATGAACATATTGCAGCAGCATTACTCAAATAAAATGGAATAAAACCATGCACTAGCAGACATCCGTCTCCTCCTTCATTATTTCAGATGCTCCTAAGAGGCCTGACCCCAGCATCTCCTCACCGTTTATCTACCTTAGTGCAGGTCTGTCCCCGGCACGCGTCACCTGAATGCGTGGCCTCCAGTGCAGGGGGGCACCGCCGACACGGGCACCCCAACTAACAGGCGCAGCCATGTCTCCTCCCAGCTGCTCAGCCATGCCCTGCAGTTTTGAACACGTAGATCTGTAAATTAATCTGTCACACCTAGCGTGACATGATGCTTGCAAGCCAGAGAAGGGGGTCAGAGTTTCCAGTGCTGTTGTTGGTTAAGGAAGCATTTGCATTCGACTCTTGAGTGCTATAGTGACAATATCCCACATCATATCTTTTGCAGCGAGGTCTTTACAGTACAGATGTGCCCTCCCTACAAGTACCATCAGCACCCACCAGTGTAATCTCCTTTCAGTGCTTTTCAAGCAGCAGATTATTTTGTGTTGATCACGTTACCAAAATAAAGGCTTAAAAGCTTTCTTGATGAAGTCGCACTTGGTTAGCCGCCTTCTGTAGAAGGAAAGCACCTGACGAATTATCACTAGTTTTACAAAAAGGTGACAAAAGACGATCCCCTTTCAGAACAGTAGAAATTCTAAACGACCACATTTTCTGTTGTTAAGATGTTGGTACCTTGGCAGAGGGTGGGCTAGTAATGGTGTAGGCACGGTCAGCCTCGCGCGTGAGCAGTGGAACAGCAAAGTGCTGCAGTCCCATGAACGCCTTCCGGGTTTTGCCAGTCCTGCTTTCCTCTATGGCTGCTTTCCACTGCTGCTGGAAAGTGACTCCAAACTAACAGCCGCTATTAAGCGGTTTATACAGCTTAAGCCAGAGCCAAATGTGCAGCTTACTACTTTTAAAGAACTATTCAAACAGCCCCAGATGTATTAAAGGTCCCCGGAAGACTGAAGTTAGCAGTTCCCACAAATTTGCTTTGATTGCTCTTCTCTACGTTGTGAATTTTTCATCTAATTGCAACACAGCTGTCTAACACCCCCAAAATCACACAGTGCAGCCATCAGGTACAAGTAGGATCCTCTTGCTATTTCTGCTTATTGGTCTCGTTGCGATTTAATCGACCTTATGTTTTCTTAATATATCAAAGACAAGAAAAAAGAGGTTCTTCTCTCTCAAGAGAGAGATCCATGCACTCATCTTGCAAACAGGTTGATTCCAGTAACACTGAGGAAAACCGCAAACCAAAGACGTGACAGCCACCATAATATTCCCTAAAACTCAGGGTGGATGTTGCAGCCCCTCCTGCCCCCCGCACCCTGGTTTCCGGAGAAAAGGGAAGGGCTGGAAAACCCAACCATGTTTCTTCGGGTTTACATTCATTAAAGGAAAATTTTTGGCTCGTTTTTCTTAAGTGAAACAGTTTTCCAGGAAACTGAGCCTGGCTTGTTAAATATTCCAGTCGGTAAAAGGCAATACTAGAAATTGCAAGCATCCTTTTGAGGATCCTGCGGCTCATTTTAATATATAGATACTAAATTTTAATATACAAATATTAAAACAATTGGCAAATCTCCATAGTACCTTATGCAATAGCAAAATTTAACCCTAGTACTAAAACAGACTATCACACCCTCTGTTAGACCACATGTGTTCATATAAGCAAAGTTATGCCTGAAATACTGCCCTTCACTCGGTTTTGTGTTCTACCCGCGCCTTCCTTGTTAGAAAAACTCGGTTCTTCAGGTCCTCGTGGACTACATCTATATTTTCGTGCTCAAAAGGCAAATATCTTCTTTATAAATCATGACAAGTGAAAGAAAACACTTTTGTCAGTATTTTAAGTAACCTGATTTTTTAAAAGCTTTAAAGTTGGGTGTAGCATAATCAGATTATAAATTCTTAACCCAGTAAAATCTACTTGGAATGCTGGAATCGTAGTTTATTGTAGCTGGTCATGTTCTTACTTGCTAAGAATTTTAACATAAATATTTGAACTGAAGTCAGATTTTAAGATCATTTAATTTTGTTAAATACCAATCCCCTTAGACATTAAATGATCACTGTTATTTTTGTAGCCACTTTTCAGTTTTTCCTTTGCAATCATATTAGCAGAAGAGCCATAATTCATTTTCCGCTGGTACAGTAGTTACCTTTTTTACTCACATATGAAGTTAAATGGCTATTACTTTAATGCCAAGCTCTATAGATTCTTCTATTCTTCATCCATTCTTCATTAAGACTTTTGGGAATGCTATTTAAAAGCAAAGAAGTTCAAGGGCATTACATGAAATATCTGAAGCACCGCCACAAAGCCTAAATTCACACTTGAGTAGCGGTGCAGGAAACACACTTGGCGTGTTTGGGGGTTTTAATTCAGCCGAGTCCCTCTATCCTAGTAATTTTTTTAAGCATAACTGGTTTGTTGATTCAGAACTTCCCTTACCCTTTGTATTTCAAAGGCGGGGGCACTTGGATCTCCTGTATTAAGCGCTGCACTTCTGTCGCTAAGCTGGAGAGCAGCAGGGCAGAGCCCCTGTCACCCAGGGCACAGAGCCCCTGTCACCCAGGGCACAGAGCCCCACGTTTGGTCACCAGAACCAACCGCAGCCAGAGGGAATGCCTGTGCCGCCACCAGGTTCCCGGTTAGCACCAAAAGCGCGTTACTTCTTGGCTGGTTTTGTAGGTGTCTCATGCCCTGCCTTCCCAAACAGGCAGTGACAATCAAAACCAGTCACTGATGCCCTCAATTAGGAGTGCTTAGCTTCTGAGAGCCAATTAGTAACTGACAGTTAGCTGGACTAGAGGCTGCTTGGTTTAGCAGCATTCTGCTAAATAAATATATAAATAAACACCCACAATGAGCTACATCATCGCCATTATTGACTTAATCTACCTCATACTTAATTTGGATTTAAACAATTTGTAAAGCACGATTCCTTTTGACTAAGCTTTTTTTGTTGCTGTTAAGCAGTATTCTCAAACCTTCACAATATTTCATACTCAAATAAGATACATTTATTTATTAACTCCCAGGCAGGACGCAAAGCTTCAGCACTGGTTTGTAAAAGAGCTATTTTAAATAATGACACAGACTGTCATCCTGTTGGCCTGGACAATGTCTACTGAGATGTGGGAGCCTCGAGAGGATGGGTGGACTTTTGGTTATCCTTCTGTTCACAGCTGTCAGTGAAAACTGTCTCTATCTACTGTTGAGGATGCAGTATACCACTATATCAAAAGAAAGCTGTAACTGAAACCACGTTGGTCTCAAACATTTCATTTTGAAAAATAATGGGGTACATTCCCAGCATCGGCACTGAGAAAGGATTCTGGACTGGCCCTTCTTAGCCGATACCCAGACACATACCGAGACCACTGTTACACCCCTAGCAAGGAAACAGCCAGTGTGCAGCTGGGGACTGTAATGCTCAATGATGCTGACTCTGTCTCCCTGACGCCTGCTCTGATCCAGTGACCTGCCAGGTGCCACCTTCAGCTTTGGACCACCGTCTCCTGGGGACGATGAACCGCACTCCATGAAAGCGGGAGCCTGGCAGGATTTATGCTTGTGAACCACACACAGGTTCTCAGGAGTGTTGCCCGCTGTAATCCTTCCCTGAACAACTAGTCACAAAGTGATTTACCTGACTGCAGCCGAAGAAAAAGGCGCAGAATTTCTTTGTTGTTAATATTTCACTTTGTAGGGGAAGGAGCTGCTCAGACAAATTTCTAGTCCGTATCACAGACCCATTCAGAAATTCAGGCGTATGACACAGATCTTTAGTGAAATACACAAGCGGTAAAAAGGCATGAGTGATATTTTTCTTTGCTAGCCACACAGGAGATATTGCTTAGTTTTATCAGAAAAATGGTCTCTAAATACGCTCAGTAAGGCCATTCCTAAAGGACTGCTGAATACTTTCAGCGGGCTGCAAGATCCATTATTTTTACAGTCCGTGTGGATTGTGTGCTGCAGGTAAATAAAAGATGCCTTAAGAACTTTGCATGCTAAGTTAATACACAAAGTATTACCAGATCCCTTTATTTTCTCACAAGCAGAGTGATTATTTACTGTATTCCCTTAAAATGCAGTTCTTGATGCATTTTAGTGAGAATTCAGCTTTTGTTTAAAGGATGAGTTTCAACTCCCATAGTTATATTGAAAAACATGTGAAGGGAGCAGGAGCACTGAGCAGGAGGAGATGGTGCAAGAGGAGCCGGGGGACCCATTTCTGGGTTATTCTGTCTTTGGGCAATTCCTGTTGGTTCAGTACTGGCGTTGCCAGAACAGGAACGAGTACTGTCCCATCCCAGAGAGCTCTACTGGGGTGAAAAGTGGCATGTCCTAAATTCAGTATGTTCCCCAAAACACCCCTGGCTTCTCCCAGAATTGCAACATTTTCAGGTGCACTGATCTGTGAAAAATAGATACACGGAGGTGTCTATGCTGGCAGGTAGAGGATCATTTTTAAGGGTCCTTTATAACTTAAGGCCTTCCTCCATCTGCAGGAGCGTAACTGTTACAACTGCAGCACACAGCAGTGCCAGAGGCTTTGTCAAGATGTTTTTTTAAATTCCTAAGACAGGTGTTTGTTTTTCAGCTTAAATCAGGATTTGTTACAGTTCCTGAACAGGGCGCAACCAAGCTTCCAGAAAAGCTTGTTTGTTTTAGGTATGTTGCAACGCTTCAGCCAGCAGGAGAAACTGTGACCAAAAAGCCCCGTAAATTTTACCAAGTATTATGTATGCTTTAGCAATACATTAACTCTTCATCTGTCTTCTTGAAAGATTTCACCACTCCACGCCAGCCGTGCAGCTTCCCAGCAGGGACGACCCAGCACAAATCTATTTGCGCTGTGAATAATCTCATGCGGCTCATCCGCATCAAACCCCGTTCCTTTGTGGGAAGGGAGCTGCCACGATTAACGCCGTAGCAGTGGTTAGGGCTCCTTGTGCTAGTTCAGCTAAGGTATAGTTATATTCAATTTTACTGTTATTCTAGTATGAGCTAGTTTTGATAACATCTACATCCCTGACCTGATTTTTTTTTTTAAATGCATAGAAAGTGCTCCTCGTCCCAGAGGATATCTATCCCCCCTTCAGCAGGAGGGCTCAGGTGGGAGATGCCTCCATCTTCCCCAGGGATCCCCTCCGTGGCCAGAGACCTCAACACTGCCAAGACTTTTCTAAGCTTTACCCTCAACCTTCTCCATCACCATTTAAGCTGGTTATTTCTGACTTAGTCTTATCTGTGTATCACAAACATTACAGAAAGCAGCCCATGCACACAAAAATGCATTTATCACAAATATTGTCTGTACATTTGCAGATTTCTTGTCTTGTTCAGCTCCTCTCTGGAGTAAACTCCAGTTCCTCACATCATATTTTACAGTCCCTGGACCGGGAGGCGCTGAGCCCAACTGGCCACCGCTGCCGGCGCTGGGGGAAGGAGGGGAGAGCGTGGGCAGGGCTGGCTGCTCCCTGTGCCTCGGTCATCTCCCTGCTCCCACACATTTTACACCTTTCCGTTTCCTGCGAAACCAAGTGCAGCAAAACATGGTGTAACTAGATGTATTTAGGGAACTTGCTGTACATTGCAAGCTGAAAAGCATTTATAAAGCAGAGGGGAGGAAGAGAGCTTAGATTTGATGATGCTCAGGTTCAAAGGCTGCCGAGAAGCTGTTGTAGATGACAATACCTCATTAGCGACTGGTATCCAGTATTTTATTTTCATGTCTACACTAATAAGAAATGCTCTTCAACAGCATAGGCTGAAACTCAATTCTGTCAGTGAGGATTTTAATGCTAACTCATAAAAGAGGAAAGCCCTCAGCAGAGTCCTATAACAGCAGGGTCTTCACATCCTTTGGGGAAAAGGGTGCTATTCAGGTATCACTCAAAAAGTACCAAGACTGACAAAAAAAAAAAATCTCTCCTTCCAGACTCAGAGCAGCTATGGGCACCTCTTGCAGAGCAGTTCCCGCTGGTCTGGGAGGACAACCATGCCCTGGCCCCACGCAAAAAAAGAGCATCTGTGATACCCAGCACTCCCCTTCTACACCCAGCACTCCCTCAGCTCACACGCTAATTAAACAAAATTAGTAGGACAAAGTCCACATTGTCTGATTGTTCAGTCACCCCACAATATCCCTTTAAAATCTGTGGGCAATGACTAAGCAGCACAGGTATTGCAAATACAAAATATTAATTAATTTCTAACATTCAAGACTTTGAGATGACTTTTCAAGCACAATCTTAAACCCTCCCTGCTGGCAAGCGCACCTCCTGCCCTGGCATGGTAGATAATGCTACAGAGGGGGTTTTTTACTTCCCAACGCGCCCTGAAGATGGGCCTTATCTTGTTTAGGTTCCTCTCAGGAGGAGACAAAAGTCTTCATTACAAAGGTGCTTCTTCGATAAGGTACTTGGTCACAGCGGGTGACAGCAGCTGTCTGAGTCGGTGACACAAAACCGCTAGTTGCAAATGCAGATGCTCACCTGACCCTTACCGTGCTCCAGCAGAGCTGAGCACGCTCTCACCCTCCTTAATTGCTGATAGACGGCGCTTTCCCCAGGGCACAATCAGGTAAAATACAATCAAGCAAAATCTGGAAGAGAGGGTTTGGTGGGGGGGGGCTCTTGTTCGGGTTGGTGGGGGCATTCCCTTATTTTTAATTTAAAAAATGAAAATAAAAGTGCATTTCTCACTTCCTTTTACCTCACTGCAAACCTTTTGTTCTTTTCCAGGTAATATCATTGGTTCTGGGATCTTTATTTCTCCAAAAGGAGTTTTGGAGCACACCGGCTCGGTGGGACTCGCTCTCATTATTTGGGTGCTTGGCGGTGGGGTGGCTGCCCTTGGCTCGCTATGTTACGCCGAACTGGGAGTCACTATCCCCAAATCGGGAGGGGATTATTCCTACGTCACAGAGATTTTTGGTGGGTTAGCTGGGTAAGTACCCTATCTCTATAAAGTAATTTGAAAACATGTTTATATTAAATATAAATAAATGATAAATAAATAAATAAATTCTGCACTTAAATATATTAAGTGTGGAAAAGATACGTCACTTGGAAGAGAGAGGGAACATTTGTCAATAAAATGCTTTTGCAACGTCATTCTTTCTGCTCTCATTAGAAATACCAAATTGCCCCTATGCAGAGGTACGAGCGCTTTCGCTTCCCTCTCTGACTCGATAGGGTCCGTGAAGGGGAGGAACGGGGCTGTAAACGATGCTGTGTCCAAGTGCGGCGCCTGCGCGCCAGCCACCAACCATCAGGACCTTACACCGAGGAGCTTCGCGCATCAGGGAAGCCAGGCTGGAGCTCCTGATCATAAACCACAGCTCCCCTCTAACCACCAGTGCAGAAGGCAGCAAACATTTCTATGGCATTACACTGCGAGACCTTCCTACAGCAGCACACAGAAAGTCGCTGGGGAAGGAGATTTGCCCACAGAGGCGTTCCGGGCGCAGGTGGGCAAAAATAAGTGCACAAAAGAAGTGCTGTAAATTCAAAGAGGGGAAATGCTAATTCAGGGAATGATTTCTCTTTGGCAATACCACAAATGGAGTAGTGTGGCTAAGGGAAGAAGGGACAAGTGAGAAGAGGTCATCATTTATATTTGACTGTATGTTTTATTGTGTCTTCAACAAGAAAAATGAAACTGATAACCTGTACTCACAGCTGACTAGAGAAGCACCAAAACCTTCTGGCCAGCTCGCTCATTTGCAAGTAAAGAAGCCATGCCACATGTTGGTGCTTTATTTGTGAAAAATAAGCACCATAACTGCAAACTAGAGAAAGAAAGTGGCAAAAATATTCCTTCTCATTTGAGATGGAAAACAAGCTCGTAGCAGTTGAGCTGGCTGCTGAGTAAATGGGCACCGGCGTAATGCGGGCGGGCTGTCACCCCGTCCCATGGGATGTCCCCGTGCTGGTGCCTGCTGTGGCACTGGGCACAGCCAGCATCTGAACACAGGCTGGGTGACACGGGAGTTTTCTGATGCTTGTCAGACCTAAGCTGTTGCCTTGTACTAGTTCTCATGAAAATCCCTGTTGCTTCAGTCAGAGGAACCACTCCTCTGAACGGTGTCCTACTTTACATAGAAAATTACACTGGTGTCGCAGCACGGATTGAGGTAACAGCAGCATTGGCTTGGTTAGCCAAAATCTCAACTCGTCTCACTGAGGTTTGGTCTCTCACAGGGGTGGGAGCTGCATGGCAAAGCCCCCGCTCCCCCAGACGCTGCAGCAGGCAGTCAGCAGCTTCCCCCATCACCCGCTACCGGGAATGGGCTCTGCAAGCGAGGACCATGAAAATGAAAGAGCATAAAACTGCACAAACAGTCACAAGTGCTGTCCTTGAAACATCACTCTGAGGGAGGCCAGAAACCATCAGTGTTTCACAAAAAAATTGATGAAGCCTTCTTACTCCAGCTACAGGAGGCATCATGCTTGCCACCCGCAGCCCAGGCTGCATCCCAGCAGCATGGCCAGCAGGGCGAGGGGGGGGATTCTGCCCCTCTGCTCTGGGGAGACACCCCCCCCACCACTGCAGTGCTGCCTCCAGCTCTGGGGCACCAACATCAGAAGGACACGGAGCTGTTGGAGCAGGGCCAGAGGAGGCCACAGAGATGCTGTGAGGGCTGGAGCCCCTCTGCTGTGAGGACGGGCTGAGAGAGCTGGGGGGGTTCAGCCTGGAGAAGAGAAGGCCCCGGGGAGACCTTAGCGCCCCTTCCAGTCCCTAAAGGGGCTCCAGGAAAGCTGGGGAGGGACTCTGGATCAGGGAGGGGAGCCATGGGATGAGGGGGAACAGTTTTAAACTGAAAGAGGGGAGATTTAGAATACATACAAGAAGGAAATGTTTTACAATGATGGTGGTGAGACACTAGGCGAGGTTCCCCAGAGAGGTGGCAGATGCCCCATCCCTGGAAACATCCCTGGAAACGTTCAAGGTCAGGTTGGACGGGGCTCTGAGCAATCTGATCTAGTTGAAGATGTCCCTGCTTATGGCACAGGTGTTGGACTAGATGGCCTTTAAAGGTCCCTTCCAATCCAAACTATTCTGACTCTAAAACCAAAATAATTGTGCTTTCTAGGGGAGAAAAAGAAAGTAATTAGAAATCAGGTACAACTAAACCTGGCATTGGTTGTTCCTCAGCTCACTCTGTGCCATGTTCAGAGAACTGGCATGGTCCCAGACAGCACCAGGCTATGCAATTGCTGTCACAAACCACACGCCCGTTGATCGATCACTACCCAGCATTTACTGGGGATCAGAGCAAGGCTCTCACCTCTCAGGGCAGGGACCTCTGCTGTGGCAGCAGATCGCTTGCTCTCCCCACTTCCAATGCACAAGCAGTATCAAAAAAGCACAACCTTGTCACCTGAAGGGAAGCAGTGCTCCCATTCATGCTTTGCAAAGAGACTTTACCTTTTCTCCCAAGAAAATAAACCATCTCATAAGTATGACGAAGGGCTGCCTTAGGCAAGAAGCCTCCAGGTAGGTTTTGGTGTAAAAGGGGGGACTCAGTCTAATTTTCCAGTAAAGCAAGCTGGGATTGCACCCTGCTGCACTTTGCTGAGCCACCACCTAAATCCTGGAGCTTTGGGGAACTCTCACAAGCACCTTCAGTTTTCCACTGGGGAAGCGCCTGTCCTCCCGCCGTCCCTCACGCGTGGGGCTCCAAGCTGAAAGGGGCCCATCGGAAGGCTGCATGGTGCCTCCCCCGAGACAGAATACACCTCTTCTCCAGAAGTTGGATTTTCTCTTCTGATTTAATCCTTCTACAGCAAAGAACATCAAATTCAGCACACAAAGCTTTAGTGCATCTGCCGAAAGATTTTCCCAGTGGCAAATCTGGATGGTTTGGTCTATTCACATGAAGAGGTTTATTATAGAAGCTCGTGCCATATCCACCCAGACCACATTTCTTCTTCACTTCTGTTGTATTGTCCCTGCCCCCCAAAATCCTCCCCATTTATTATGTTTTCCTGCATAGGTATAAGGAACAAAGAAGCAATATTTGATCGTAACAGCCGTTGGAGTACGTTTGCACTAAAAATCAATAGTATTCGAGACCCAGATCAAACCATGCTGTTCATTTCTTTCCACAGGTGAGGAAATCAGTATGCAGAGATATCTGCAAAAAATTCAGTTTTGGTCCAGGGGTGACTGGCACTTCCACATGAATGCCACACCTTCCCAAAAGCAGCACGTCCAACCACAGATCATCACTTATTCCAGTGTGGTTCTAAAATGGGGGGAGGTGGAGGGAATCTAATTAGAGACATTATCTAATGCACGTGCACGTTGATGGGAGGATAGTCATTAACGTCAATGGACTTTGGATCAGACTCAACAACAAAAAGCACAGCGGCAGAGGCCACCAGCGAGCAGTTATTGACACTTGTTACACACAACCACAGTTTGCTCAGAATACAGACAGGGGTGGCATTTTACCAGCCCTTTTGCCATCAGCACAGGCAGGAGCTCAGCTTTCCCACACAAACTCCAATGCCCAGGGGGAAAAGAAAAAAAAAATAATCGCAAGAGCAGCTACATCTTCCTTTTTCTCTGCATTCAGCTGTCTCGAGCCTGTTTCTAAAGGTCTGATCACTTCTCAGCAATGATAGAAGATTTAACTGCTGGGGTTCTTGTAGTGCTGTAAGTTACTTAGTAACTGTGAAAGCCTGTGAGACAGGGCTCAGCTCCTGACCCCCTCCACGCCACAGCTCAGCCCTCGGGGCACTGATTCCCCCTCTTGCCACCTGAAGGGCTGGGCAAAGTAACTCCAGGTGTGCCAGGACGCATGGCCCTGCCCCGTGCTGGAGTGGGCTCCCTCCGCAGGGCTGCAGAACGCCTGCCGCCAGCCCTCGGGGCTGCACCTCCGCTTGTCAAATCGCACGCAGCACGAGAGCAAGAACATCTGAAACTCAGTTACTTCTGCAGGAAATGTCAGCCCCATGTCACTTTAATTATAGCTGACCTGGAACAGTTGCTCTTTGCTAAGGAAATTGTACGCTTAACTCTTCCTACACAACAGTTGATAAAACGTGGTGCTTTAGAAGCAAAGACTTCCTAGAAGACTCCAAGTGTTGGGATTGATTAATTCCTGCCTGCCAGCCACAGCAAACGCCACCTCCCCATGAGCAGTTTAACTCAAGAACAGCCACCCAGCTCCTGGTCCTGGTCCTGCAGCCACCTGCGGCACCGCGAGAGCCAGGACCGTCCTCGGCAGCGCAGCCCCGGCCGCCCAATGGCCAGAGACCTCAGCATTAGCCCAGTGGCCAGCATGGGTGTCTTTTTCTCAGAACCAGGCTTTGTTTAAAACTTACCTGGGAGAAAACAAGGTAAAAGTGGGCCTACATCTTAGGCAAGCTTCCTTCTTATTTTCATAATTCTTATTTTAATATCCCTCTCTCATTTGAGCTTCCCATTGACAGTGCAACTTCATCATCCTCTGCTAAAATTCTGCATTTACTTCAGTTGGTGTTATCGGTCCTGCTTGCATTTCAATTCAGCATGAAGCAAATTGACTGTCAGAAATCTATTGAATTATTCACGTTACCATAGTCTACCCCAATACCAACTGTAACGCACTCCATACTACGACATAGAAGCAAGGGCCAATTTTGCTTGAAATCCGGCTTTCAGAGTCATTCTCCCCACCGAATGTTTGTAGCTGAACACAGCTCTCAGGCCACATGAATTGTGTGGGGTAAGACAAACGTGACAGGGAAGACCTGGTGGCCTCTGCCCACCAAACCCCATGGCCCCGTGGGCACGCATAGCCGGGGCTCCTGCAGGGACACCGAGGGCTGAACCTGACCTTGCTCAGCAGCGCCCGCACCCTCGCAGCGAATTATTATTGCAGTATTTAAGTCACACCCCAGCAAACGGGGTCTGGAGAGCTGCCCCAGACCAGGTACAGCACCGGCAGCACTGAATAGCACAAAGCAACTACTGGAGGAAACTGCTCTGAACCGTGATAAAAAACATTAGAAACTGGGCAGGGGAGGGGAGGAGTCATGCAACAAAATAAAAGGAAATGTGTACTCAAGCCAGGACAAAAGGATAAAGAACCTTTAGTTTTAAAAACCAATAGTGCCACTTGGGACGGTAATCAGCTCTTGCATCGTGCCTGTTTACCAAATTAACTCTCTGGTAGTTAATAAGAAAAAAAGAAGTGTGAGATTGCCCCATGCTTCTCAGAAACAACATGACAAAGTAAAGACCAGGACTGAGAAACACTCACCGCCTGAGCCCAGGGAGCAGCTGGGGAGCAGCAGTCACTCCATCCATCCATTCATCCATCCCTCCATCCAAAGGACCCGGCACCCACAGCTGCACCAGATTTAAGGGCTGGCAGCGGGTGGCGAGGGGGCAGCCTCTGAAAGAGCAGCCCATGTAATCAAGAAGTTATACTGTTTTGTTTGGAAATGTCACTTCTGATCCTCATTTGAGCTGGGCATCCCTGCAGACTACATTTATGCACATGTATGAATGAGTTAATGTGTATGTATCTGTGTGCCTATGTACGTGGCAGGGAGGATTTCACTTTCTTGCAACAACTACTTCTCCCTACAGAAATAACAGTACTTCAAATATTTTAAAACATTAACCAGATCCACTGCTGCTTTTATAAGGTAAGTATTGTTTTCTTTTTCCCAGAGCGAGAAACCAAAAATTCTCACGCTTCATATCTGCAAGGGAACCTCATTTGGTGCAATCACGTCCAGCCGCACAGGAGGCAGACAATCAGCCCGGGTGGCCCCAGCTGGGCAGTCACACAATACTGCAGCCCTAAGGTCACAGAGACAACCCTAATGGTGACAAGAAACCCCCCCATGACCAATGGGGAGCCGGTGGCAGCCCCAAGAGTGCAGCCGGCCCATGCCCTGCTGAGACCCTTCAGAGATGGCTGCAATGCAGGGACTGCCGTCTGCGGGGGGACACGTCAGCCCAGGAGCAACAGAGATGTTTCCACTTTGATGTACAGAGCTAAATCAAAGCTTGCCCGCTGGGCATAATCCTCACTCTTCTATACGTCCCTAAACTGTGATTTGCTTTAAAACATTTAACTTAAAATGCAGATTGCACTGGGAATGTGGGAAAAGGGAAGAGGAGGGGCACAAGTAGGTGATGGTTAGCTATAACTGGGACAAAGGCACTCAGTCCCAGTGCCTCGGGAGCAGTCCCAAAGTGCAGCACAGCCGAGCATGCATTACCTCCTCCAGCACACCCCAGCACTGCTTCTTGTGGTTTTTCTTCTGTTTTCAGGTTTCTGCTGCTGTGGAGTGCCGTGCTTATCATGTACCCTACCAGTCTGGCCGTCATTGCGCTGACCTTCTCAAACTATGTCCTGCAGCCCGTCTTCCCTAACTGTATTCCCCCCTATAATGCCTCCAGGATCCTCTCCATGGTGTGTTTACGTGAGTATTTGCTTCTCGCGCACACACAAAGCTTGCCTCAGTTTTGTAGGGGACCGCTCCAGGGCCGCTCCAGCCAGGCTGGGGTCACAGCCACAACCCAAAAGGCAAGCAGGGAGGTCCCAGGACAGGCACCGTGACCAGTGCAGCATATTCAGTCCCTTCCCACTTGCCCACAGCAAGCAGAGCGGGCTGGAGTGGGACACGGCAGCACCCAAATCCCTCCGGGTCCCAGGGAAAGTGGCGGCAGGTGAGCTTGTGGGATAGGGCACTGCTGCGCTCCCCACAGAGCCATGGGCACCCAGCACGGGTCACCCACTGGCACAGGTCACCCACCGCACAGGTCACCCACTGGCATGGGTGACCCATCAGCACGGGTCACCCATTACCATTCCTAGTCATCTTTTACATCCACAAATGCCAGCGTGTATGAAGTGCGGCATGCCACCAGCTCTGCATTAGTTACTCACAGAGACGACGACAGCCCCCCCGCGCTGCAGGGACCAAAGCCGTGCACCATTCCCGTGGGGAGGCAGCAGTCCCGGTGCGCTGAGCACCGCTTGGGCACAGTCGCTGGCGCTGGGGGACCCGTCTAGCAGTGCCCGAGGGGGGAGATGCTGCTGCCAGGGATGCTCCTGCAGCCAGGAGTCCCCTCCTCACCCTCGCTCCCGGCCACGCTAGAGCTCCCCACAGGAACGTGTGCGTCAGCCTGCGGTTTTCAATGCTTTGACTGCGTGTTCTTGAATAAACATAATGTCATTTCACTGAATTCCATCTTTTGCTCTCCAGTCCTCCTGACCTGGGTGAACAGCTCCAGCGTTCGATGGGCAACCCGCATTCAGGATATATTTACAGCAGGAAAACTCTTAGCCCTGGCCCTTATCATTATTGTGGGCTTCATACAGATCTTTAAAGGTACTCTGTGAGACAGCTCTAACACGGGTATGGTACTGTTGATTTTTCCCACTTACTGCACTGTTTCCTCCTTACAAACCCACCTGAAGGAACACTGGGTTTAGCTGAGCCGCAGGGCCGTGTACTCACACAGCTGTGGAGAAGATAGCACGACAGAGAAACCAGCCATATCCCCTTAAACAAGTCCCTTTCCAGCCCACCTTGTCGGCTTTGATAGAATAAAGGAGGGCAGCTGAGGATGTTTCGGAATAGTTACTGTAATTTTTTATTCTGTTGTGTGTTGCTTAAATTTGAAGTGCTCTGGGTATAAAATGCATAAGTGATGCCTTGCCCAGGACAGGAAGACACCTGCTTCAATTTTGTGCACTAGTCCAATTTCCTACAAAAAGTCATTTACAAGATTAAAAATAGGCAAAAAAAGAAAAGTCTCGCTGATTGACTAACTTAATGGAAAGCAGAGAACACAAAAGGCTCACAAGGGTTTTATCATGTATGCGATGAGTCATACAAAGGAAGATGACCTATGTCATTTACAGAGAGCAGAAATCTTGTTTTCTCAGTGATAATATGATCCCACGATCTTGAAAAATCTTCCAGCCCCGTAGACATTTGTTTTTCAGTATTTCTACTAAACAAATTCTTGCAAAAGACAACTGCATTAAGAACAGGTAGGCATTTACCCCGCCAAGGAGCCACCCTCAGACAGTGCAGGCTGGCAAAGGGTCGATGGGTGGCGGCGGTGACACCGGTGCCACAGCACAGATGGCAGCAAGGGACACCCATGCCTACAACTGGAGCTGCCTCCCCGGGACACTGTCCCACAGGAGCACCGCGAGTGCAATGCCAGCCCCTGGTGACACGAAGAGCATGATGTCCCAAACCCAATAAGGAATGAAGAATAAAAATAAAGAATAAGAAGCAAAAGTTTACCTATTTCCCGGTGTCTCTGGTAGGTAGGGGTGGTTTAACCTCTTGCTTGCACTCTCTGTGCAGGAAACTATGAAGAGCTGACACCAAGCAACGCATTCAATTTTTGGATGACTCCATCCGTGGGGCATTTAGCATTAGCTTTTCTTCAAGGGTCGTTTGCATTCAGTGGCTGGAACTTCTTGAACTATGTAACAGAAGAACTGGTAGATCCCCGCAGGCAAGTATCCATTTCCATGCCATCCTCATTTTCTTGAAGTGCTGAGACATCGGAGCCATCTGGTAATATTATTCATTTAATAAGCTGCAGCGATGTCCTTCCATGGCTATGGGACCAATCTTTCTAAAGGAGAGAGAGATTTTTTGTTTGGAACAGATAGCAGGCAAGTAAAAGAAACACTGAAATTAAAAATACATTTTTAATTTCAAGGCATTAACTGAATCAAACCAGCCTGCAGACTAAGCAGTATCTTTATGGCGCTATTCAATCATACAGTGCTTCTATAGGAGAAAATTAACCTTTGATGAGGTGCCACACAAGTATCTATAGGGATAATCACTTTTATTAGAAAAATATTGAATTATGCTGGAAGTTGCTTTGCTTTTTCACCCAAAGGGGATCTTTCACAGACACCTGAAAGAGAAGATTAGAAAGTTGGTCAGTGAAGGCGGCGCTCCCTGCCCCAGCATGGCCAGGGTACTGGCGTCAGGTTCCTGCTGGTCCTGGCTACGGGCAGGGGCTCAGAAATGATTTATCACGAGCAGGCTGGGAAAGCTGGAGGGAAAGTGAATTTTAGTTTAGTAAAGCAAAGCTCAAATGTTTCAACATTTCTGAGCTGATGAAGTGGAACAACAAATGCCAAGAGCAGTTCCCGGAGCGTTAGTTATTTCTGAGCATCCAATGCACACAGCAATTAAACAAGGAGAAATTTAAGCTATTGCACAGCCTGGATGGGAACGAAATAATGCTGCGGCCGTACGAGCAGCTCTGCACACGCCTTCACACTGGTGAGCAGCAAAGTGCATGTCCAGAGATCTTGGCAGGAATAAAGAACTGGTGCCTGTTGAGACGCAGCGGTTCCATTTTCCAGCAGCACACTGCCTCGATCCCTGCCCACAGCCCAAGGGGAGAGGTGGTGGGTCTGTCTCAGGGAGCTCCCCTGCAGATGTTGCCTTTGGTAGCCCTTTTAGCCTTCTCCAACCTGCGGCGGGTCACACCACACAGCCCATGGAAGCACATTTCCCTCAGAGGAACAGCTGATGAACCCACCCGGCGGGGTGACCTCCCCCGGGCCGTACACGGGTGTTGTGGTCTCGCTGTGCATGACTGTAATTTCTTATCTACCCTCCTAATTCTTTTATTAGGAACCTACCTCGTGCCATATTCATATCCATCCCATTGGTGACATTCGTGTATACGTTCACCAACATTGCATATTTCACTGCCATGTCACCCCAAGAGCTCTTGTCCTCCAACGCTGTGGCGGTAGTAAGTAAACCATTCCCTGGATGTCTAAAATACACTTTGATTTCGGTTCTGTGCTTTGCGGTGTATTTCAGTTTCTCTGCCTTCTGTTGCTTTAGACATTTGGTGAAAAGTTACTGGGCTATTTTTCCTGGGTTATGCCAGTCTCAGTGGCCCTATCTACATTTGGAGGAATAAATGGATACCTTTTTACCTCATCAAGGTTAGATGGAGTACAATTTTATGAACATTATCTAATTTGGGGAGGGGCTGTTTTAATTTCTTTTGCTAAAGAAATGCTAGCTAGACTTTTTGGATGTTGTAGAGCATGAGGTGGTTGTTGGGCGCGTTGGATACATTCAGTTATGAATTACTCTGTTTTGAATCAGCAAATGTCATATTGAATCGTGGAATCTCTTGCAAAATAATCCTTATAAGCTACTGAAAGTGTCTGCAGATGTGGAATAACTCATGGTAAGAGCCAAACACGGCTTTAGCGTGGAACGAAAGTCATTTTACATCAAGAGAGTTCCAGTAGCTACAAGCTAAACTGTGCTTCGCTCAAAGAGGAGTTATAGAGCCCGGTGCTGTTCCCAGTTACAGACATTTTCATTCCCATGCTGGAAAAACTCCTTTCAGGCAAGATGCTTTGCATGCACAGTGCTGATAGTGGGGCCAGAATCTGTAAAGTGTATTATATTGTAGTCTATAAGGTCTATTTATATGAATTGACCTCTCTGAACCTAATTAAAAAGTTATAAAAAAAATGTCAAGGAAATGACTCAAGTTTTAAGTACCTTGGGAAAGTTATTTATCTCAGCAATTTCACGAGTATGAGATGCAACAAATCTAAGTGCGTATGGAACAGGTTACACACTTAGAAGTGAACTCTCAAGGCATGTTAAACCTCCCCCAAGCCCCTTTGGACACTGGAAATGTTATCTCTGAGGGGTTTTATGCCTTGGCTATGCACAGCTGATTGCCACGCAACCTGCATCACGGCATTCATCCCACCCTGGGTGAGGAGGCAACAGGCCAGCAAGGCCAGCAGGCAGGGACCGGACAGATTCCATTCCTCCTCCTCAGAGGTAATTCCGCATCTCAGAGCTGGTCGTGTCACAGATGACGTTAGCTGTTAAAGGCCTGGTATACGGAAGGATCTAGTTTAAATAACTGACGGAGGTTACGCAGGCAGTCGGTCACCTGTCATCCCCCAGTCGCAGCCCAGCACCCACAGCCCGCAGCTCCCTTCCAGGGCAAGGCCCGTGCGGGCGGTTGAGATTAGAGCCGTGACATGGCTAGATATTGAGGAGGCTGTTGCGCACCCAGTGGATTCAGCATTACTGTCCTTATTTCCAGGTTATGTTTCTCTGGTGCCCGAGAAGGCCATTTGCCAAGTCTGCTTGCCATGATCCACGTCAAGCACTGCACGCCCATCCCCGCACTGCTCGTCTGCGTAAGTTTTACCATCCCGGCCCTGCCGCCCTGAAACCGGCTTTTAGAAATACTGAATCACAGACAGGAGAGCTGGAAAAATCCTCGGGAGGCCACATTTTACCCCGGAGGAGCTGTGGGTCGGCCCGGAGTGCTGCCAGTGGGCACCGAGCAGCTCCGACGGCCCCTGAGAGGAGCCGCCTTCGGCCTCGGGAATGATGGCTCCTGCTGCCAGCCACCCTCGGCGCTGGGAGGGGTCCTTGAAATAGCCCGTCACCACTTGTCCTGCCCACAGCAGAGACAGAGACTGGCTTTTGAAATGGAGATACTTCATTTAAGAAGAGACAAGCTCTTTCGACCAATTTTTCCCGCTTGCCACAAAGAGCTGGAAATCACCATGGTCACTGCTAATCCCCCTCGGGCAGGACTGGTTTAGATCCCACCACCAAAGCTGTGGTGGGTCCCAGGCAGAGGACAAAGTGCTCCCAAAGTTACTTACTCTCAATGAGCAAGACACCTGGTGAGGATGATCAGGCAGTGCTGAGGGGTATTTCTTTTCTGTGGGCCAAACAATTAAGAAGGGACACTGATTACAGCAGCCCTGAATAACACGGCTGCTCAATGGTATGCCGGGCAGACCAGAAGTCACCTGCAAAGACCAGAAACCACCGGGCCAAGTGTTGGGGTGTTTAGGGCTGGTCAGGATGCTGGCGTGCTCCTGCGGGAAGATTTCGCTCGCTTTTTGTACAGCGTAAATTTCCACACTAGTAATGACTTAGAGAAGTTATTATTTGAAACAAAGAGCTTCATACACTTTGAGCAACAGTGAAGCTAGAATGTGTAATGGGCTTTACTGTAGCGTAGAACGTGTCAAAGAGGAAAATGACTCCTGGTGCTGCTGTCCATGGCTGCATGGCCCAAGCAAGGGAATTCCCTGAAGGGCATTTGCTTGAAAACTCGGATGCATCAACTGCTGCCAACTGCAGACCTGCCACCAGTGTCAAACCAGCCAGGGTCTGACCCCAGATGCGCCAGGATGGGGCACTTTTATGCGTCTCCCGGCTCTAACAGCAATTCTGGCACTATACACCCAGACCAAATTTCACCAAATAAGCCTCCTGCACATTCCACTTTTATGACAAAATGTGTGTCTAGCTGGGGCTTTACGGCACTCCTGGGGCTCAGTGCTCCATCACAAATGTCTTGTGTGTTGCCTGTGCGGGATTTTGGGGTAAACTGCCCACAGCCTGCCCTGCCCAGGTCTTCAAAAACACATCGTCTGAAATAACGCTACATTTCAGAGGCTGTTTTGCTGTGAAACAGCCCTGGCAGGAGTGGGCTTCAGGTCAGACTTTAGACAAAGCTAATTAATACATCAGGTTCCTTTTTCTCTTCCAGTGAATCACACCTAGCTCTTCGCATGGAGAAAAGTTTCTTTGTACGTGGAGAAAGGCCTTTTTAACACCACCATCAGACCTGTATTTTTACTAACCCTTTCAAAAATCAAGATACCAAGCTAAATGTAAAATAGACGGTGGGGAGCAGCCATCTCTCCCACCTGCGTGTGACTGCGACCAGTGACCGAGGGAGCAGCAGGTCCCTCTGCCACCTGCTGCCACCCCGGAATCACAGCTGGCACCTCAGTGTCACCCACCCGCAAGCAATCACCACTCCCAGCAGTGTCCCTGCAAAGCCCCACGGCCGCAGGAACGGGTTGTCTGCCCGTGACAGCCAGGGGAGAGCGGGGAACGCGTTACATGACACCCATATGAAACACAGTCCTGGTTTACATCCACTTTGTGGAGACACTGCTGATGGTGTTGAAATCCCCCTGCCAAGCCTGCGAGGCTTCGGACAGGGTACCAGAGGGACCAAAGGGTTGTTGATTGGGGTGGTGCCTGGTTCCCAGTGCAGAAGCCCCCCCTTCCGAGAGGGCTTTGCTATTGAAAGAGACAACTGAGAAAAAGGGATATAAGAAAAAGAGAGCCTGGAGCAACACAGACCAAAATCTAACGCCCAGCAGGGGCCATGAACAAAAGGAGTTCAACTGCTTTGACAGGTTTTTTGCTTGTATTTGTTCGTTTTAAGCTACCTTCTCTATTAATGACTCAAGTAAGGCTATGCTTTTCTCTTTACAGTGTTTGGCCACTCTCATCATCATGCTTGTTGGAGACACATACACGCTAATCAACTACGTGTCATTTATTAACTACCTCTGCTATGGAGTGACAATTATAGGCCTGATCGTGTTGCGCTGGAAGAAACCCAAAATTTTCAGACCGATCAAGGTGACAATGTTAAAGCTAAATCTCTTGGTTGTGATAGCGATGCAAGGGGTGGGACAGGCACACCAAGCCCTCCATCCTCCCGTTTTGAAGAAGGGTTTATTTTTTGTGTAGTGATAGTGTTTTAAGGTCCCAAGCCACAACCCAAAGTGCCATGAGTGTAGAAATAGGACACACAGGCATACCCCCTGTGAACTTGCTGGGATGGCAGAGGGGACACCAGTGGTGGAGGGAGGGGGGACACAACCCGCAGGGGGTCCCGAAGCCGTAGCGCTGATGCAGCCCCCCACAGCCCCCGCTGCCCATCAGCCGCTGCTGCTGCTCTGCACGGTCGTGCTCTGCTCTGCTCTCTCCCGGTAGGTGAATCTCCTCATCCCCATCACTTACCTGGCGTTTTGGGCATTTCTGCTGATCTTCAGCTTATACTCCGAGCCGGTCGTCTGTGGCATTGGACTCATTATCATTTTAACTGGAGTGCCGGTGTTTTTCCTCGGAGTCTACTGGAGAAATAAACCAAAGTGTGTAAATAGGCTAATAGGTAAGGCAGCGCCGCGGTGCCTCGCTGCGCTCCTGGGGCTGCTCGGGGCTGCCAGGATCCGCTTAACCTCGGCCACATGGGCGCTAAAACAG